>NC_142416.1:1662500-1995000 GCF_059516105.1 Syngnathus floridae | reverse complement strand
ACAAAGTCATAATTTAAATTGCTTTCAACCTTCATTCATCGGTTCAACCAACATTACTCGCTCTTATTACCAACTTGTATTGATTTAACTAAGCGTTTAATACTTCCTATCAGGTCTCAAGGCAAGATTTGGCAAAATACAATTTCAGCAAATCCAATTTTGCCAGGGAACACAAATAGATTAAATAAACTAAATAAGTCTTCTTCCCATTAAATAAATCAGAAAAGTCTGTCTTGTAACCAGTCCTCTTCAAACAAGTAAAGTCTGCCCATTTTGTGCCGTAGATTTTGTGTCTATGCCTAGTATTTAAACAAAATCATAATTTAAACGACTTCTTTCCTTCATTCACTTTGGAAATTTGGAATTGCAGCAAATCGAATTTTGCCAGGGAACAAAAATAGATCAATTAAACTAAATAAGTCTTCTTCCCATTAAATAAATTAAAAAAGTCTGTCTTGTAACCAGTCCTTTTCAAACAAGTAAAGTCTGCCCATTTTGTGCCGTCGATTTTGTGTTAATGCCTAGTATTTATACAAAATCAAAATTTAAAGGACTTCATTCCTTCATTCACTTTGGAAATTTGGAATTGCAGCACATCAAATTTTGCCTGGGAAGAAAAGTAGATTAAATAAATTTAATAAGTCTTACTACTTCCCATTAAATAAATTAAATACGTCTTACTTGTTCCCACTCCTTTTCAAAAAAGTAGTTTAAAACGAGGTCCCTTCACTCAACCTTTAACCCTATTTATTCACCTTCTAGGCTAAGTGTTAAAGGCTAAGTGTTAAAGGCTAAGTGTTAAAGGCTAAGTGTTAGAGGCTAAGTGCCAGAGGCTAGGCGCCAGAGGCGAGTTTTTGTGGGCTGAAGTTTTAGTGGGGTTAGTGTGAATACAATCCAAAAGAATACAACAGAATACAATACAATAGAATATAATACATAGATTAAATTCAATAGCTCTTACTACTTCCCATTAAATAAATTAAATACGTCTTACTTGTTCCCAATCCTTTTCAAAAAAGTAGTTTAAAACGAGGGCCCTTCACTCAACCTTTAACCTCAACCCCGCACGTCACATTGTGTTGTATCTGTGAATGTTGGTTGTGGCCAAATGATAGTTTTCTTTCATTCGTTTAGGTTCCACGGTGTTTGTTGGCTATGTTTTCCACTGTCAGAAGGATGAAAATACAAAGTACAACGCTTGGACGTGGGCGAAGACGTCACCGGTGAGTCCTTCCTTCCTATTTATTTACCTTCTAGATGCTAGAGGCTAAGTGTTAGAGGCTAAGTGTTAGAGGCTAAGTGTTAAAGGCAACACAATACGAACAACACAACACAATACGAACAACTCAACACAATATGAACAACACAATATGAACAACACAACACAATACGAACAACACAACACATTACGAACAACACAACACAATACGAACAACACAACGATACTGCACTGAACAACACGATACCGCACTGAGAAACACGATACCGCACTGAACAACACGATACCGCACTGAACAACACCATGCCGCACTGAACACCATGCCACACTGAACAACACCATCCCGCACTGAACAACACCATGCCGCACTAAATAACACCATGCCGCACTGAACAACACCATGCCTCACTGAACGACACCATGCCGCACTGAAAGACACCATGCCGCACTGAACGACACCATGCCGCACTGAAAGACACCATCCCGCACTGAACACCATGCCGCACTGAACAACACCATCCTGCACTGAACAACACCATCCCGCACTGAACAACACCATGCCGCACTGAACAACATTATGCCGCACTGAACATTATGCCGCACTGAACAACACCATGCCGCACTGAACAACACCATGCCGCACTGAACAACATTATGCCGCACTGAACAACACCATGCCGCATTGAACAACACCATGCCGCACTGAACAACACCATGCCGCACTGAACAACACCATGCCGCACTGAACAACATTATGCCGCACTGAACAACACCATGCCGCACTGAACAACACCATCCTGCACTGAACAACACCATTCCGCATTGAACACCATGCCGCACTGAACAACACCATCCCGCACTGAACAACACCATCCCGCACTGAACAACACCATGCCGCACTGAACAACATTATGCCGCACTGAACAACATTATGCCGCACTGAACAACACCATGCCGCACTGAACAACACCATGCCGCACTGAACAACACCATGCCGCACTGAACAACATTATAACGCACTGAACAACACCATCCCGCACTGAACAACACCATGCCGCACTAAACAACATTATGCCGCACTGAACAACATTATGCCGAAATGAACAACACCATGCCGCACTGAACAACACCATGCCGCACTGAACAACACCATGCCGCACTGAACAACACCATGCCGCACTGAACAACACGATCCCGCATTGAACACCATCCCGCACTGAACAACACCATCCTGCACTGAACAACACCATCCCGCACTGAACAACACCATGCCGCACTGAACAACATTATGCCGCACTGAACAACATTATGCCGCACTGAACAACACCATGCCGCACTGAACAACACCATGCCGCACTGAACAACACCATGCCGCAATGAACAACACCATCCCGCACTGAACAACACCATGCCGCACTGAACAACACCATGCCGCACTGAACAACACCATCCCGAACTGAACAACACCATGCCGCATTGAACAACACCATGCCGCACTGAACAACACCATCCTGCACTGAACAACACCATCCCGCACTGAACAACACCATGCCGCACTGAACAACACCATGCCGCACTGAACAACACCATGCCGCAATGAACAACACCATCCCGCACTGAAAAACATTATGCCGCACTGAACAACATTATGCCGCACTGAACAACATTATGCCGCACTGAACAACATTATGCCGCACTGAACAACATTATGCCGCACTGAACAACATTATGCCGCACTGAACAACACCATGCCGCACTGAACAACACCATGCCGCACTGAACAACACCATGCCGCACTGAACAACACCATGCCGCACTGAACAACACGATCCCGCATTGAACAACACCATGCCGCACTGAACAACACCATCCTGCACTGAACAACACCATCCCGCACTGAACAACACCATGCCGCACTGAACAACATTATGCCGCACTGAACAACATTATGCCGCACTGAACAACACCATGCCGCACTGAACAACACCATGCCGCACTGAACAACACCATGCCGCAATGAACAACACCATCCCGCACTGAACAACACCATGCCGCACTGAACAACACCATGCCGCACTGAACAACACCATCCCGCACTGAACAACACCATGCCGCACTGAACAACACCATGCCGCACTGAACAACACCATGCCGCACTGAACAACATTACGCTGCACTGAACAACACCATGCCGCACTGAACAACACCATGCCGCACTGAACAACACCATGCCGCATTGAACAACACCATGCCGCATTGAACAACACCATGCCGCACTGAACAACACCATCCTGCACTGAACAACACCATGCCGCATTGAACAACACCATGCCGCACTGAACAACACCATCCTGCACTGAACAACACCATCCCGCACTGAACAACACCATCCCGCATTGAACAGCACCATCCTGCACTGAACAACACCATGCCGCACTGAACAACACCATGCCGCACTGAACAACACCTTTCCGCACTGAACAACACCATGCCAACTGAACAACACCATCCTGCACTGAACAACACCATCCCGCACTGAACAACACCATGCCGCATTGAACAACACCATCCTGCACTGAACAACACCATCCTGCACTGAACAACACCATGCCGCAATGAACAACACCATGCCGCACTGAACAACACCATGCCGCACTGAACAACACCATGCCGCACTGAACAACACCATGCTGCACTGAACAACATTATGCCGCACTGAAAAACACCATGCCGCACTGAACAACACCATGCCGCACTGAACAACACCATGCCGCACTGAACAACACCATGCCGCACTGAACAACACCATGCCGCACTGAACAACACCATGCCGCACTGAACAACACCATGCCGCACTGAACAACACCATCCCGCACTGAACAACACCATGCCGCATTGAACAACACCATGCCGCACTGAACAACACCATCCTGCACTGAACAACACCATCCCGCACTGAACAACACCATGCCGCATTGAACAACACCATGCCGCACTGAACAACACCATCCCGCACTGAACAACACCATGCCGCACTGAACAACAATATGGCGCACTGGACAACATTATGTTGCACTGAACAACACCATGCCGCACTGAACAACACCATGCCGCACTGAACAACACCATGCCGCACTGAACAACACCATGCCGCACTGAACAACATTATGCCGCACTGAACAACACCATGCCGCACTGAACAACACCATGCCGCACTGAACAACACGATCCCGCATTGAACAACACCATCCTGCACTGAACAACACCATGCCGCACTGAACAACACCCTGCCGCACTGAACAGCACCATTCCGCACTGAACAACACCATGCCGCACTGAACAACACCATCCTGCACTGAACAACACCATCCCGCACTGAACAACACCATGCCGCATTGAACAACACCATGCCGCACTGAACAACACCATCCTGCACTGAACAACACCATCCCGCACTGAACAACACCATGCCGCATTGAACAACACCATGCCGCACTGAACAACACCATCCCGCACTGAACAACACCATGCCGCACTGAACAACACCATGCCGCACTGAACAACATTACGCCGCACTGAACAACACCATGCCGCACTGAACAACACCATGCCGCACTGAACAACACTATGCCGCACTGAACAACCCCATGCCGCACTGAACAACATTATGCCGCACTGAACAACACCATGCCGCACTGAACAACACCATCCTGCACTGAACAACACCATTCCGCATTGAACACCATGCCGCACTGAACAACACCATCCCGCACTGAACAACACCATCCCGCACTGAACAACACCATGCCGCACTGAACAACATTATGCCGCACTGAACAACATTATGCCGCACTGAACAACACCATGCCGCACTGAACAACACCATGCCGCACTGAACAACACCATGCCGCACTGAACAACATTATAACGCACTGAACAACACCATCCCGCACTGAACAACACCATTCCGCACTAAACAACATTATGCCGCACTGAACAACATTATGCCGAAATGAACAACACCATGCCGCACTGAACAACACCATGCCGCACTGAACAACACCATGCCGCACTGAACAACACCATGCCGCACTGAACAACACGATCCCGCATTGAACACCATCCCGCACTGAACAACACCATGCCGCACTGAACAACACCATGCCGCACTGAACAACACCATGCCGCACTGAACAACACCATGCCGCACTGAACAACACCATTCCGCACTGAACAACACCATGCCGCACTGAACAACATTATGCTGCACTGAACAACACAATGCCGCACTGAACAACACCATGCCGCACTGAAAAACATTATGCCGAACTGAACAACACCATCCCGCACTGAACAACACCATCCCGAACTGAACAACACCATGCCGCATTGAACAACACCATGCCGCACTGAACAACACCATCCTGCACTGAACAACACCATCCCGCATTGAACAACACCATGCCGCACTGAACAACACCATGCCGCACTGAACAACACCATGCCGCAATGAACAACACCATCCCGCACTGAACAACATTATGCCGCACTGAACAACATTATGCCGCACTGAACAACATTATGCCGCACTGAACAACACCATGCCGCACTGAACAACACCATGCCGCACTGAACAACACCATGCCGCACTGAACAACACCATGCCGCACTGAACAACACCATGCCGCACTGAACAACACCATGCCGCACTGAACAACACGATCCCGCATTGAACAACACCATGCCGCACTGAACAACACCATCCTGCACTGAACAACACCATCCCGCACTGAACAACACCATGCCGCACTGAACAACATTATGCCGCACTGAACAACACTATGCCGCACTGAACAACACCATGCCGCACTGAACAACACCATGCCGCACTGAACAACACCATGCCGCACTGAACAACATTATGTCGCACTGAACAACACCATCCCGCACTGAACAACACCATGCCGCACTGAACAACATTATGGCGCACTGGACAACATTATGCCGCACTGAACAACACCATGCCGCACTGAACAACACCATGCCGCACTGAACAACACCATGCCGCACTGAACAACACCATGCCGCACTGAACAACACCATGCCGCACTGAACAACACGATCCCGCATTGAACAACACCATCCTGCACTGAACAACACCATGCCGCACTGAACAACACCATGCCGCACTGAACAGCACCATTCCGCACTGAACAACACCATGCCGCACTGAACAACACCATCCTGCACTGAACAACACCATCCCGCACTGAACAACACCATGTTGCATTGAACAACACCATACCGCACTGAACAACACCATCCTGCACTGAACAACACCATGCCGCACTGAACAACACCATGCCGCACTGAACAACACCATGCCGCACTGAACAACATTATGCCGCACTGACGCATTGAACAACACCATGCCGCACTGAACAACACCATCCTGCACTGAACAACACCATCCCGCACTGAACAACACCATGCCGCATTGAACAACACCATGTCGCACTGAACAACACCATCCCGCACTGAACAACACCATGCCGCACTGAACAACATTATGGCGCACTGGACAACATTATGCCGCACTGAACAACACCATGCCGCACTGAACAACACCATGCCGCACTGAACAACACCATGCCGCACTGAACAACACCATGCCGCACTGAACAACATTATGCCGCACTGAACAACACCATGCCGCACTGAACAACACCATGCCGCACTTAACAACACGATCCCGCATTGAACAACACCATCCTGCACTGAACAACACCATGCCGCACTGAACAACACCATGCCGCACTGAACAACACCATTCCGCACTGAACAACACCATGCCGCACTGAACAACACCATCCCGCACTGAACAACACCATCCCGCACTGAACAACACCATGCCGCATTGAACAACACCATGCCGCACTGAACAACACCATCCTGCACTGAACAACACCATGCCGCACTGAACAACACCATGCCGCACTGAACATTACCATGCCGCACTGAACAACATTATGCCGCACTGAACAACATTATGCCGCACTAAACAACATTATGTCGCACTGAACAACACCATGCCGCACTGAACAACACCATGCCGCACTGAACAACATTATGCCGCACTGAACAACACGATCCCGCATTGAACAACACCATCCCGCAGTGAACAACACCATGCCGCATTGAAAAACACCATGCCGCACTGAACAACACCATGCTGCACTGAACAACATTATGCTGCACTGAACAACACGATCCTGCATTGAACAACACCATGCCGCACTGAACAACACCATCCTGCACTGAACAACACCATGCCGCACTGAACAACATTATGCCGCACTGAACAACACCATGCCGCACTGAACAACACCATGCCGCACTGAACAACACCATGCCGCACTGAACAACACCATGCCGCAATGAACAACACCAACCCGCACTGAACAACACCATGCCGCATTGAACAACACCATGCCGCACTGAACAACACCATCCCGCACTGAACAACACCACCCCGCACTGAACAACACGATCCCGCATTGAACAACACCATCCCGGACTGAACAACACCATGCTGCACTGAACAACACCATTCCGCACTGAACAACACCATGCCGCACTGAACAACACCATGCCGCACTGAACAACACCATGCCGCACTGAACAACACCATGTCGCACTGAACAACATTATGCCGCACTGAACAACACCATGCCGCACTGAACAACACCATCCCGCACTGAACAACACCATGCCGCATTGAACACCATGCCGCACTGAACAACACCATCCTGCACTGAACAACACCATCCCGCACTGAACAACACCATGCCGCACTGAACGACATTATGGCGCACTGAACAACATTATGCCGCACTGAACAACACCATGCCGCACTGAACAACACCATGCCGCACTGAACAACACCATGCCGCACTGAACAACATTATGCCGTACTGAACAACATTATGCCGCACTGAACAACACCATGCCGCACTGAACAACACCATGCCTTACTGAACAACACCATGCCGCACTGAACAACACGACGTCGCACTGAACAACACGACGCCGCACAGAACAACACGACGCCGCACAGAATAACAATACCGCACAGAACAACACAATACCGCACAAACAGTTTTAGATAATATTACGTCGCAGTCATGTGACGCGGACATGACGTCAATAGGCGGAACTCACGGCAAAATTATAATCCGTGGGCGTGGCTTGCAACAGGAAGTAGGAAAGCGGCAATTCTGGCAAACAAGACACAGCGGTTAGTAACACGATGACTAACAAGGCAAATATTTTTGTTTTCAGCTTGCAACTTGACCGTCTAGAGCGTACAAGGTAATTACAGCTGTTTTTTTTTAGCCCTGAAAAGCGAGGGAGTGTGGCGTTTGGGAGGAATGTCGAACTCGGCGTCTGCTTCCAGCCACAGACGCCAAATTTCGACGATTATTTCGACTGGTCAACGGTTGTAAATTATTGCGTTGACTAAAAACTTTATTTAACTCTACTCTTAACTTTGCCGTTTCAGATATGCGGGTATTACACCGCGGAAATGACGTCAATAGGCTGAACTCTCGCCAAAATTCAAATCTGTGGGCGCAATGGCCTTGAGCGAGACACCGGATACAAACACGACGATTATCAACAGAAATATCTTTATTTTCTGCTTGCAAGTGGACCGTCTAGAGCGTACACGGTAAGTACAACTCATTGTGTTTAAAAAGATTTACGTTTGTGTAGTTTGCGTTGCGTTGTATCTGTGAATGTTGGTTGAGGCTAAATGTTAATGTTTAATTTCATTCCTTTAGGTTCCACGGTGTTTGTTGGCTGTATGTTTTCCACTGCAAGAAGAGGCTCGTATCATTGACCAGCAGGAGCTACAATGGTGAGTACCCCTTTCGTCTTCCATTTATGTTAAACACTTCCTATTTCATGTCTAACAGTACTCGATTTAACAAATAACCATAAATAAATACAGTGTGGGCAGTCACGTTAACATATGTGATTATCCTGCCTAATATGTTTATCACAAATATGTCACTAATCACTAATATGTTTATTTGTTTATCACAACACCTTTGGACCTTCAGCAATCGATTATTTCCCTTCATCTACATAGAGACAGAACGATGGTGTCTTAAACATCTCATTCATTTCACCAAATAACTTCACGCAGGTGGATAACGGCCGTCTCGGTCACGCTATGTTGCGTGATGCAGTTTTGAAGAACCAAATGCATTTATTCAATGAATAAGTCAAGCTAGTTCTATGTTTATGATGTTGTAAGTTACGGTACCGATTGAAGTTGAGTTCGAAGCCAGTGGAAAACAGCGCTGCGTTTGTGCTCTCCAGGTACAAATGTTGTGATCTCTGACTGACGACCGGGCGAGACTCGAGTAAGAGATGTCCAAACGAGCTCCGGCAGGGCGGGCCAAGGCGGAGCGAACGGACGCCCTTCAGGCCGCCAATGACGAGCTGAGAACCAAACTGATGGACGTCCAGTTAGAACTTCAGCAGGAGAAGAACAAGGTGAAAACCTCAACAGACAGACACTGCCTGCCTCCCTGCCTGCCTCCCTGCCTGCCTCCCTCCCTCCCTCCCAGTTTTCCCGATGTAGATTAGACATGCGTGTGCCATGACTGTGTCAGCCTACATCAACAAATGCACCGAGGACGTCAGCACCACTAAGAATATCATCACCCGGGGCAACCAACGACCCTGGATGACTGAGGAGGTACGTCAAACGCTACGAGCGCGGAACTCTGCCTTCAAGTCTGGCGACAAGGAGACACTGAGGACAGCGAGAGCCAACTTGAACCGTGCCATCAGGATAGCGAAGCGAGACCGCAGTCGAAAATTTCAGGATCGTTTCCACGACGTCAAAAACATCAGGAGTATGTGGCAAGGCATACGGGCGATTACAGACTACAACTCACTCTCCCCCCCCCCGGTGGGTGTAGTTGATGCTGACTTTCTAAATGGTCTAAATAACTTCTTTGGGAGGTTCGAGGCACTAAACGGCACTCCAGCAGTTAAAACTGTCCCCCATCAGGAAGAGGAGGTACTCTGCCTTGACTCCGCCGATGGGTTGAAGACCCTGAGGAGAGTCAACCCCTGTAAGGCCCCTGGCCCCGACAACATTCCTGGGCGTGTGTTCAGGGAATGTGCAAGTCATCTGGCTGGGGTCATCACAGACATTTTTAACACCTCGCTGGGCCAAGCCACAGTGCCGGCGTGCTTTAAGACTGCCTCCATCATTCCGGTGCCGAAGAAACCTCAAATCACCTCATTTAATGATTACCGGCCTGTTGCACTGACTCCGGTTATGATGAAGTGCTTCGAAAGGCTGCTTAAAGGTCACATCGTTTCCAGACTCCCCCTATTATTTGACCCGTTCCAGTTTGCCGACCGGCAAAACCGCTCCACTCAGGACGCCATCTCCTCCGTTCTTCACCTGAGCCTGGCTCACCTGGAGGAGAAGAACACCCATGTGCGGAGGCTGTTCCTGGACTTCAGCTCAGCGTTTAACACCATCATCCCACAGCATCTGGTAGGAAAATTGGAACACCTGGGCTTCAACACCCCCCTTCGCAACTGGCTGCTAGACTTCCTCAGCAACAGACCTCAGTCAGTCCGGGTCGGACAGAACACCTCTGATGTCATCACCCTCAGCACAGGCTCCCTTCAGGGCTGCGTCCTGAGCCCCCTGCTGTTCACCCTGATGACACACGACTGCGTCCTCAGGTTCACCACCAATCACATCGTGAAGTCAGCAGACGACACAACGGTGGTGGGGCTCATCAGAGACAACAACGACCTGGACTACAGAGAGGAGGTGGAGCAGCTGGTGGGCTGGTGCAGAGAAAACAGCCTGATCCTGAATGAGGAGAAGATGAAGGAGATCATCGTCGACTTCAGGAAAAAACAGCCTCACCACGCTCCACTGATCATCAACAGCTCAGCTGTGGAGGTGGTCAGCACCACCAAATTCCTGGGGGTCCACATCACAGAAGACCTCACCTGGACTATGAACACTACGGCACTGGTCAAGAGGGCACAGAAGCGCTTGTACTTACAGCGGAGGATGAGGAGAGCCCACCTGCCCCCACCCATCATGAGGACGTTCTACAGGAGCACCATAGAGAGCATTCTGACAAGCTGTCTCTCTGTGTGGTGTGGAGGCTGCACCGCCTCCGATTGGAAGAACGTGAGGAGAGTGGTGATGACAGCAGAGAGGATCATAGGGGCTCCTCTTCCCTCCATTCAGGACATTTCATCTCAGCGCTGCATGTCCCGTGCCCGTAACATCATCAATGACCCATCACACCCCCACCATGGACTGTTCTCCCTGCTGCCCTCCGGGAAGAGGTTTGCAGCATCCGCTGCAGGTCCACCAGGTTCTGCAACAGCTTTTTCCCTGCTGTCATCAGACTGTTGAACACTAGAACTGTTGAGCTCTAAACTGAACTCTGCATCACACATTCACAGAACTGTACTTTATGACACTACGGACCTCTATCTTGCACTATCTCGCACTACCAACTTTACTGAACTTGTATAAACCCTTTAAATAGAAGTTTAATACATGGTTTAGCATTCCTCTGCACACTCTTGAATACTGTTTTGCCTACTTGCACTATTGCATAATTATCACTGCTGCACTTTATACTTATTTTTAATATATATATATATATATATACATATAGTATATGTATATATATATATTTTCATAGGATATGTTACTTCTATTCAACTGCAATATCACTACTTTGTTGTAAGACGTATGCAACGGAATTTCGTTTTGTATGCACCATGTGCAGACAAGATGACAATAAAGTTTGTCTAAGTCTAAGTCTAAGTCATGTCAGGTCAGCTGTCTGGAGAGAGAGAGAAGTCAGGACCTGCGGGCGGAGCACCACCGTGCCACCGCCGCCATGACGGAACTCAAAAGCAAACTCCATGAGGAGAAGCAGAAAGAGTTAGCCATTACCAGGGAGACATTACTGCGGCAGCATGAAATGGAGCTGATGAGAGTGATCAAAATCAAAGATGGAGAGATCCAGCGACTGAATGCCTTGGTCCTCAGCCTGAGGGACGGCTCCATGGACAAGGTGATCTGCTCTATCCGTGTCTGACTATCCGCACGCCACGTCGGGCTTCGATGCGGCCGCTACCGTATTGTGTAGCTTGTCCCCAGTAAGCGTCGCGGCGCTCCGTTGCGGTCTCAACGGCCCGGTGTGGCGCAATGTCTGCTCAGGTGAGGAGGGGGGGCGCTTTGCTGGCGGAGGTGGAGGAGACGCGGCGGTGTCGGGAGACCGAGCGGTGTCGCCTCCACCAGGAGCGCGGAAGAAGCCCTGGCAGCGGCCCAGCAGGCCTGGCAGTCCCGAGCGGCCGAGCTCCGATCGGCTCATCACCAGCATCGGGAGGAGCTGAGCCGAACCAAGAGAGACTGCGAGAGGGAGATCCGCCGACTGGTAGGACTGATCAGATGCGCGGTGCGTGGCTATGTTCCCAATTTCGTTGTATACCTGCAGTGCAATGACACCTAAGGCATTCTATTCTATTCTATTTCACAAGAAGAAAATGTCCGGTTGCTCGCTTCGCTTTTGTCACAGCAAAGGTGTTCTAGTCGATTCAAGAAAAAAAATTGGCCGGTTGCTCTCTTTGTTTTTGTCACAATTCTGGCAAATGAGTTTGCCCGCCTGCCTGAGCGCTCCCCGTTTGTACATCCAGACGGATGAGATCAAGCTGAAAGACAGAGCGGTTAGTGTTTTGGATGAAGCCCTGGGGCCGGCCACGTCCACCGCCTTCAGCTGCAGACTCAGGCTGCCGAGCAGCAGATCGCTGCCCTGAGGGATTCCCAAAGGGCGGGCCTAAACTACCCTGGAAGTGGGGTCAACGCCGCTACTAGCAATTCTCTTCATTGCGTAAGCCACCTCATCACACACTTGCAGTACGCATGACTCAGTTCGTTGCTGGAGGAAGGTAGCACAAAAACAGTTTTGAACTTTGAACGAGTGCTTGTGTGTGTGTGTTGCGGGGCGTTTTCAGTCTCAGGAGGATCGGGACACGCGACGGTTTCATCTGAAAATCGCTGAGCTCAGCGCAGTCATCAGGAACCTGGAGGATCGAAACGCCCTGCTTTCTGAACAGCGCAATGAACTGGTAATTTATTGACGGCATGCTTGAAGGTTTGCGCTACGTTTGATGCGCGCCATCCAGCGAGGCACCCATTGCGCTTGCTTATTAGTTGAGCGGCGCGTCGAGTCGGTTGCCTGGTAGATGTCTTTTATTGGGAGCCAAAGCCACGATTCCGTTCAAACCGATGCAAAAGGAATGGATACGTTCTGGCCCGCGTGTTGTGCGTCTTTCACATCCCGCACTTCATGTTTGCAGCTAAAGCGACTGAGAGAAACAGAAAGCCAGTTTCTGCCACTCCTGTACAAAAACAAACGCCTGAGCAGGAAGAATGAAGAACTCTCGCTGGTGCTGTGTCGCCTTGAAAACAAAGTGCGCTTTGTCACCCAGGAGAACGAGGAGATGGCAAGCTTGGTAAGTCGACGCGGACAACGGCGGCGTGCCAACAGAGTCCACTGCATTTGTGTTCCACAGAGAAGGCCTAGTTCGCTCAATGACCTGGACCGCGGTTGCGGCCAGCAGGACGGTGAAATGGAGTTCCTTCAAGTTGTGGAGCAGCGGCACATCATCGACGACTTGTCCAAGGTCTTCAGGCAGGCGACTCGGTGCACGTACGGCAGCGCCACGCTCGCTCGCTGTCGCCAGGAAACCTTTTCCGTCCAAAGCTTGGCCGGCGGCCGCCATCCAAAAAATTGGCCCCTTAAATTCCGACCTTTCAAGCAGGAGCATTGTGCGCACGCGTTTGAACACGCTTTAGACTTGTTTTGCCGTTTTCAGCAGCTCAAAGCTCCCGTTTTGTCAGCGCCTTTGCCACTCGCTGTGCGCTGAAAACGACGGACTTGCCCGGCTGCTCAGCCCGTCAACCATGAGCCGCGAGCGCGACATCATTGTCCGTAGGCAGCTAGTGGCAAAATGCACCCTGTTAGAGTTGCGCTCGCTCCAACTTATTTTGCAAGAACCACACGGGAGACAAGTAAGTTCTTTTGGACACCTGCAGGGGGAGAGTCCATCCGTTGTACGAATGAAGTCTGACTCTCGGCTCCTGCACGAGCATTTTAATTAAGAGAAACAGGGTGGGTGTAAGAGTGGATTGAATAGAGGAAGCCCTTGACCTCTAGTCAAAACATAGCAAGGGGTGTTTTACGACTTTGTGTAGGAAGGGATAAGCGATAGGGATAAATAAGGGATAAATAATATTATTTATTACAGGTTGCAGTCAAAGTCAAAGCAACATAATGATACGATAAAGATAATCTGGAAAACCCTGACACACCCTGTAGTTGTCACTTTTGGAAAAGACGAGCGTCCCTCCAATCATCGCCGGTGACGTGTTTTTCAGGCTCTGGAGACAGGAGCTCATGTCAGAAATGTCATTGTGAGTCGCGTTTGTTTCTGCGCCGGAGCCGTTCGTTCCCTTTGCATCCAAAGAATCTCAAAGGCGGATTATTTGTGTCGACAGGAGAGAGATTTGCTGCTACGATACCGACGTCGAGAATCTCTGAGGAGGAACAAAGCGTGAGGTCCTGCAAGGTGAGTCTGTTTGTTTGCGGCTGCTTGGTGTTGCGCAAGATGAAATGGCCTTTTTCTCGCTATCGTTCCTCTCGTCGATTCATCGTGAGGTGTCGCTTCAGTTTGTTCAGAGAGATGTTTGCTTCCGCGCCCGCAGGTCATCGAAACATTTTACGGCTACGACGAAGACGTGTTGGTGGACTCGGACGGATCGTCCTTGTCTTTTCACACCGACAGAACCCCCGACACGGAACCCGAAGAGGTAGCCCGCCATTTCTGCCAGCGTATTGGCACCAAACATTCCTCTTCAGCCTGGAATCGGACTCGTCTTTGCGTCGCGGGTGCTTTGTCGCCGGTCTGACTGATTCTGGTACTAGTGCTGTGTTGCATTGGTGTGTGCATGAAGAGGCGGAGCTTCGCTACCGCCAGCTGACGCAAGAATATCAAGCGCTGCAACGAGCCTACGCTCTGCTAGCCCAGACCAGCGAAGGGGACTACGACGCCGAGAAGGAGATCAAGGTGGCGCCCCTTCCCGCAACCCCCGGCCGGGTCGCAGCCTCCCCGTTCTCACCCAGCCTCGGGTGTTCTCTGGTCTGAAAGGAGGAGGAGGAGCCTCCCTCCTCCTCCTTTCAGACCAGAGAAAAGCTGATGGTAGAAATGGGTCACTATCAAAGCAGAGTAGCAGATCTGGAGTCAGCGCTGAAGCAACAAGGACAGGTAAGCTCATCAATGAGCACACCTTTTTCTCAGACAAAATAGCTACATTCTTCAGTCACTCATTCGTCTGGCATTACTGGACCAACCCCCCCCCCGAATGTGGCTGGGAAAATGTGGAGAAAAGCAAATGTCATTTTCCAGTCAACCAAAGAATTTGTGGATGAAAATGACACAACATTCCAAAGCTGTCCACGCGTTTGTCTCTTCTAGAATGTCAAGTGGGTGGAGGAGAAGCAGCTGCTGCGTCAGAGCAATCAGCAGTTGGCCGAAAAGGTGACGGAAAGAAAGGCGCTGGGCGGAGTCGCTTGGCGTCACACCCGTCGGGAAGCCCCGCAGATGAGGTCTGACTGTCTTTTCAGGTCAGGCGGATGGAGGCGGAAGAAGCGCGTCTGAAAGAGCACATCCAGGATATCCGAGACCAAAACGAACTGCTTGAGTTCCGCATCCTGGAGCTGGAGGTGGGAAGACTCGCACAAGCGCGTTGAGGCCAGAGATGTGACGGACGGACGGACGGACGGACGGACGGATGCATGCCTCTGCCTTTCAGGAGAGGGAGTGGCGCTCCCCCGTCTTGAAGTTTCTGCAAGTCCGTTTCCCAGACGGCCTCAGCCCTTTGCAGATCTACTGCGAGGCCGAGGGCGTGAGCGTACGTAAGGCGTCCCTCGCAACCCTAACCTTAACCCGAGGTCCCAGAACACCTTACATTGCTCCTTGCGCCTTTCCCCCGGACATCGTCATCAGTGATCTGATGAAGAAGCTGGACATCCTGGGCTATAACGCCGTAAGTGTATGTCGAACTCCTTATGTTCGCACTCCACGAGACTCGGCGGCTCAAATGTGACTTTTGGAAGGCTTTGCGCTGAAAGAAGCTTGTTGACGCTGTGCCTTTGGGCTCTTCTATGTTCTGCAAGCAGAAGGGCTACCTGGATGAAGAGTTGGACTTCAGGAAGTGTTCCATGGACCAGGCTCATAAGGTAAGCCGCCCTCAAATCTCCCGCCGGACCACTGATGGACGAGGATTGCGGCCCAGAGGATCCTGGAGCTGGAGGCCATGTTGTACGAGGCGCTACCGCAGCGGGACTGCCCCGCCACGGACGGCGAAAAAGCCAGCCACGCTGGCGTGAATGACGTGCTGACGGCGGATCAGAGAGAAGAGCTTAGGAGCGCCGTGGACCAATGGAAGCGAGCCCTGATGTGCGAGTTGAGGGAGCGCGACGCTTGCATCCTCCAAGAGAGAATGGATCTGCTGCACAGCGCGCAACAGGTAAGGGCCCAAAGCCAGCCCGGCACTTACTTGCACGCTTACTGGCTTTTGAATGCCACTTTCCATTTGTCCGTCCTAGAGGAACAAAGAGCTGAAAGAATTCATCGAAGCTCAGAAGAGACAAATCAAACAATTGGAGGAGAAGTTTCTGTTTCTCTTTCTATTCTTCTCCTTGGCCTTCATTCTGTGGCCCTAACACCAGCTGGTGAGTGAGCTCCATCGGCACCGCACTCGACACCTCCGATACACTGCCAGCCGGTCTCAGACGTTGGCAGACGCTCCGATGCCAACGTATACCCCCCGCCACGGTGACAGAGGCACCGCGTCACACCGGCGCTCATCCAATCAGAAGGCAGGAAAAGCAAATTCACATGCAGGGCACTTTTGAACCAGAAAAGAGCGCCACAAAAAACGGTTGTTGCCCCAAACGCGCACTAAAAAGGGTCAGAATAACAAGAGTCCCACTGGCCAGCCGGGGCCACCCGTCCAGCTGTTTCTTCAGGGGGGAAAAAAATTGGAGTCACCGGTGAGTACATTTTGCATTTAGCTCTGCTTTTCTGCTTCTGTCTTCAAGTGTGTGGCATCCTGCAATCAAAGATTCAGCCAACCCCAAAGCGGTTGACCTCAACGTCCCACCACCATGCCTACCAGAGCAGGTGACGTGATGCTTTGGACATCCTTCCGTCTCAGATGCCCAAAAGTACTCTTTGCCACATCTGCGGCAATACGGTGTCTTTTCAAAGGTGCAAATAAATCCAGCGTGGGCGGAACACGCACGTCTTCGGTTTTTCCCGCTTTGTTTGTGTGACAGCTGTTGTGAAAATTTTATACAAATAAAGTTGTATAGTACAGGTTTGGCCAATCCGCAACTCCCGAACCGCATGCGGCTCTTTTATGTTCATATCAACATTTGTGTGTGTGTGTGTGTGGGGGGGGGGGGGTTGTGCGTGTTGGCTTCACTTGAGTTCAATTTGGTATTTTGGTCAAAAGCGCATGTGGTGAAATTCCACAAAGTAGGATGGGCAAACACATTTCTTTAAACTATGAGTGTCAATTGGGCTCTCGAAATGGCAGGGAAAAGATGCACAGCAAAACGAAAATACGTAGATGAACGCAGGACGTTTTAATCAGAGTGGGAAAGTTTCTATTTTTTGTTGAACGTGATGGCAAACCATTCTGCCTGATATGTCAGACCTCAGCGCATTTCAAAGATTCAAATCTTCAGCGCCATGCACTTCAGCTCACTCCATGCTAACATTGATCAGGCGTCGAACCCGCAACATCATGCTTAAGAGGTGGCCATGCTAACCAGTGCGCCATTATGTCAACGCATAATAACTAAGTCTACTGATCAAAACAGCGGTTACTATATGACGTCGCTACGTCGTGGTCACGTGACGCAGACAAGACGTCAATGGACGTGGGCAGAGTTAACTTGTTTAAAAGGGAGTGGGCAGAAGAAATATTTAATTTATTTAAATCTATTTTGAGTGCACACCATTATGCCAATGCATAACAACTGTAAATCTACTAAACAAAACAGCGGTTGCTATATGACATCTGCCACGTCGTGGTCACGTGACATACGTGACGTCGATGGGCGTAACTTTCGCCGGAATTCAAATCCGCGGGGAGAGTTAACTTGTTTAAAAGAGAGTGGGCAGAAGAATTATTTAATTTATTTAAATCTATTTGGTGTGTGCGCCATTATGTCAATGCATAACAACTGTAAGTCTACTAAACAAAACAGCGGTTGCTATATGACGTCTGCCACGTCGTGGTCACGTGACGCGGACGTGACGTCGACGCCTACTTTACATCCCACCGATCACAGGACCCCTCGGCTGCATAACCGTGCCCCCTTCCCAACCAATCGGATTTGCTATACGCGAAAACGACGCCAATGGAAAGAGCTTCCGCCCAAATTTAAATCCGTGGGCGTGGCTCGCAGCAGGAAGTAGGAAAATGGCGGCGATGTTGACAAAGACACAGCGGATGGTAACATACGACTAACAAGAGAAATATTTTTATTTTCTGCTTGCAACTGGACCGTCCAGAGCGTACACGGTAAGTACAACTCATCGTTTTTAAAAAGAAGTACTTTTGTTGCCCTGAAAAGCGAGTGAGCGTGGCGTTTGTGGGGGACGTCGAATTTCGACGATTCTTTCTGGTCAACGGTTGTAAATGATTGTGTTGATTAAAAAAGAAAACTTGATGTAACTCTACTTTTAACTGCCGTTTCAGATAGATTTGGAATTGCATCACATCCAATTTTGCCTAGAGCGTACACGGTAAGTAACACTCGTTGTGTTTAAGGAGATTTACGTTTGTAATAGCAGAAGTGTAGCCGCGTTGCGTTGTACGTGTGAATGTTGGTCCAGGCGAAATGTTAATGTTTAATTTCATTCCTTTAGGTTCCACGGTGTTTGTTGGCTGCAAGTTTTCCACTGCAAGAAGAGGCTCATATCATTGACCAGGAGCGAGCTACAATGGTGAGTAGCCATAACATTTATGTTAAACACTTCCTATTTCATGTCTAACAGTACTTGATTTAACAAATAACCATAAATAAATACAGTGTGGGCACTGAAGTTAACATATGTGATTATACTGCCTAATCTGTCACCGAGTAGATTGTTGCAAAGTAATATAAGATCCAAAGTTGTAATTCAGAATAGTTTTCAAAAGAAGGCCATTAGAATTATATACAAGTCTGATTACCCTGAACAAGCTATTAATTAAATCACAAATTCTTCAATTCAAAGATTTGGTAGATTATCAGACAAATAATGTCTAACAGTAATTGATTTAACACATCACGATAAGTAGATTGAGTGTGGGCACTCTCAAGTTAACATATATGATTATACTGCCTAATCTGTTACAGAGTATGTTGTTGCCAAGTAATGTAGAATAGATCCAAAGTAGTAATCCAGAATAGTTTTGAAGAGGCCATTAGAATAATAAACAAATCTGATTACCTTGAACATAATAACAAGCTAAGTGTTTAATATGTCCTATGAAGTCAAAATTGGGCACCATCATGTGGTGAAATTTGGAATTGCATCACATCCAATTTTGCCTGGGAACAAACAGATTAAATAAATCTTAGTTTTGAATAAGCCACTCCTTCTCAAACAAGTAAACTCTGCCCATTTCGCGCAGTAGATGTTCTGTTAATATCTAGTATTTATACAAAGTCATAATTTAAATTGCTTTCAACCTTCATTCATCGGTTCAACCAACATTACTCGCTCTTATTACCAACTTGTATTGATTTAACTAAGCGTTTAATACTTCCTATCAGGTCTCAAGGCAAGATTTGGCAAAATACAGTTTCAGCAAATCCAATTTTGCCAGGGAACAAAAATAGATTAAATAAACTAAATAAGTCTTCTTCCCATTAAATAAATCAGAAAAGTCTGTCTTGTAACCAGTCCTCTTCAAACAAGTAAAGTCTGCCCATTTTGTGCCGTAGATTTTGTGTCTATGCCTAGTATTTAAACAAAATCATAATTTAAACGACTTCTTTCCTTCATTCACTTTGGAAATTTGGAATTGCAGCAAATCGAATTTTGCCAGGGAACAAAAATAGATCAATTAAACTAAATAAGTCTTCTTCCCATTAAATAAATTAAAAAAGTCTGTCTTGTAACCAGTCCTTTTCAAACAAGTAAAGTCTGCCCATTTTGTGCCGTCGATTTTGTGTTAATGCCTAGTATTTATACAAAATCATAATTTAAAGGACTTCATTCCTTCATTCACTTTGGAAATTTGGAATTGCAGCACATCAAATTTTGCCTGGGAAGAAAAGTAGATTAAATAAATTTAATAAGTCTTACTACTTCCCATTAAATAAATTAAATACGTCTTACTTGTTCCCACTCCTTTTCAAAACAGTAGTTTAAAACGAGGGCCCTTCACTCAATCTTTAACCTCAACCCCGCACGTTGTGTTGTATCTGTGAATGTTGGTTGTGGCCAAATGATAGTTTTCTTTCATTCGTTTAGGTTCCAAGAAAACTTGATGTAACTCTACTTTTAACTGCTGTTTCAGATAAGCGGGTATTACGTCGCAGTCATGTGCCGCGGATATGACGTAATTGCCCGAACCTCCGCCAAAATTCAAATCTGTTGGCGCGATGGCCGTGAGCCACTGAGCAGCGACGATTATCAACGGAAATATCTTTATTTTCTGCTTGCAACTGGACCGTCTAGAGCGTACACGGTAAGTAACACTCATTGTGTTTAAGGAGATTTACGTTTGTAATAGCAGAAGTGTAGCCGCGTTGCGTTGTACGTGTGAAAATTGGTCGAGGCGAAATGTTAATGTTTAATTTCATTCCTTTAGGTTCCACGGTGTTTGTTGGCTGCAAGTTTTCCACTGCAAGAAGAGGCTCGTATCATTGACCAGGAGCGAGCTACAATGGTGAGTAGCCATAACATTTATGTTAAACACTTCCTATTTCATGTCTAACAGTACTTGATTTAACAAATAACCATAAATAAATACAGTGTGGGCACTGAAGTTAACATATGTGATTATACTGCCTAATCTGTCACCGAGTAGATTGTTGCAAAGTAATATAAGATCCAAAGTTGTAATTCAGAATAGTTTTCAAAAGAAGGCCATTAGAATTATATACAAGTCTGATTACCCTGAACAAGCTATTAATTAAATCACAAATTCTTCAATTCAAAGATTTGGTAGATTATCAGACAAATAATGTCTAACAGTAATTGATTTAACACATCACGATAAGTAGATTGAGTGTGGGCACTCTCAAGTTAACATATATGATTATACTGCCTAATCTGTTACAGAGTATGTTGTTGCCAAGTAATGTAGAATAGATCCAAAGTAGTAATCCAGAATAGTTTTGAAGAGGCCATTAGAATAATAAACAAATCTGATTACCTTGAACATAATAACAAGCTAAGTGTTTAATATGTCCTATGAAGTCAAAATTGGGCACCATCATGTGGTGAAATTTGGAATTGCATCACATCCAATTTTGCCTGGGAACAAACAGATTAAATAAATCTTAGTTTTGAATAAGCCACTCCTTCTCAAACAAGTAAACTCTGCCCATTTCGCGCAGTAGATGTTCCGTTAATATCTAGTATTTATACAAAGTCATAATTTAAATTGCTTTCAACCTTCATTCATCGGTTCAACCAACATTACTCGCTCTTATTACCAACTTGTATTGATTTAACTAAGCGTTTAATACTTCCTATCAGGTCTCAAGGCAAGATTTGGCAAAATACAGTTTCAGCAAATCCAATTTTGCCAGGGAACAAAAATAGATTAAATAAACTAAATAAGTCTTCTTCCCATTAAATAAATCAGAAAAGTCTGTCTTGTAACCAGTCCTCTTCAAACAAGTAAAGTCTGCCCATTTTGTGCCGTAGATTTTGTGTCTATGCCTAGTATTTAAACAAAATCATAATTTAAACGACTTCTTTCCTTCATTCACTTTGGAAATTTGGAATTGCAGCAAATCGAATTTTGCCAGGGAACAAAAATAGATCAATTAAACTAAATAAGTCTTCTTCCCATTAAATAAATTAAAAAAGTCTGTCTTGTAACCAGTCCTTTTCAAACAAGTAAAGTCTGCCCATTTTGTGCCGTCGATTTTGTGTTAATGCCTAGTATTTATACAAAATCATAATTTAAAGGACTTCATTCCTTCATTCACTTTGGAAATTTGGAATTGCAGCACATCAAATTTTGCCTGGGAAGAAAAGTAGATTAAATAAATTTAATAAGTCTTACTACTTCCCATTAAATAAATTAAATACGTCTTACTTGTTCCCACTCCTTTTCAAAACAGTAGTTTAAAACGAGGGCCCTTCACTCAATCTTTAACCTCAACCCCGCACGTTGTGTTGTATCTGTGAATGTTGGTTGTGGCCAAATGATAGTTTTCTTTCATTCGTTTAGGTTCCAAGAAAACTTGATGTAACTCTACTTTTAACTGCCGTTTCAGATAAGCGGGTATTACGTCGCAGTCATGTGCCGCGGATATGACGTAATTGCCCGAACCTCCGCCAAAATTCAAATCTGTTGGCGCGATGGCCGTGAGCCACTGAGCAGCGACGATTATCAACGGAAATATCTTTATTTTCTGCTTGCAACTGGACCGTCTAGAGCGTACACGGTAAGTAACACTCATTGTGTTTAAGGAGATTTACGTTTGTAATAGCAGAAGTGTAGCCGCGTTGCGTTGTACGTGTGAAAATTGGTCGAGGCGAAATGTTAATGTTTAATTTCATTCCTTTAGGTTCCACGGTGTTTGTTGGCTGCAAGTTTTCCACTGCAAGAAGAGGCTCGTATCATTGACCAGGAGCGAGCTACAATGGTGAGTAGCCATAACATTTATGTTAAACACTTCCTATTTCATGTCTAACAGTACTTGATTTAACAAATAACCATAAATAAATACAGTGTGGGCACTGAAGTTAACATATGTGATTATACTGCCTAATCTGTCACCGAGTAGATTGTTGCAAAGTAATATAAGATCCAAAGTTGTAATTCAGAATAGTTTTCAAAAGAAGGCCATTAGAATTATATACAAGTCTGATTACCCTGAACAAGCTATTAATTAAATCACAAATTCTTCAATTCAAAGATTTGGTAGATTATCAGACAAATAATGTCTAACAGTAATTGATTTAACACATAACGATAAGTAGATTGAGTGTGGGCACTCTCAAGTTAACATATATGATTATACTGCCTAATCTGTTACAGAGTATGTTGTTGCCAAGTAATGTAGAATAGATCCAAAGTAGTAATCCAGAATAGTTTTGAAGAGGCCATTAGAATAATAAACAAATCTGATTACCTTGAACATAATAACAAGCTAAGTGTTTAATATGTCCTATGAAGTCAAAATTGGGCACCATCATGTGGTGAAATTTGGAATTGCATCACATCCAATTTTGCCTGGGAACAAACAGATTAAATAAATCTTAGTTTTGAATAAGCCACTCCTTCTCAAACAAGTAAACTCTGCCCATTTCGCGCAGTAGATGTTCTGTTAATATCTAGTATTTATACAAAGTCATAATTTAAATTGCTTTCAACCTTCATTCATCGGTTCAACCAACATTACTCGCTCTTATTACCAACTTGTATTGATTTAACTAAGCGTTTAATACTTCCTATCAGGTCTCAAGGCAAGATTTGGCAAAATACAGTTTCAGCAAATCCAATTTTGCCAGGGAACAAAAATAGATTAAATAAACTAAATAAGTCTTCTTCCCATTAAATAAATCAGAAAAGTCTGTCTTGTAACCAGTCCTCTTCAAACAAGTAAAGTCTGCCCATTTTGTGCCGTAGATTTTGTGTCTATGCCTAGTATTTAAACAAAATCATAATTTAAACGACTTCTTTCCTTCATTCACTTTGGAAATTTGGAATTGCAGCAAATCGAATTTTGCCAGGGAACAAAAATAGATCAATTAAACTAAATAAGTCTTCTTCCCATTAAATAAATTAAAAAAGTCTGTCTTGTAACCAGTCCTTTTCAAACAAGTAAAGTCTGCCCATTTTGTGCCGTCGATTTTGTGTTAATGCCTAGTATTTATACAAAATCATAATTTAAAGGACTTCATTCCTTCATTCACTTTGGAAATTTGGAATTGCAGCACATCAAATTTTGCCTGGGAAGAAAAGTAGATTAAATAAATTTAATAAGTCTTACTACTTCCCATTAAATAAATTAAATACGTCTTACTTGTTCCCACTCCTTTTCAAAACAGTAGTTTAAAACGAGGGCCCTTCACTCAATCTTTAACCTCAACCCCGCACGTTGTGTTGTATCTGTGAATGTTGGTTGTGGCCAAATGATAGTTTTCTTTCATTCGTTTAGGTTCCAAGAAAACTTGATGTAACTCTACTTTTAACTGCCGTTTCAGATAAGCGGGTATTACGTCGCAGTCATGTGCCGCGGATATGACGTAATTGCCCGAACCTCCGCCAAAATTCAAATCTGTTGGCGCGATGGCCGTGATCCACTGAGCAGCGACGATTATCAACGGAAATATCTTTATTTTCTGCTTGCAACTGGACCGTCTAGAGCGTACACCGTAAGTAACACTCATTGTGTTTAAGGAGATTTACGTTTGTAATAGCAGAAGTGTAGCCGCGTTGCGTTGTACGTGTGAAAATTGGTCGAGGCGAAATGTTAATGTTTAATTTCATTCCTTTAGGTTCCACGGTGTTTGTTGGCTGCAAGTTTTCCACTGCAAGAAGAGGCTCGTATCATTGACCAGGAGCGAGCTACAATGGTGAGTAGCCATAACATTTATGTTAAACACTTCCTATTTCATGTCTAACAGTACTTGATTTAACAAATAACCATAAATAAATACAGTGTGGGCACTGAAGTTAACATATGTGATTATACTGCCTAATCTGTCACCGAGTAGATTGTTGCAAAGTAATATAAGATCCAAAGTTGTAATTCAGAATAGTTTTCAAAAGAAGGCCATTAGAATTATATACAAGTCTGATTACCCTGAACAAGCTATTAATTAAATCACAAATTCTTCAATTCAAAGATTTGGTAGATTATCAGACAAATAATGTCTAACAGTAATTGATTTAACACATCACGATAAGTAGATTGAGTGTGGGCACTCTCAAGTTAACATATATGATTATACTGCCTAATCTGTTACAGAGTATGTTGTTGCCAAGTAATGTAGAATAGATCCAAAGTAGTAATCCAGAATAGTTTTGAAGAGGCCATTAGAATAATAAACAAATCTGATTACCTTGAACATAATAACAAGCTAAGTGTTTAATATGTCCTATGAAGTCAAAATTGGGCACCATCATGTGGTGAAATTTGGAATTGCATCACATCCAATTTTGCCTGGGAACAAACAGATTAAATAAATCTTAGTTTTGAATAAGCCACTCCTTCTCAAACAAGTAAACTCTGCCCATTTCGCGCAGTAGGTGTTCTGTTAATATCTAGTATTTATACAAAGTCATAATTTAAATTGCTTTCAACCTTCATTCATCGGTTCAACCAACATTACTCGCTCTTATTACCAACTTGTATTGATTTAACTAAGCGTTTAATACTTCCTATCAGGTCTCAAGGCAAGATTTGGCAAAATACAGTTTCAGCAAATCCAATTTTGCCAGGGAACAAAAATAGATTAAATAAACTAAATAAGTCTTCTTCCCATTAAATAAATCAGAAAAGTCTGTCTTGTAACCAGTCCTCTTCAAACAAGTAAAGTCTGCCCATTTTGTGCCGTAGATTTTGTGTCTATGCCTAGTATTTAAACAAAATCATAATTTAAACGACTTCTTTCCTTCATTCACTTTGGAAATTTGGAATTGCAGCAAATCGAATTTTGCCAGGGAACAAAAATAGATCAATTAAACTAAATAAGTCTTCTTCCCATTAAATAAATTAAAAAAGTCTGTCTTGTAACCAGTCCTTTTCAAACAAGTAAAGTCTGCCCATTTTGTGCCGTCGATTTTGTGTTAATGCCTAGTATTTATACAAAATCATAATTTAAAGGACTTCATTCCTTCATTCACTTTGGAAATTTGGAATTGCAGCACATCAAATTTTGCCTGGGAAGAAAAGTAGATTAAATAAATTTAATAAGTCTTACTACTTCCCATTAAATAAATTAAATACGTCTTACTTGTTCCCACTCCTTTTCAAAACAGTAGTTTAAAACGAGGGCCCTTCACTCAATCTTTAACCTCAACCCCGCACGTTGTGTTGTATCTGTGAATGTTGGTTGTGGCCAAATGATAGTTTTCTTTCATTCGTTTAGGTTCCAAGAAAACTTGATGTAACTCTACTTTTAACTGCCGTTTCAGATAAGCGGGTATTACGTCGCAGTCATGTGCCGCGGATATGACGTAATTGCCCGAACCTCCGCCAAAATTCAAATCTGTTGGCGCGATGGCCGTGAGCCACTGAGCAGTGACGATTATCAACGGAAATATCTTTATTTTCTGCTTGCAACTGGACCGTCTAGAGCGTACACGGTAAGTAACACTCATTGTGTTTAAGGAGATTTACGTTTGTAATAGCAGAAGTGTAGCCGCGTTGCGTTGTACGTGTGAAAATTGGTCGAGGCGAAATGTTAATGTTTAATTTCATTCCTTTAGGTTCCACGGTGTTTGTTGGCTGCAAGTTTTCCACTGCAAGAAGAGGCTCGTATCATTGACCAGGAGCGAGCTACAATGGTGAGTAGCCATAACATTTATGTTAAACACTTCCTATTTCATGTCTAACAGTACTTGATTTAACAAATAACCATAAATAAATACAGTGTGGGCACTGAAGTTAACATATGTGATTATACTGCCTAATCTGTCACCGAGTAGATTGTTGCAAAGTAATATAAGATCCAAAGTTGTAATTCAGAATAGTTTTCAAAAGAAGGCCATTAGAATTATATACAAGTCTGATTACCCTGAACAAGCTATTAATTAAATCACAAATTCTTCAATTCAAAGATTTGGTAGATTATCAGACAAATAATGTCTAACAGTAATTGATTTAACACATCACGATAAGTAGATTGAGTGTGGGCACTCTCAAGTTAACATATATGATTATACTGCCTAATCTGTTACAGAGTATGTTGTTGCCAAGTAATGTAGAATAGATCCAAAGTAGTAATCCAGAATAGTTTTGAAGAGGCCATTAGAATAATAAACAAATCTGATTACCTTGAACATAATAACAAGCTAAGTGTTTAATATGTCCTATGAAGTCAAAATTGGGCACCATCATGTGGTGAAATTTGGAATTGCATCACATCCAATTTTGCCTGGGAACAAACAGATTAAATAAATCTTAGTTTTGAATAAGCCACTCCTTCTCAAACAAGTAAACTCTGCCCATTTCGCGCAGTAGATGTTCTGTTAATATCTAGTATTTATACAAAGTCATAATTTAAATTGCTTTCAACCTTCATTCATCGGTTCAACCAACATTACTCGCTCTTATTACCAACTTGTATTGATTTAACTAAGCGTTTAATACTTCCTATCAGGTCTCAAGGCAAGATTTGGCAAAATACAATTTCAGCAAATCCAATTTTGCCAGGGAACACAAATAGATTAAATAAACTAAATAAGTCTTCTTCCCATTAAATAAATCAGAAAAGTCTGTCTTGTAACCAGTCCTCTTCAAACAAGTAAAGTCTGCCCATTTTGTGCCGTAGATTTTGTGTCTATGCCTAGTATTTAAACAAAATCATAATTTAAACGACTTCTTTCCTTCATTCACTTTGGAAATTTGGAATTGCAGCAAATCGAATTTTGCCAGGGAACAAAAATAGATCAATTAAACTAAATAAGTCTTCTTCCCATTAAATAAATTAAAAAAGTCTGTCTTGTAACCAGTCCTTTTCAAACAAGTAAAGTCTGCCCATTTTGTGCCGTCGATTTTGTGTTAATGCCTAGTATTTATACAAAATCATAATTTAAAGGACTTCATTCCTTCATTCACTTTGGAAATTTGGAATTGCAGCACATCAAATTTTGCCTGGGAAGAAAAGTAGATTAAATAAATTTAATAAGTCTTACTACTTCCCATTAAATAAATT
Source organism: Syngnathus floridae (assembly GCF_059516105.1). Taxonomy (NCBI): domain Eukaryota; kingdom Metazoa; phylum Chordata; class Actinopteri; order Syngnathiformes; family Syngnathidae; genus Syngnathus; species Syngnathus floridae. The sequence continues at coordinate 1,966,514 of NC_142416.1, read as the reverse complement.
AAATACGTCTTACTTGTTCCCACTCCTTTTCAAAAAAGTAGTTTAAAACGAGGTCCCTTCACTCAACCTTTAACCCTATTTATTCACCTTCTAGGCTAAGTGTTAAAGGCTAAGTGTTAAAGGCTAAGTGTTAAAGGCTAAGTGTTAGAGGCTAAGTGCCAGAGGCTAGGCGCCAGAGGCGAGTTTTTGTGGGCTGAAGTTTTAGTGGGGTTAGTGTGAATACAATCCAAAAGAATACAACAGAATACAATACAATAGAATATAATACATAGATTAAATTCAATAGCTCTTACTACTTCCCATTAAATAAATTAAATACGTCTTACTTGTTCCCAATCCTTTTCAAAAAAGTAGTTTAAAACGAGGGCCCTTCACTCAACCTTTAACCTCAACCCCGCACGTCACATTGTGTTGTATCTGTGAATGTTGGTTGTGGCCAAATGATAGTTTTCTTTCATTCGTTTAGGTTCCACGGTGTTTGTTGGCTATGTTTTCCACTGTCAGAAGGATGAAAATACAAAGTACAACGCTTGGACGTGGGCGAAGACGTCACCGGTGAGTCCTTCCTTCCTATTTATTTACCTTCTAGATGCTAGAGGCTAAGTGTTAGAGGCTAAGTGTTAGAGGCTAAGTGTTAAAGGCAACACAATACGAACAACACAACACAATACGAACAACTCAACACAATATGAACAACACAATATGAACAACACAACACAATACGAACAACACAACACATTACGAACAACACAACACAATACGAACAACACAACGATACTGCACTGAACAACACGATACCGCACTGAGAAACACGATACCGCACTGAACAACACGATACCGCACTGAACAACACCATGCCGCACTGAACACCATGCCACACTGAACAACACCATCCCGCACTGAACAACACCATGCCTCACTGAACGACACCATGCCGCACTGAAAGACACCATGCCGCACTGAACGACACCATGCCGCACTGAAAGACACCATCCCGCACTGAACACCATGCCGCACTGAACAACACCATCCTGCACTGAACAACACCATCCCGCACTGAACAACACCATGCCGCACTGAACAACATTATGCCGCACTGAACATTATGCCGCACTGAACAACACCATGCCGCACTGAACAACACCATGCCGCACTGAACAACATTATGCCGCACTGAACAACACCATGCCGCACTGAACAACACCATGCCGCACTGAACAACACCATGCCGCACTGAACAACACCATGCCGCACTGAACAACATTATGCCGCACTGAACAACACCATGCCGCACTGAACAACACCATCCTGCACTGAACAACACCATTCCGCATTGAACACCATGCCGCACTGAACAACACCATCCCGCACTGAACAACACCATCCCGCACTGAACAACACCATGCCGCACTGAACAACATTATGCCGCACTGAACAACATTATGCCGCACTGAACAACACCATGCCGCACTGAACAACACCATGCCGCACTGAACAACACCATGCCGCACTGAACAACATTATAACGCACTGAACAACACCATCCCGCACTGAACAACACCATGCCGCACTAAACAACATTATGCCGCACTGAACAACATTATGCCGAAATGAACAACACCATGCCGCACTGAACAACACCATGCCGCACTGAACAACACCATGCCGCACTGAACAACACCATGCCGCACTGAACAACACGATCCCGCATTGAACACCATCCCGCACTGAACAACACCATCCTGCACTGAACAACACCATCCCGCACTGAACAACACCATGCCGCACTGAACAACATTATGCCGCACTGAACAACATTATGCCGCACTGAACAACACCATGCCGCACTGAACAACACCATGCCGCACTGAACAACACCATGCCGCAATGAACAACACCATCCCGCACTGAACAACACCATGCCGCACTGAACAACACCATGCCGCACTGAACAACACCATCCCGAACTGAACAACACCATGCCGCATTGAACAACACCATGCCGCACTGAACAACACCATGCCGCACTGAACAACACCATGCCGCAATGAACAACACCATCCCGCACTGAACAACACCATGCCGCACTGAACAACACCATGCCGCACTGAACAACACCATCCTGCACTGAACAACACCATCCCGCACTGAACAACACCATCCCGCATTGAACAGCACCATCCTGCACTGAACAACACCATGCCGCACTGAACAACACCATGCCGCACTGAACAACACCATTCCGCACTGAACAACACCATGCCAACTGAACAACACCATCCTGCACTGAACAACACCATCCCGCACTGAACAACACCATGCCGCATTGAACAACACCATGCCGCACTGAACAACACCATCCCGCACTGAACAACACCATGCCGCACTGAACAACAATATGGCGCACTGGACAACATTATGTTGCACTGAACAACACCATGCCGCACTGAACAACACCCTGCCGCACTGAACAACACCATGCCGCACTGAACAACACCATGCCGCACTGAACAACATTATGCCGCACTGAACAACACCATGCCGCACTGAACAACACCATGCCGCACTGAACAACACGATCCCGCATTGAACAACACCATCCTGCACTGAACAACACCATGCCGCACTGAACAACACCCTGCCGCACTGAACAGCACCATTCCGCACTGAACAACACCGTCCTGCACTGAACAACACCATCCCGCACTGAACAACACCATGCCGCATTGAACAACACCATGCCGCACTGAACAACACCATCCTGCACTGAACAACACCATGCCGCACTGAACAACACCATGCCGCACTGAACAACACCATGCCGCACTGAACAACATTATGCCGCACTGACGCATTGAACAACACCATGCCGCACTGAACAACACCATCCTGCACTGAACAACACCATCCCGCACTGAACAACACCATGCCGCACTGAACAACACCATGCCGCACTGAACAACACTATGCCGCACTGAACAACACCATGCCGCACTGAACAACACCATGCCGCACTGAACAACACCATGCCGCAATGAACAACACCATCCCGCACTGAACAACACCATGCCGCACTGAACAACACCATGCCGCACTGAACAACACCATCCCGCACTGAACAACACCATGCCGCACTGAACAACACCATTCCGCACTGAACAACACCATGCCGCACTGAACAACATTACGCTGCACTGAACAACACCATGCCGCACTGAACAACACCATGCCGCACTGAACAACACCATGCCGCATTGAACAACACCATGCCGCATTGAACAACACCATGCCGCACTGAACAACACATTCCTGCACTGAACAACACCATGCCGCATTGAACAACACCATGCCGCACTGAACAACACCATCCTGCACTGAACAACACCATCCCGCACTGAACAACACCATCCCGCATTGAACAACACCATCCTGCACTGAACAACACAATGCCGCACTGAACAACACCATGCCGCACTGAACAACACCATTCCGCACTGAACAACACCATGCCAACTGAACAACACCATCCTGCACTGAACAACACCATCCCGCACTGAACAACACCATGCCGCATTGAACAACACCATCCTGCACTGAACAACACCATCCTGCACTGAACAACACCATGCCGCACTGAACAACACCATGCCGCACTGAACAACACCATGCCGCACTGAACAACACCATGCCGCACTGAACAACATTATGCCGCACTGAACAACATTGTCGCACTGAACAACACCATGCCGCACTGAACAACACCATGCTGCACTGAACAACATTATGCCGCACTGAAAAACACCATGCCGCACTTAAAAACACCATCCCGCACTGAACAACACCATGCCGCATTGAACAACACCATGCCGCACTGAACAACACCATGCTGCACTGAACAACATTATGCTGCACTGAACAACACGATCCTGCATTGAACAACACCATGCCGCACTGAACAACACCATCCTGCACTGAACAACACCATCCTGCACTGAACAACACCACCCTGCACTGAACAACACGATCCCGCATTGAACAACACCATCCCGCACTGAACAACACCATGCCGCACTGAACAACACCATTCCGCACTGAACAACACCATGCCGCACTGAACAACACCATGCCGCACTGAACAACACCATGCCGCACTGAACAACACCATGCCGCACTGAACAACACCATGCCGCACTGAACAACACCATGCCGCACTGAACAACACCATCCCGCACTGAACAACACCATGCCGCATTGAACACCATGCCGCACTGAACAACACCATCCTGCACTGAACAACACCATCCCGCACTGAACAACACCATGCCGCATTGAACAACACCATGCCGCACTGAACAACACCATCCCGCACTGAACAACACCATGCCGCACTGAACAACATTATGGCGCACTGGACAACATTATGCCGCACTGAACAACACCATGCCGCACTGAACAACACCATGCCGCACTGAACAACACCATGCCGCACTGAACAACACCATGCCGCACTGAACAACACCATGCCGCACTGAACAACACGATCCCGCATTGAACAACACCATCCTGCACTGAACAACACCATGCCGCACTGAACAACACCATGCCGCACTGAACAGCACCATTCCGCACTGAACAACACCATGCCGCACTGAACAACACCATCCTGCACTGAACAACACCATCCCGCACTGAACAACACCATGTTGCATTGAACAACACCATACCGCACTGAACAACACCATCCTGCACTGAACAACACCATGCCGCACTGAACAACACCATGCCGCACTGAACAACACCATGCCGCACTGAACAACATTATGCCGCACTGACGCATTGAACAACACCATGCCGCACTGAACAACACCATCCTGCACTGAACAACACCATCCCGCACTGAACAACACCATGCCGCATTGAACAACACCATGTCGCACTGAACAACACCATCCCGCACTGAACAACACCATGCTGCACTGAACAACATTATGGCGCACTGGACAACATTATGCCGCACTGAACAACACCATGCCGCACTGAACAACACCATGCCGCACTGAACAACACCATGCCGCACTGAACAACACCATGCCGCACTGAACAACATTATGCCGCACTGAACAACACCATGCCGCACTGAACAACACCATGCCGCACTTAACAACACGATCCCGCATTGAACAACACCATCCTGCACTGAACAACACCATGCCGCACTGAACAACACCATGCCGCACTGAACAACACCATTCCGCACTGAACAACACCATGCCGCACTGAACAACACCATCCCGCACTGAACAACACCATCCCGCACTGAACAACACCATGCCGCATTGAACAACACCATGCCGCACTGAACAACACCATCCTGCACTGAACAACACCATGCCGCACTGAACAACACCATGCCGCACTGAACATTACCATGCCGCACTGAACAACATTATGCCGCACTGAACAACATTATGCCGCACTAAACAACATTATGTCGCACTGAACAACACCATGCCGCACTGAACAACACCATGCCGCACTGAACAACATTATGCCGCACTGAACAACACGATCCCGCATTGAACAACACCATCCCGCAGTGAACAACACCATGCCGCATTGAAAAACACCATGCCGCACTGAACAACACCATGCTGCACTGAACAACATTATGCTGCACTGAACAACACGATCCTGCATTGAACAACACCATGCCGCACTGAACAACACCATCCTGCACTGAACAACACCATGCCGCACTGAACAACATTATGCCGCACTGAACAACACCATGCCGCACTGAACAACACCATGCCGCACTGAACAACACCATGCCGCACTGAACAACACCATGCCGCAATGAACAACACCATCCCGCACTGAACAACACCATGCCGCATTGAACAACACCATGCCGCACTGAACAACACCATCCCGCACTGAACAACACCACCCCGCACTGAACAACACGATCCCGCATTGAACAACACCATCCCGGACTGAACAACACCATGCTGCACTGAACAACACCATTCCGCACTGAACAACACCATGCCGCACTGAACAACACCATGCCGCACTGAACAACACCATGCCGCACTGAACAACACCATGCCGCACTGAACAACATTATGCCGCACTGAACAACACCATGCCGCACTGAACAACACCATCCCGCACTGAACAACACCATGCCGCATTGAACACCATGCCGCACTGAACAACACCATCCTGCACTGAACAACACCATCCCGCACTGAACAACACCATGCCGCACTGAACGACATTATGGCGCACTGAACAACATTATGCCGCACTGAACAACACCATGCCGCACTGAACAACACCATGCCGCACTGAACAACACCATGCCGCACTGAACAACATTATGCCGTACTGAACAACATTATGCCGCACTGAACAACACCATGCCGCACTGAACAACACCATGCCTTACTGAACAACACCATGCCGCACTGAACAACACAACGTCGCACTGAACAACACGACGCCGCACAGAACAACACGACGCCGCACAGAATAACAATACCGCACGGAACAACACAATACCGCACAAACAGTTTTAGATAATATTACGTCGCAGTCATGTGACGCGGACATGACGTCAATAGGCGGAACTCACGGCAAAATTATAATCCGTGGGCGTGGCTTGCAACAGGAAGTAGGAAAGCGGCAATTCTGGCAAACAAGACACAGCGGTTAGTAACACGATGACTAACAAGGCAAATATTTTTGTTTTCAGCTTGCAACTTGACCGTCTAGAGCGTACAAGGTAATTACAGCTGTTTTTTTTTAGCCCTGAAAAGCGAGGGAGTGTGGCGTTTGGGAGGAATGTCGAACTCGGCGTCTGCTTCCAGCCACAGACGCCAAATTTCGACGATTATTTCGACTGGTCAACGGTTGTAAATTATTGCGTTGACTAAAAACTTTATTTAACTCTACTCTTAACTTTGCCGTTTCAGATATGCGGGTATTACACCGCGGAAATGACGTCAATAGGCTGAACTCTCGCCAAAATTCAAATCTGTGGGCGCAATGGCCTTGAGCGAGACACCGGATACAAACACGACGATTATCAACAGAAATATCTTTATTTTCTGCTTGCAAGTGGACCGTCTAGAGCGTACACGGTAAGTACAACTCATTGTGTTTAAAAAGATTTACGTTTGTGTAGTTTGCGTTGCGTTGTATCTGTGAATGTTGGTTGAGGCTAAATGTTAATGTTTAATTTCATTCCTTTAGGTTCCACGGTGTTTGTTGGCTGTATGTTTTCCACTGCAAGAAGAGGCTCGTATCATTGACCAGCAGGAGCTACAATGGTGAGTACCCCTTTCGTCTTCCATTTATGTTAAACACTTCCTATTTCATGTCTAACAGTACTCGATTTAACAAATAACCATAAATAAATACAGTGTGGGCAGTCACGTTAACATATGTGATTATCCTGCCTAATATGTTTATCACAAATATGTCACTAATCACTAATATGTTTATTTGTTTATCACAACACCTTTGGACCTTCAGCAATCGATTATTTCCCTTCATCTACATAGAGACAGAACGATGGTGTCTTAAACATCTCATTCATTTCACCAAATAACTTCACGCAGGTGGATAACGGCCGTCTCGGTCACGCTATGTTGCGTGATGCAGTTTTGAAGAACCAAATGCATTTATTCAATGAATAAGTCAAGCTAGTTCTATGTTTATGATGTTGTAAGTTACGGTACCGATTGAAGTTGAGTTCGAAGCCAGTGGAAAACAGCGCTGCGTTTGTGCTCTCCAGGTACAAATGTTGTGATCTCTGACTGACGACCGGGCGAGACTCGAGTAAGAGATGTCCAAACGAGCTCCGGCAGGGCGGGCCAAGGCGGAGCGAACGGACGCCCTTCAGGCCGCCAATGACGAGCTGAGAACCAAACTGATGGACGTCCAGTTAGAACTTCAGCAGGAGAAGAACAAGGTGAAAACCTCAACAGACAGACACTGCCTGCCTCCCTGCCTGCCTCCCTGCCTGCCTCCCTCCCTCCCTCCCAGTTTTCCCGATGTAGATTAGACATGCGTGTGCCATGACTGTGTCAGCCTACATCAACAAATGCACCGAGGACGTCAGCACCACTAAGAATATCATCACCCGGGGCAACCAACGACCCTGGATGACTGAGGAGGTACGTCAAACGCTACGAGCGCGGAACTCTGCCTTCAAGTCTGGCGACAAGGAGACACTGAGGACAGCGAGAGCCAACTTGAACCGTGCCATCAGGATAGCGAAGCGAGACCGCAGTCGAAAATTTCAGGATCGTTTCCACGACGTCAAAAACATCAGGAGTATGTGGCAAGGCATACGGGCGATTACAGACTACAACTCACTCTCCCCCCCCCCGGTGGGTGTAGTTGATGCTGACTTTCTAAATGGTCTAAATAACTTCTTTGGGAGGTTCGAGGCACTAAACGGCACTCCAGCAGTTAAAACTGTCCCCCATCAGGAAGAGGAGGTACTCTGCCTTGACTCCGCCGATGTGTTGAAGACCCTGAGGAGAGTCAACCCCTGTAAGGCCCCTGGCCCCGACAACATTCCTGGGCGTGTGTTCAGGGAATGTGCAAGTCATCTGGCTGGGGTCATCACAGACATTTTTAACACCTCGCTGGGCCAAGCCACAGTGCCGGCGTGCTTTAAGACTGCCTCCATCATTCCGGTGCCGAAGAAACCTCAAATCACCTCATTTAATGATTACCGGCCTGTTGCACTGACTCCGGTTATGATGAAGTGCTTCGAAAGGCTGCTTAAAGGTCACATCGTTTCCAGACTCCCCCTATTATTTGACCCGTTCCAGTTTGCCGACCGGCAAAACCGCTCCACTCAGGACGCCATCTCCTCCGTTCTTCACCTGAGCCTGGCTCACCTGGAGGAGAAGAACACCCATGTGCGGAGGCTGTTCCTGGACTTCAGCTCAGCGTTTAACACCATCATCCCACAGCATCTGGTAGGAAAATTGGAACACCTGGGCTTCAACACCCCCCTTCGCAACTGGCTGCTAGACTTCCTCAGCAACAGACCTCAGTCAGTCCGGGTCGGACAGAACACCTCTGATGTCATCACCCTCAGCACAGGCTCCCTTCAGGGCTGCGTCCTGAGCCCCCTGCTGTTCACCCTGATGACACACGACTGCGTCCTCAGGTTCACCACCAATCACATCGTGAAGTCAGCAGACGACACAACGGTGGTGGGGCTCATCAGAGACAACAACGACCTGGACTACAGAGAGGAGGTGGAGCAGCTGGTGGGCTGGTGCAGAGAAAACAGCCTGATCCTGAATGAGGAGAAGATGAAGGAGATCATCGTCGACTTCAGGAAAAAACAGCCTCACCACGCTCCACTGATCATCAACAGCTCAGCTGTGGAGGTGGTCAGCACCACCAAATTCCTGGGGGTCCACATCACAGAAGACCTCACCTGGACTATGAACACTACGGCACTGGTCAAGAGGGCACAGAAGCGCTTGTACTTACAGCGGAGGATGAGGAGAGCCCACCTGCCCCCACCCATCATGAGGACGTTCTACAGGAGCACCATAGAGAGCATTCTGACAAGCTGTCTCTCTGTGTGGTGTGGAGGCTGCACCGCCTCCGATTGGAAGAACGTGAGGAGAGTGGTGATGACAGCAGAGAGGATCATAGGGGCTCCTCTTCCCTCCATTCAGGACATTTCATCTCAGCGCTGCATGTCCCGTGCCCGTAACATCATCAATGAACCATCACACCCCCACCATGGACTGTTCTCCCTGCTGCCCTCCGGGAAGAGGTTTGCAGCATCCGCTGCAGGTCCACCAGGTTCTGCAACAGCTTTTTCCCTGCTGTCATCAGACTGTTGAACACTAGAACTGTTGAGCTCTAAACTGAACTCTGCATCACACATTCACAGAACTGTACTTTATGACACTACGGACCTCTATCTTGCACTATCTCGCACTACCAACTTTACTGAACTTGTATAAACCCTTTAAATAGAAGTTTAATACATGGTTTAGCATTCCTCTGCACACTCTTGAATACTGTTTTGCCTACTTGCACTATTGCATAATTATCACTGCTGCACTTTATACTTATTTTTAATATATATATATATATATACATATAGTATATGTATATATATATATTTTCATAGGATATGTTACTTCTATTCAACTGCAATATCACTACTTTGTTGTAAGACGTATGCAACGGAATTTCGTTTTGTATGCACCATGTGCAGACAAGATGACAATAAAGTTTGTCTAAGTCATGTCAGGTCAGCTGTCTGGAGAGAGAGAGAAGTCAGGACCTGCGGGCGGAGCACCACCGTGCCACCGCCGCCATGACGGAACTCAAAAGCAAACTCCATGAGGAGAAGCAGAAAGAGTTAGCCATTACCAGGGAGACATTACTGCGGCAGCATGAAATGGAGCTGATGAGAGTGATCAAAATCAAAGATGGAGAGATCCAGCGACTGAATGCCTTGGTCCTCAGCCTGAGGGACGGCTCCATGGACAAGGTGATCCGCTCTATCCGTGTCTGACTATCCGCACGCCACGTCGGGCTTCGATGCGGCCGCTACCGTATTGTGTAGCTTGTCCCCAGTAAGCGTCGCGGCGCTCCGTTGCGGTCTCAACGGCCCGGTGTGGCGCAATGTCTGCTCAGGTGAGGAGGGGGGGCGCTTTGCTGGCGGAGGTGGAGGAGACGCGGCGGTGTCGGGAGACCGAGCGGTGTCGCCTCCACCAGGAGCGCGGAAGAAGCCCTGGCAGCGGCCCAGCAGGCCTGGCAGTCCCGAGCGGCCGAGCTCCGATCGGCTCATCACCAGCATCGGGAGGAGCTGAGCCGAACCAAGAGAGACTGCGAGAGGGAGATCCGCCGACTGGTAGGACTGATCAGATGCGCGGTGCGTGGCTATGTTCCCAATTTCGTTGTATACCTGCAGTGCAATGACACCTAAGGCATTCTATTCTATTCTATTTCACAAGAAGAAAATGTCCGGTTGCTCGCTTCGCTTTTGTCACAGCAAAGGTGTTCTAGTCGATTCAAGAAAAAAAATTGGCCGGTTGCTCTCTTTGTTTTTGTCACAATTCTGGCAAATGAGTTTGCCCGCCTGCCTGAGCGCTCCCCGTTTGTACATCCAGACGGATGAGATCAAGCTGAAAGACAGAGCGGTTAGTGTTTTGGATGAAGCCCTGGGGCCGGCCACGTCCACCGCCTTCAGCTGCAGACTCAGGCTGCCGAGCAGCAGATCGCTGCCCTGAGGGATTCCCAAAGGGCGGGCCTAAACTACCCTGGAAGTGGGGTCAACGCCGCTACTAGCAATCCTCTTCATTGCGTAAGCCACCTCATCACACACTTGCAGTACGCATGACTTAGTTCGTTGCTGGAGGAAGGTAGCACAAAAACAGTTTTGAACTTTGAACGAGTGCTTGTGTGTGTGTGTTGCGGGGCGTTTTCAGTCTCAGGAGGATCGGGACACGCGACGGTTTCATCTGAAAATCGCTGAGCTCAGCGCAGTCATCAGGAACCTGGAGGATCGAAACGCCCTGCTTTCTGAAGAGCGCAATGAACTGGTAATTTATTGACGGCACGCTTGAAGGTTTGCGCTACGTTTGATGCGCGCCATCCAGCGAGGCACCCATTGCGCTTGCTTATTAGTTGAGCGGCGCGTCGAGTCGGTTGCCTGGTAGATGTCTTTTATTGGGAGCCAAAGCCACGATTCCGTTCAAACCGATGCAAAAGGAATGGATACGTTCTGGCCCGCGTGTTGTGCGTCTTTCACATCCCGCACTTCATGCTTGCAGCTAAAGCGACTGAGAGAAACAGAAAGCCAGTTTCTGCCACTCCTGTACAAAAACAAACGCCTGAGCAGGAAGAATGAAGAACTCTCGCTGGTGCTGTGTCGCCTTGAAAACAAAGTGCGCTTTGTCACCCAGGAGAACGAGGAGATGGCAAGCTTGGTAAGTCGACGCGGACAACGGCGGCGTGCCAACAGAGTCCACTGCATTTGTGTTCCACAGAGAAGGCCTAGTTCGCTCAATGACCTGGACCGCGGTTGCGGCCAGCAGGACGGTGAAATGGAGTTCCTTCAAGTTGTGGAGCAGCGGCACATCATCGACGACTTGTCCAAGGTCTTCAGGCAGGCGACTCGGTGCACGTACGGCAGCGCCACGCTCGCTCGCTGTCGCCAGGAAACCTTTTCCGTCCAAAGCTTGGCCGGCGGCCGCCATCCAAAAAATTGGCCCCTTAAATTCCGACCTTTCAAGCAGGAGCATTGTGCGCACGCGTTTGAACACGCTTTAGACTTGTTTTGCCGTTTTCAGCAGCTCAAAGCTCCCGTTTTGTCAGCGCCTTTGCCACTCGCTGTGCGCTGAAAACGACGGACTTGCCCGGCTGCTCAGCCCGTCAACCATGAGCCGCGAGCGCGACATCATTGTCCGTAGGCAGCTAGTGGCAAAATGCACCCTGTTAGAGTTGCGCTCGCTCCAACTTATTTTGCAAGAACCACACGGGAGACAAGTAAGTTCTTTTGGACACCTGCAGGTGGAGAGTCCATCCGTTGTACGAATGAAGTCTGACTCTCGGCTCCTGCACGAGCATTTTAATTAAGAGAAACAGGGTGGGTGTAAGAGTGGATTGAATAGAGGAAGCCCTTGACCTCTAGTCAAAACATAGCAAGGGGTGTTTTACGACTTTGTGTAGGAAGGGATAAGCGATAGGGATAAATAAGGGATAAATAATATTATTTATTACAGGTTGCAGTCAAAGTCAAAGCAACATAATGATACGATAAAGATAATCTGGAAAACCCTGACACACCCTGTAGTTGTCACTTTTGGAAAAGACGAGCGTCCCTCCAATCATCGCCGGTGACGTGTTTTTCAGGCTCTGGAGACAGGAGCTCATGTCAGAAATGTCATTGTGAGTCGCGTTTGTTTCTGCGCCGGAGCCGTTCGTTCCCTTTGCATCCAAAGAATCTCAAAGGCGGATTATTTGTGTCGACAGGAGAGAGATTTGCTGCTACGATACCGACGTCGAGAATCTCTGAGGAGGAACAAAGCGTGAGGTCCTGCAAGGTGAGTCTGTTTGTTTGCGGCTGCTTGGTGTTGCGCAAGATGAAATGGCCTTTTTCTCGCTATCGTTCCTCTCGTCGATTCATCGTGAGGTGTCGCTTCAGTTTGTTCAGAGAGATGTTTGCTTCCGCGCCCGCAGGTCATCGAAACATTTTACGGCTACGACGAAGACGTGTTGGTGGACTCGGACGGATCGTCCTTGTCTTTTCACACCGACAGAACCCCCGACACGGAACCCGAAGAGGTAGCCCGCCATTTCTGCCAGCGTATTGGCACCAAACATTCCTCTTCAGCCTGGAATCGGACTCGTCTTTGCGTCGCGGGTGCTTTGTCGCCGGTCTGACTGATTCTGGTACTAGTGCTGTGTTGCATTGGTGTGTGCATGAAGAGGCGGAGCTTCGCTACCGCCAGCTGACGCAAGAATATCAAGCGCTGCAACGAGCCTACGCTCTGCTAGCCCAGACCAGCGAAGGGGACTACGACGCCGAGAAGGAGATCAAGGTGGCGCCCCTTCCCGCAACCCCCGGCCGGGTCGCAGCCTCCCCGTTCTCACCCAGCCTCGGGTGTTCTCTGGTCTGAAAGGAGGAGGAGGAGCCTCCCTCCTCCTCCTTTCAGACCAGAGAAAAGCTGATGGTAGAAATGGGTCACTATCAAAGCAGAGTAGCAGATCTGGAGTCAGCGCTGAAGCAACAAGGACAGGTAAGCTCATCAATGAGCACACCTTTTTCTCAGACAAAATAGCTACATTCTTCAGTCACTCATTCGTCTGGCATTACTGGACCAACCCCCCCCCCGAATGTGGCTGGGAAAATGTGGAGAAAAGCAAATGTCATTTTCCAGTCAACCAAAGAATTTGTGGATGAAAATGACACAACATTCCAAAGCTGTCCACGCGTTTGTCTCTTCTAGAATGTCAAGTGGGTGGAGGAGAAGCAGCTGCTGCGTCAGAGCAATCAGCAGTTGGCCGAAAAGGTGACGGAAAGAAAGGCGCTGGGCGGAGTCGCTTGGCGTCACACCCGTCGGGAAGCCCCGCAGATGAGGTCTGACTGTCTTTTCAGGTCAGGCGGATGGAGGCGGAAGAAGCGCGTCTGAAAGAGCACATCCAGGATATCCGAGACCAAAACGAACTGCTTGAGTTCCGCATCCTGGAGCTGGAGGTGGGAAGACTCGCACAAGCGTGTTGAGGCCAGAGATGTGACGGACGGACGGACGGACGGATGCATGCCTCTGCCTTTCAGGAGAGGGAGTGGCGCTCCCCCGTCTTGAAGTTTCTGCAAGTCCGTTTCCCAGACGGCCTCAGCCCTTTGCAGATCTACTGCGAGGCCGAGGGCGTGAGCGTACGTAAGGCGTCCCTCGCAACCCTAACCTTAACCCGAGGTCCCAGAACACCTTACATTGCTCCTTGCGCCTTTCCCCCGGACATCGTCATCAGTGATCTGATGAAGAAGCTGGACATCCTGGGCTATAACGCCGTAAGTGTATGTCGAACTCCTTATGTTCGCACTCCACGAGACTCGGCGGCTCAAATGTGACTTTTGGAAGGCTTTGCGCTGAAAGAAGCTTGTTGACGCTGTGCCTTTGGGCTCTTCTATGTTCTGCAAGCAGAAGGGCTACCTGGATGAAGAGTTGGACTTCAGGAAGTGTTCCATGGACCAGGCTCATAAGGTAAGCCTCCCTCAAATCTCCCGCCGGACCACTGATGGACGAGGATTGCGGCCCAGAGGATCCTGGAGCTGGAGGCCATGTTGTACGAGGCGCTACCGCAGCGGGACTGCCCCGCCACGGACGGCGAAAAAGCCAGCCACGCTGGCGTGAATGACGTGCTGACGGCGGATCAGAGAGAAGAGCTTAGGAGCGCCGTGGACCAATGGAAGCGAGCCCTGATGTGCGAGTTGAGGGAGCGCGACGCTTGCATCCTCCAAGAGAGAATGGATCTGCTGCACAGCGCGCAACAGGTAAGGGCCCAAAGCCAGCCCGGCACTTACTTGCACGCTTACTGGCTTTTGAATGCCACTTTCCATTTGTCCGTCCTAGAGGAACAAAGAGCTGAAAGAATTCATCGAAGCTCAGAAGAGACAAATCAAACAATTGGAGGAGAAGTTTCTGTTTCTCTTTCTATTCTTCTCCTTGGCCTTCATTCTGTGGCCCTAACACCAGCTGGTGAGTGAGCTCCAGCGGCACCGCACTCGACACCTCCGATACACTGCCAGCCGGTCTCAGACGTTGGCAGACGCTCCGATGCCAACGTATACCCCCCGCCACGGTGACAGAGGCACCGCGTCACACCGGCGCTCATCCAATCAGAAGGCAGGAAAAGCAAATTCACATGCAGGGCACTTTTGAACCAGAAGAGAGCGCCACAAAAAACGGTTGTTGCCCCAAACGCGCACTAAAAAGGGTCAGAATAACAAGAGTCCCACTGGCCAGCCGGGGCCACCCGTCCAGCTGTTTCTTCAGGGGGGAAAAAAATTGGAGTCACCGGTGAGTACATTTTGCATTTAGCTCTGCTTTTCTGCTTCTGTCTTCAAGTGTGTGGCATCCTGCGATCAAAGATTCAGCCAACCCCAAAGCGGTTGACCTCAACGTCCCACCACCATGCCTACCAGAGCAGGTGACGTGATGCTTTGGACATCCTTCCGTCTCAGATGCCCAAAAGTACTCTTTGCCACATCTGCGGCAATACGGTGTCTTTTCAAAGGTGCAAATAAATCCAGCGTGGGCGGAACACGCACGTCTTCGGTTTTTCCCGCTTTGTTTGTGTGACAGCTGTTGTGAAAATTTTATACAAATAAAGTTGTATAGTACAGGTTTGGCCAATCCGCAACTCCCGAACCGCATGCGGCTCTTTTATGTTCATATAAACATTTGTGTGTGTGTGTGTGTGGGGGGGGGGGTTGTGCGTGTTGGCTTCACTTGAGTTCAATTTGGTATTTTGGTCAAAAGCGCATGTGGTGAAATTCCACAAAGTAGGATGGGCAAACACATTTCTTTAAACTATGAGTGTCAATTGGGCTCTCGAAATGGCAGGGAAAAGATGCACAGCAAAACGAAAATACGTAGATGAACGCAGGACGTTTTAATCAGAGTGGGAAAGTTTCTATTTTTTGTTGAACGTGATGGCAAACCATTCTGCCTGATATGTCAGACCTCAGCGCATTTCAAAGATTCAAATCTTCAGCGCCATGCACTTCAGCTCACTCCATGCTAACATTGATCAGGCGTCGAACCCGCAACATCATGCTTAAGAGGTGGCCATGCTAACCAGTGCGCCATTATGTCAACGCATAATAACTAAGTCTACTGATCAAAACAGCGGTTACTATATGACGTCGCTACGTCGTGGTCACGTGACGCAGACAAGACGTCAATGGACGTGGGCAGAGTTAACTTGTTTAAAAGGGAGTGGGCAGAAGAAATATTTAATTTATTTAAATCTATTTTGAGTGCACACCATTATGCCAATGCATAACAACTGTAAATCTACTAAACAAAACAGCGGTTGCTATATGACATCTGCCACGTCGTGGTCACGTGACATACGTGACGTCGATGGGCGTAACTTTCGCCGGAATTCAAATCCGCGGGGAGAGTTAACTTGTTTAAAAGAGAGTGGGCAGAAGAATTATTTAATTTATTTAAATCTATTTGGTGTGTGCGCCATTATGTCAATGCATAACAACTGTAAGTCTACTAAACAAAACAGCGGTTGCTATATGACGTCTGCCACGTCGTGGTCACGTGACGCGGACGTGACGTCGACGCCTACTTTACATCCCACCGATCACAGGACCCCTCGGCTGCATAACCGTGCCCCCTTCCCAACCAATCGGATTTGCTATACGCGAAAACGACGCCAATGGAAAGAGCTTCCGCCCAAATTTAAATCCGTGGGCGTGGCTCGCAGCAGGAAGTAGGAAAATGGCGGCGATGTTGACAAAGACACAGCGGATGGTAACATACGACTAACAAGAGAAATATTTTTATTTTCTGCTTGCAACTGGACCGTCCAGAGCGTACACGGTAAGTACAACTCATCGTTTTTAAAAAGAAGTACTTTTGTTGCCCTGAAAAGCGAGTGAGCGTGGCGTTTGTGGGGGACGTCGAATTTCGACGATTCTTTCTGGTCAACGGTTGTAAATGATTGTGTTGATTAAAAAAGAAAACTTGATGTAACTCTACTTTTAACTGCCGTTTCAGATAGATTTGGAATTGCATCACATCCAATTTTGCCTAGAGCGTACACGGTAAGTAACACTCATTGTGTTTAAGGAGATTTACGTTTGTAATAGCAGAAGTGTAGCCGCGTTGCGTTGTACGTGTGAAAATTGGTCGAGGCGAAATGTTAATGTTTAATTTCATTCCTTTAGGTTCCACGGTGTTTGTTGGCTGCAAGTTTTCCACTGCAAGAAGAGGCTCGTATCATTGACCAGGAGCGAGCTACAATGGTGAGTAGCCATAACATTTATGTTAAACACTTCCTATTTCATGTCTAACAGTACTTGATTTAACAAATAACCATAAATAAATACAGTGTGGGCACTGAAGTTAACATATGTGATTATACTGCCTAATCTGTCACCGAGTAGATTGTTGCAAAGTAATATAAGATCCAAAGTTGTAATTCAGAATAGTTTTCAAAAGAAGGCCATTAGAATTATATACAAGTCTGATTACCCTGAACAAGCTATTAATTAAATCACAAATTCTTCAATTCAAAGATTTGGTAGATTATCAGACAAATAATGTCTAACAGTAATTGATTTAACACATCACGATAAGTAGATTGAGTGTGGGCACTCTCAAGTTAACATATATGATTATACTGCCTAATCTGTTACAGAGTATGTTGTTGCCAAGTAATGTAGAATAGATCCAAAGTAGTAATCCAGAATAGTTTTGAAGAGGCCATTAGAATAATAAACAAATCTGATTACCTTGAACATAATAACAAGCTAAGTGTTTAATATGTCCTATGAAGTCAAAATTGGGCACCATCATGTGGTGAAATTTGGAATTGCATCACATCCAATTTTGCCTGGGAACAAACAGATTAAATAAATCTTAGTTTTGAATAAGCCACTCCTTCTCAAACAAGTAAACTCTGCCCATTTCGCGCAGTAGATGTTCTGTTAATATCTAGTATTTATACAAAGTCATAATTTAAATTGCTTTCAACCTTCATTCATCGGTTCAACCAACATTACTCGCTCTTATTACCAACTTGTATTGATTTAACTAAGCGTTTAATACTTCCTATCAGGTCTCAAGGCAAGATTTGGCAAAATACAATTTCAGCAAATCCAATTTTGCCAGGGAACAAAAATAGATTAAATAAACTAAATAAGTCTTCTTCCCATTAAATAAATCAGAAAAGTCTGTCTTGTAATCAGTCCTCTTCAAACAAGTAAAGTCTGCCCATTTTGTGCCGTAGATTTTGTGTCTATGCCTAGTATTTAAACAAAATCATAATTTAAACGACTTCTTTCCTTCATTCACTTTGGAAATTTGGAATTGCAGCAAATCGAATTTTGCCAGGGAACAAAAATAGATCAATTAAACTAAATAAGTCTTCTTCCCATTAAATAAATGAAAAAAGTCTGTCTTGTAACCAGTCCTTTTCAAACAAGTAAAGTCTGCCCATTTTGTGCCGTCGATTTTGTGTTAATGCCTAGTATTTATACAAAATCATAATTTAAAGGACTTCATTCCTTCATTCACTTTGGAAATTTGGAATTGCAGCACATCAAATTTTGCCTGGGAAGAAAAGTAGATTAAATAAATTTAATAAGTCTTACTACTTCCCATTAAATAAATTAAATACGTCTTACTTGTTCCCACTCCTTTTCAAAAAAGTAGTTTAAAACGAGGTCCCTTCACTCAACCTTTAACCCTATTTATTCACCTTCTAGGCTAAGTGTTAAAGGCTAAGTGTTAAAGGCTAAGTGTTAAAGGCTAAGTGTTAAAGGCTAAGTGTTAGAGGCTAAGTGCCAGAGGCTAGGCGCCAGAGGCGAGTTTTTGTGGGCTGAAGTTTTAGTGGGGTTAGTGTGAATACAATCCAAAAGAATACAACAGAATACAATACAATAGAATAGAATACATAGATTAAATTCAATAGCTCTTACTACTTCCCATTAAATAAATTAAATACGTCTTACTTGTTCCCAATCCTTTTCAAAAAAGTAGTTTAAAACGAGGGCCCTTCACTCAACCTTTAACCTCAACCCCGCGCGTCACATTGTGTTGTATCTGTGAATGTTGGTTGTGGCCAAATGATAGTTTTCTTTCATTCGTTTAGGTTCCACGGTGTTTGTTGGCTATGTTTTCCACTGTCAGAAGGATGAAAATACAAAGTACAACGCTTGGACGTGGGCGAAGACGTCACCGGTGAGTCCTTCCTTCCTATTTATTTACCTTCTAGATGCTAGAGGCTAAGTGTTAGAGGCTAAGTGTTAGAGGCTAAGTGTTAAAGGCAACACAATACGAACAACACAACACAATACGAACAACTCAACACAATATGAACAACACAATATGAACAACACAACAAAATACGAACAACACAACACATTACGAACAACACAACACAATACGAACAACACAACGATACTGCACTGAACAACACGATGCCGCACTGAGAAACACGATACCGCACTGAACAACACGATACCGCACTGAACAACACCATGCCGCACTGAACACCATGCCACACTGAACAACACCATCCCGCACTGAACAACACCATGCCGCACTAAATAACACCATGCCGCACTGAACAACACCATGCCTCACTGAACGACACCATGCCGCACTGAAAGACACCATGCCGCACTGAACGACACCATGCCGCACTGAAAGACACCATCCCGCACTGAACACCATGCCGCACTGAACAACACCATCCTGCACTGAACAACACCATCCCGCACTGAACAACACCATGCCGCACTGAACAACATTATGCCGCACTGAACATTATGCCGCACTGAACAACACGATCCTGCATTGAACAACACCATGCCGCACTGAACAACACCATCCTGCACTGAACAACACCATTCCGCACTGAACAACACCATGCCCACTGAACAACACCATCCTGCACTGAACAACACCATCCCGCACTGAACAACACCATGCCGCATTGAACAACACCATCCTGCACTGAACAACACCATCCTGCACTGAACAACACCATGCCGCACTGAACAACACCATGCCGCACTGAACAACACCATGCCGCACAGAACAACACCATGCCGCACTGAACAACATTATGCCGCACTGAACAACATTATGTCGCACTGAACAACACCATGCCGCACTGAACAACACCATGCTGCACTGAACAACACCATGCCGCACTGAACAACACGATCCCGCATTGAACAACACCATCCTGCACTGAACAACACCATGCCGCACTGAACAACACCATGCCGCACTGAACAGCACCATTCCGCACTGAACAACACCATGCCGCACTGAACAACACCATCCTGCACTGAACAACACCATCCCGCACTGAACAACACCATGCCGCATTGAACAACACCATGCCGCACTGAACAACACCATCCTGCACTGAACAACACCATGCCGCACTGAACAACACCATGCCGCACTGAACAACACCATCCCGGACTGAACAACACCATGCTGCACTGAACAACACCATTCCGCACTGAACAACACCATGCCGCACTGAACAACACCATGCCGCACTGAACAACACCATCCCGCACTGAACAACACCATGCCGCACTGAACAACATTATGGCGCACTGGACAACATTATGCCGCACTGAACAACACCATGCCGCACTGAACAACACCATGCCGCACTGAACAACACCATGCCGCACTGAACAACACCATGCCGCACTGAACAACATTATGCCGCACTGAACAACACCATGCCGCACTGAACAACACCATGCCGCACTGAACAACACGATCCCGCATTGAACAACACCATCCTGCACTGAACAACACCATGCCGCACTGAACAACACCATGCCGCACTGAACAACACCATTCCGCACTGAACAACACCATGCCGCACTGAACAACACCATCCCGCACTGAACAACACCATCCCGCACTGAACAACACCATGCCGCATTGAACAACACCATGCCGCACTGAACAACACCATCCTGCACTGAACAACACCATGCCGCACTGAACAACACCATGCCGCACTGAACAACACCATGCCGCACTGAACAACATTATGCCGCACTGAACATTATGCCGCACTAAACAACATTATGTCGCACTGAACAACACCATGCCGCACTGAACAACACCATGCCGCACTGAACAACATTATGCCGCACTGAACAACACCATCCCGCAGTGAACAACACCATGCCGCATTGAACAACACCATGCCGCACTGAACAACACCATGCTGCACTGAACAACATTATGCTGCACTGAACAACACGATCCTGCATTGAACAACACCATGCCGCACTGAACAACACCATGCCGCACTGAACAACACCATGCCGCACTGAACAACATTATGCCGCACTGAACAACACCATGCCGCACTGAACAACACCATGCCGCACTGAACAACACCATGCCGCACTGAACAACACCATGCCGCAATGAACAACACCATCCCGCACTGAACAACACCATGCCGCATTGAACAACACCATGCCGCACTGAACAACACCATCCCGCACTGAACAACACCACCCCGCACAGAACAACACGATCCCGCATTGAACAACACCATCCCGGACTGAACAACACCATGCTGCACTGAACAACACCATTCCGCACTGAACAACACCATGCCGCACTGAACAACACCATGCCGCACTGAACAACACCATGCCGCACTGAACAACACCATGCCGCACTGAACAACATTATGCCGCACTGAACAACACCATGCCGCACTGAACAACACCATCCCGCACTGAACAACACCATGCCGCATTGAACACCATGCCGCACTGAACAACACCATCCTGCACTGAACAACACCATCCCGCACTGAACAACACCATGCCGCACTGAACGACATTATGGCGCACTGAACAACATTATGCCGCACTGAACAACACCATGCCGCACTGAACAACACCATGCCGCACTGAACAACACCATGCCGCACTGAACAACATTATGCCGCACTGAACAACATTATGCCGCACTGAACAACACCATGCCGCACTGAACAACACCATGCCTTACTGAACAACACCATGCCGCACTGAACAACACGACGTCGCACTGAACAACACGACGCCGCACAGAACAACACGACGCCGCACAGAATAACACAATACCGCACAGAACAACACAATACCGCACAAACAGTTTTAGATAATATTATTTCGCAGTCATGTGACGCGGACTTGACGTCAATAGGCGGAACTCACGGCAAAATTATAATCCGTGGGCGTGGCTTGCAACAGGAAGTAGGAAAGCGGCAATTCTGGCAAACAAGACACAGCGGTTAGTAACACGATGACTAACAAGGCAAATATTTTTGTTTTCAGCTTGCAACTTGACCGTCTAGAGCGTACAAGGTAATTACAACTGTTTTTTTTTTAGCCCTGAAAAGCGAGGGAGTTTGGCGTTTGGGAGGAATGTCGAACTCGGCGTCTGCTTCCAGCCACAGACGCCAAATTTCGACGATTATTTCGACTGGTCAACGGTTGTAAATTATTGCGTTGACTAAAAACTTTATTTAACTCTACTCTTAACTTTGCCGTTTCAGATATGCGGGTATTACACCGCGGAAATGACGTCAATAGGCTGAACTCTCGCCAAAATTCAAATCTGTGGGCGCAATGGCCTTGAGCGAGACACCGGATACAAACACGACGATTATCAACAGAAATATCTTTATTTTCTGCTTGCAAGTGGACCGTCTAGAGCGTACACGGTAAGTACAACTCATTGTGTTTAAAAAGATTTACGTTTGTGTAGTTTGCGTTGCGTTGTATCTGTGAATGTTGGTTGAGGCTAAATGTTAATGTTTAATTTCATTCCTTTAGGTTCCACGGTGTTTGTTGGCTGTATGTTTTCCACTGCAAGAAGAGGCTCGTATCATTGACCAGCAGGAGCTACAATGGTGAGTACCCCTTTCGTCTTCCATTTATGTTAAACACTTCCTATTTCATGTCTAACAGTACTCGATTTAACAAATAACCATAAATAAATACAGTGTGGGCAGTCACGTTAACATATGTGATTATCCTGCCTAATATGTTTATCACAAATATGTCACTAATCACTAATATGTTTATTTGTTTATCACAACACCTTTGGACCTTCAGCAATCGATTATTTCCCTTCATCTACATAGAGACAGAACGATGGTGTCTTAAACATCTCATTCATTTCACCAAATAACTTCACGCAGGTGGATAACGGCCGTCTCGGTCACGCTATGTTGCGTGATGCAGTTTTGAAGAACCAAATGCATTTATTCAATGAATAAGTCAAGCTAGTTCTATGTTTATGATGTTGTAAGTTACGGTACCGATTGAAGTTGAGTTCGAAGCCAGTGGAAAACAGCGCTGCGTTTGTGCTCTCCAGGTACAAATGTTGTGATCTCTGACTGACGACCGGGCGAGACTCGAGTAAGAGATGTCCAAACGAGCTCCGGCAGGGCGGGCCAAGGCGGAGCGAACGGACGCCCTTCAGGCCGCCAATGACGAGCTGAGAACCAAACTGATGGACGTCCAGTTAGAACTTCAGCAGGAGAAGAACAAGGTGAAAACCTCAACAGACAGACACTGCCTGCCTCCCTGCCTGCCTCCCTGCCTGCCTCCCTCCCTCCCTCCCTCCCTCCCAGTTTTCCCGATGTAGATTAGACATGCGTGTGCCATGACTGTGTCAGCCTACATCAACAAATGCACCGAGGACGTCAGCACCACTAAGAATATCATCACCCGGGGCAACCAACGACCCTGGATGACTGAGGAGGTACGTCAAACGCTACGAGCGCGGAACTCTGCCTTCAAGTCTGGCGACAAGGAGACACTGAGGACAGCGAGAGCCAACTTGAACCGTGCCATCAGGATAGCGAAGCGAGACCGCAGTCGAAAATTTCAGGATAGTTTCCACGACGTCAAAAACATCAGGAGTATGTGGCAAGGCATACGGGCGATTACAGACTACAACTCACTCTCCCCCCCCCCCGGTGGGTGTAGTTGATGCTGACTTTCTAAATGGTCTAAATAACTTCTTTGGGAGGTTCGAGGCACTAAACGGCACTCCAGCAGTTAAAACTGTCCCCCATCAGGAAGAGGAGGTACTCTGCCTTGACTCCGCCGATGTGTTGAAGACCCTGAGGAGAGTCAACCCCTGTAAGGCCCCTGGCCCCGACAACATTCCTGGGCGTGTGTTCAGGGAATGTGCAAGTCATCTGGCTGGGGTCATCACAGACATTTTTAACACCTCACTGGGCCAAGCCACAGTGCCGGCGTGCTTTAAGACTGCCTCCATCATTCCGGTGCCGAAGAAACCTCAAATCACCTCATTTAATGATTACCGGCCTGTTGCACTGACTCCGGTTATGATGAAGTGCTTCGAAAGGCTGCTTAAAGGTCACATCGTTTCCAGACTCCCCCTATTATTTGACCCGTTCCAGTTTGCCGACCGGCAAAACCGCTCCACTCAGGACGCCATCTCCTCCGTTCTTCACCTGAGCCTGGCTCACCTGGAGGAGAAGAACACCCATGTGCGGAGGCTGTTCCTGGACTTCAGCTCAGCGTTTAACACCATCATCCCACAGCATCTGGTAGGAAAATTGGAACACCTGGGCTTCAACACCCCCCTTCGCAACTGGCTGCTAGACTTCCTCAGCAACAGACCTCAGTCAGTCCGGGTCGGACAGAACACCTCTGATGTCATCACCCTCAGCACAGGCTCCCTTCAGGGCTGCGTCCTGAGCCCCCTGCTGTTCACCCTGATGACACACGACTGCGTCCTCAGGTTCACCACCAATCACATCGTGAAGTCAGCAGACGACACAACGGTGGTGGGGCTCATCAGAGACAACAACGACCTGGACTACAGAGAGGAGGTGGAGCAGCTGGTGGGCTGGTGCAGAGAAAACAGCCTGATCCTGAATGAGGAGAAGATGAAGGAGATCATCGTCGACTTCAGGAAAAAACAGCCTCACCACGCTCCACTGATCATCAACAGCTCAGCTGTGGAGGTGGTCAGCACCACCAAATTCCTGGGGGTCCACATCACAGAAGACCTCACCTGGACTATGAACACTACGGCACTGGTCAAGAGGGCACAGAAGCGCTTGTACTTACAGCGGAGGATGAGGAGAGCCCACCTGCCCCCACCCATCATGAGGACGTTCTACAGGAGCACCATAGAGAGCATTCTGACAAGCTGTCTCTCTGTGTGGTGTGGAGGCTGCACCGCCTCCGATTGGAAGAACGTGAGGAGAGTGGTGAGGACAGCAGAGAGGATCATAGGGGCTCCTCTTCCCTCCATTCAGGACATTTCATCTCAGCGCTGCATGTCCCGTGCCCGTAACATCATCAATGACCCATCACACCCCCACCATGGACTGTTCTCCCTGCTGCCCTCTGGGAAGAGGTTTGCAGCATCCGCTGCAGGTCCACCAGGTTCTGCAACAGCTTTTTCCCTGCTGTCATCAGACTGTTGAACACTAGAACTGTTGAGCTCTAAACTGAACTCTGCATCACACATTCACAGAACTGTACTTTATGACACTACGGACCTCTATCTTGCACTATCTCGCACTACCAACTTTACTGAACTTGTATAAACCCTTTAAATAGAAGTTTAATACATGGTTTAGCATTCCTCTGCACACTCTTGAATACTGTTTTGCCTACTTGCACTATTGCATAATTATCACTGCTGCACTTTATACTTATTTTTAATATATATATATATATATATATATAGTATATGTATATATATATATTTTCATAGGATATGTTACTTCTATTCAACTGCAATATCACTACTTTGTTGTAAGACGTATGCAACGGAATTTCGTTTTGTATGCACCATGTGCAGACAAGATGACAATAAAGTTTGTCTAAGTCATGTCAGGTCAGCTGTCTGGAGAGAGAGAGAAGTCAGGACCTGCGGGCGGAGCACCACCGTGCCACCGCCGCCATGACGGAACTCAAAAGCAAACTCCATGAGGAGAAGCAGAAAGAGTTAGCCATTACCAGGGAGACATTACTGCGGCAGCATGAAATGGAGCTGATGAGAGTGATCAAAATCAAAGATGGAGAGATCCAGCGACTGAATGCCTTGGTCCTCAGCCTGAGGGACGGCTCCATGGACAAGGTGATCCGCTCTATCCGTGTCTGACTATCCGCACGCCACGTCGGGCTTCGATGCGGCCGCTACCGTATTGTGTAGCTTGTCCCCAGTAAGCGTCGCGGCGCTCCGTTGCGGTCTCAACGGCCCGGTGTGGCGCAATGTCTGCTCAGGTGAGGAGGGGGGGCGCTTTGCTGGCGGAGGTGGAGGAGACGCGGCGGTGTCGGGAGACCGAGCGGTGTCGCCTCCACCAGGAGCGCGGAAGAAGCCCTGGCAGCGGCCCAGCAGGCCTGGCAGTCCCGAGCGGCCGAGCTCCGATCGGCTCATCACCAGCATCGGGAGGAGCTGAGCCGAACCAAGAGAGACTGCGAGAGGGAGATCCGCCGACTGGTAGGACTGATCAGATGCGCGGTGCGTGGCTATGTTCCCAATTTCGTTGTATACCTGCAGTGCAATGACACCTAAGGCATTCTATTCTATTCTATTTCACAAGAAGAAAATGTCCGGTTGCTCGCTTCGCTTTTGTCACAGCAAAGGTGTTCTAGTCGATTCAAGAAAAAAAATTGGCCGGTTGCTCTCTTTGTTTTTGTCACAATTCTGGCAAATGAGTTTGCCCGCCTGCCTGAGCGCTCCCCGTTTGTACATCCAGACGGATGAGATCAAGCTGAAAGACAGAGCGGTTAGTGTTTTGGATGAAGCCCTGGGGCCGGCCACGTCCACCGCCTTCAGCTGCAGACTCAGGCTGCCGAGCAGCAGATCGCTGCCCTGAGGGATTCCCAAAGGGCGGGCCTAAACTACCCTGGAAGTGGGGTCAACGCCGCTACTAGCAATCCTCTTCATTGCGTAAGCCACCTCATCACACACTTGCAGTACGCATGACTTAGTTCGTTGCTGGAGGAAGGTAGCACAAAAACAGTTTTGAACTTTGAACGAGTGCTTGTGTGTGTGTGTTGCGGGGCGTTTTCAGTCTCAGGAGGATCGGGACACGCGACGGTTTCATCTGAAAATCGCTGAGCTCAGCGCAGTCATCAGGAACCTGGAGGATCGAAACGCCCTGCTTTCTGAAGAGCGCAATGAACTGGTAATTTATTGACGGCACGCTTGAAGGTTTGCGCTACGTTTGATGCGCGCCATCCAGCGAGGCACCCATTGCGCTTGCTTATTAGTTGAGCGGCGCGTCGAGTCGGTTGCCTGGTAGATGTCTTTTATTGGGAGCCAAAGCCACGATTCCGTTCAAACCGATGCAAAAGGAATGGATACGTTCTGGCCCGCGTGTTGTGCGTCTTTCACATCCCGCACTTCATGCTTGCAGCTAAAGCGACTGAGAGAAACAGAAAGCCAGTTTCTGCCACTCCTGTACAAAAACAAACGCCTGAGCAGGAAGAATGAAGAACTCTCGCTGGTGCTGTGTCGCCTTGAAAACAAAGTGCGCTTTGTCACCCAGGAGAACGAGGAGATGGCAAGCTTGGTAAGTCGACGCAGACAACGGCGGCGTGCCAACAGAGTCCACTGCATTTGTGTTCCACAGAGAAGGCCTAGTTCGCTCAATGACCTGGACCGCGGTTGCGGCCAGCAGGACGGTGAAATGGAGTTCCTTCAAGTTGTGGAGCAGCGGCACATCATCGACGACTTGTCCAAGGTCTTCAGGCAGGCGACTCGGTGCACGTACGGCAGCGCCACGCTCGCTCGCTGTCGCCAGGAAACCTTTTCCGTCCAAAGCTTGGCCGGCGGCCGCCATCCAAAAAATTGGCCCCTTAAATTCCGACCTTTCAAGCAGGAGCATTGTGCGCACGCGTTTGAACACGCTTTAGACTTGTTTTGCCGTTTTCAGCAGCTCAAAGCTCCCGTTTTGTCAGCGCCTTTGCCACTCGCTGTGCGCTGAAAACGACGGACTTGCCCGGCTGCTCAGCCCGTCAACCATGAGCCGCGAGCGCGACATCATTGTCCGTAGGCAGCTAGTGGCAAAATGCACCCTGTTAGAGTTGCGCTCGCTCCAACTTATTTTGCAAGAACCACACGGGAGACAAGTAAGTTCTTTTGGACACCTGCAGGTGGAGAGTCCATCCGTTGTACGAATGAAGTCTGACTCTCGGCTCCTGCACGAGCATTTTAATTAAGAGAAACAGGGTGGGTGTAAGAGTGGATTGAATAGAGGAAGCCCTTGACCTCTAGTCAAAACATAGCAAGGGGTGTTTTACGACTTTGTGTAGGAAGGGATAAGCGATAGGGATAAATAAGGGATAAATAATATTATTTATTACAGGTTGCAGTCAAAGTCAAAGCAACATAATGATACGATAAAGATAATCTGGAAAACCCTGACACACCCTGTAGTTGTCACTTTTGGAAAAGACGAGCGTCCCTCCAATCATCGCCGGTGACGTGTTTTTCAGGCTCTGGAGACAGGAGCTCATGTCAGAAATGTCATTGTGAGTCGCGTTTGTTTCTGCGCCGGAGCCGTTCGTTCCCTTTGCATCCAAAGAATCTCAAAGGCGGATTATTTGTGTCGACAGGAGAGAGATTTGCTGCTACGATACCGACGTCGAGAATCTCTGAGGAGGAACAAAGCGTGAGGTCCTGCAAGGTGAGTCTGTTTGTTTGCGGCTGCTTGGTGTTGCGCAAGATGAAATGGCCTTTTTCTCGCTATCGTTCCTCTCGTCGATTCATCGTGAGGTGTCGCTTCAGTTTGTTCAGAGAGATGTTTGCTTCCGCGCCCGCAGGTCATCGAAACATTTTACGGCTACGACGAAGACGTGTTGGTGGACTCGGACGGATCGTCCTTGTCTTTTCACACCGACAGAACCCCCGACACGGAACCCGAAGAGGTAGCCCGCCATTTCTGCCAGCGTATTGGCACCAAACATTCCTCTTCAGCCTGGAATCGGACTCGTCTTTGCGTCGCGGGTGCTTTGTCGCCGGTCTGACTGATTCTGGTACTAGTGCTGTGTTGCATTGGTGTGTGCATGAAGAGGCGGAGCTTCGCTACCGCCAGCTGACGCAAGAATATCAAGCG
Source organism: Syngnathus floridae (assembly GCF_059516105.1). NCBI lineage: Eukaryota > Metazoa > Chordata > Actinopteri > Syngnathiformes > Syngnathidae > Syngnathus > Syngnathus floridae. Next base: position 1,937,102 of record NC_142416.1, on the reverse strand, counting down.
CTGCAACGAGCCTACGCTCTGCTAGCCCAGACCAGCGAAGGGGACTACGACGCCGAGAAGGAGATCAAGGTGGCGCCCCTTCCCGCAACCCCCGGCCGGGTCGCAGCCTCCCCGTTCTCACCCAGCCTCGGGTGTTCTCTGGTCTGAAAGGAGGAGGAGGAGCCTCCCTCCTCCTCCTTTCAGACCAGAGAAAAGCTGATGGTAGAAATGGGTCACTATCAAAGCAGAGTAGCAGATCTGGAGTCAGCGCTGAAGCAACAAGGACAGGTAAGCTCATCAATGAGCACACCTTTTTCTCAGACAAAATAGCTACATTCTTCAGTCACTCATTCGTCTGGCATTACTGGACCAACCCCCCCCCCGAATGTGGCTGGGAAAATGTGGAGAAAAGCAAATGTCATTTTCCAGTCAACCAAAGAATTTGTGGATGAAAATGACACAACATTCCAAAGCTGTCCACGCGTTTGTCTCTTCTAGAATGTCAAGTGGGTGGAGGAGAAGCAGCTGCTGCGTCAGAGCAATCAGCAGTTGGCCGAAAAGGTGACGGAAAGAAAGGCACTGGGCGGAGTCGCTTGGCGTCACACCCGTCGGGAAGCCCCGCAGATGAGGTCTGACTGTCTTTTCAGGTCAGGCGGATGGAGGCGGAAGAAGCGCGTCTGAAAGAGCACATCCAGGATATCCGAGACCAAAACGAACTGCTTGAGTTCCGCATCCTGGAGCTGGAGGTGGGAAGACTCGCACAAGCGCGTTGAGGCCAGAGATGTGACGGACGGACGGACGGACGGACGGACGGATGCATGCCTCTGCCTTTCAGGAGAGGGAGTGGCGCTCCCCCGTCTTGAAGTTTCTGCAAGTCCGTTTCCCAGACGGCCTCAGCCCTTTGCAGATCTACTGCGAGGCCGAGGGCGTGAGCGTACGTAAGGCGTCCCTCGCAACCCTAACCTTAACCCGAGGTCCCAGAACACCTTACATTGCTCCTTGCGCCTTTCCCCCGGACATCGTCATCAGTGATCTGATGAAGAAGCTGGACATCCTGGGCTATAACGCCGTAAGTGTATGTCGAACTCCTTATGTTCGCACTCCACGAGACTCGGCGGCTCAAATGTGACTTTTGGAAGGCTTTGCGCTGAAAGAAGCTTGTTGACGCTGTGCCTTTGGGCTCTTCTATGTTCTGCAAGCAGAAGGGCTACCTGGATGAAGAGTTGGACTTCAGGAAGTGTTCCATGGACCAGGCTCATAAGGTAAGCCGCCCTCAAATCTCCCGCCGGACCACTGATGGACGAGGATTGCGGCCCAGAGGATCCTGGAGCTGGAGGCCATGTTGTACGAGGCGCTACCGCAGCGGGACTGCCCCGCCACGGACGGCGAAAAAGCCAGCCACGCTGGCGTGAATGACGTGCTGACGGCGGATCAGAGAGAAGAGCTTAGGAGCGCCGTGGACCAATGGAAGCGAGCCCTGATGTGCGAGTTGAGGGAGCGCGACGCTTGCATCCTCCAAGAGAGAATGGATCTGCTGCACAGCGCGCAACAGGTAAGGGCCCAAAGCCAGCCCGGCACTTACTTGCACGCTTACTGGCTTTTGAATGCCACTTTCCATTTGTCCGTCCTAGAGGAACAAAGAGCTGAAAGAATTCATCGAAGCTCAGAAGAGACAAATCAAACAATTGGAGGAGAAGTTTCTGTTTCTCTTTCTATTCTTCTCCTTGGCCTTCATTCTGTGGCCCTAACACCAGCTGGTGAGTGAGCTCCATCGGCACCGCACTCGACACCTCCGATACACTGCCAGCCGGTCTCAGACGTTGGCAGACGCTCCGATGCCAACGTATACCCCCCGCCACGGTGACAGAGGCACCGCGTCACACCGGCGCTCATCCAATCAGAAGGCAGGAAAAGCAAATTCACATGCAGGGCACTTTTGAACCAGAAAAGAGCGCCACAAAAAACGGTTGTTGCCCCAAACGCGCACTAAAAAGGGTCAGAATAACAAGAGTCCCACTGGCCAGCCGGGGCCACCCGTCCAGCTGTTTCTTCAGGGGGGAAAAAAATTGGAGTCACCGGTGAGTACATTTTGCATTTAGCTCTGCTTTTCTGCTTCTGTCTTCAAGTGTGTGGCATCCTGCAATCAAAGATTCAGCCAACCCCAAAGCGGTTGACCTCAACGTCCCACCACCATGCCTACCAGAGCAGGTGACGTGATGCTTTGGACATCCTTCCGTCTCAGATGCCCAAAAGTACTCTTTGCCACATCTGCGGCAATACGGTGTCTTTTCAAAGGTGCAAATAAATCCAGCGTGGGCGGAACACGCACGTCTTCGGTTTTTCCCGCTTTGTTTGTGTGACAGCTGTTGTGAAAATTTTATACAAATAAAGTTGTATAGTACAGGTTTGGCCAATCCGCAACTCCCGAACCGCATGCGGCTCTTTTATGTTCATATCAACATTTGTGTGTGTGTGTGTGTGGGGGGGGGGGGTTGTGCGTGTTGGCTTCACTTGAGTTCAATTTGGTATTTTGGTCAAAAGCGCATGTGGTGAAATTCCACAAAGTAGGATGGGCAAACACATTTCTTTAAACTATGAGTGTCAATTGGGCTCTCGAAATGGCAGGGAAAAGATACACAGCAAAACGAAAATACGTAGATGAACGCAGGACGTTTTAATCAGAGTGGGAAAGTTTCTATTTTTTGTTGAACGTGATGGCAAACCATTCTGCCTGATATGTCAGACCTCAGCGCATTTCAAAGATTCAAATCTTCAGCGCCATGCACTTCAGCTCACTCCATGCTAACATTGATCAGGCGTCGAACCCGCAACATCATGCTTAAGAGGTGGCCATGCTAACCAGTGCGCCATTATGTCAACGCATAATAACTAAGTCTACTGATCAAAACAGCGGTTACTATATGACGTCGCTACGTCGTGGTCACGTGACGCAGACAAGACGTCAATGGACGTGGGCAGAGTTAACTTGTTTAAAAGGGAGTGGGCAGAAGAAATATTTAATTTATTTAAATCTATTTTGAGTGCACACCATTATGCCAATGCATAACAACTGTAAATCTACTAAACAAAACAGCGGTTGCTATATGACATCTGCCACGTCGTGGTCACGTGACATACGTGACGTCGATGGGCGTAACTTTCGCCGGAATTCAAATCCGCGGGGAGAGTTAACTTGTTTAAAAGAGAGTGGGCAGAAGAATTATTTAATTTATTTAAATTTATTTGGTGTGTGCGCCATTATGTCAATGCATAACAACTGTAAGTCTACTAAACAAAACAGCGGTTGCTATATGACGTCTGCCACGTCGTGGTCACGTGACGCGGACGTGACGTCGACGCCTACTTTACATCCCACCGATCACAGGACCCCTCGGCTGCATAACCGTGCCCCCTTCCCAACCAATCGGATTTGCTATACGCGAAAACGACGCCAATGGAAAGAGCTTCCGCCCAAATTTAAATCCGTGGGCGTGGCTCGCAGCAGGAAGTAGGAAAATGGCGGCGATGTTGACAAAGACACAGCGGATGGTAACATACGACTAACAAGAGAAATATTTTTATTTTCTGCTTGCAACTGGACCGTCCAGAGCGTACACGGTAAGTACAACTCATCGTTTTTAAAAAGAAGTACTTTTGTTGCCCTGAAAAGCGAGTGAGCGTGGCGTTTGTGGGGGACGTCGAATTTCGACGATTCTTTCTGGTCAACGGTTGTAAATGATTGTGTTGATTAAAAAAGAAAACTTGATGTAACTCTACTTTTAACTGCCGTTTCAGATAGATTTGGAATTGCATCACATCCAATTTTGCCTAGAGCGTACACGGTAAGTAACACTCGTTGTGTTTAAGGAGATTTACGTTTGTAATAGCAGAAGTGTAGCCGCGTTGCGTTGTACGTGTGAATGTTGGTCCAGGCGAAATGTTAATGTTTAATTTCATTCCTTTAGGTTCCACGGTGTTTGTTGGCTGCAAGTTTTCCACTGCAAGAAGAGGCTCATATCATTGACCAGGAGCAAGCTACAATGGTGAGTAGCCATAACATTTATGTTAAACACTTCCTATTTCATGTCTTAAACACTTCCTATTTCATGTCTAACAGTACTTGATTTAACAAATAACCATAAATAAATACAGTGTGGGCACTGAAGTTAACATATGTGATTATACTGCCTAATCTGTCACCGAGTAGATTGTTGCAAAGTAATATAAGATCCAAAGTTGTAATTCAGAATAGTTTTCAAAAGAAGGCCATTAGAATTATATACAAGTCTGATTACCCTGAACAAGCTATTAATTAAATCACAAATTCTTCAATTCAAAGATTTGGTAGATTATCAGACAAATAATGTCTAACAGTAATTGATTTAACACATCACGATAAGTAGATTGAGTGTGGGCACTCTCAAGTTAACATATATGATTATACTGCCTAATCTGTTACAGAGTATGTTGTTGCCAAGTAATGTAGAATAGATCCAAAGTAGTAATCCAGAATAGTTTTGAAGAGGCCATTAGAATAATAAACAAATCTGATTACCTTGAACATAATAACAAGCTAAGTGTTTAATATGTCCTATGAAGTCAAAATTGGGCACCATCATGTGGTGAAATTTGGAATTGCATCACATCCAATTTTGCCTGGGAACAAACAGATTAAATAAATCTTAGTTTTGAATAAGCCACTCCTTCTCAAACAAGTAAACTCTGCCCATTTCGCGCAGTAGATGTTCTGTTAATATCTAGTATTTATACAAAGTCATAATTTAAATTGCTTTCAACCTTCATTCATCGGTTCAACCAACATTACTCGCTCTTATTACCAACTTGTATTGATTTAACTAAGCGTTTAATACTTCCTATCAGGTCTCAAGGCAAGATTTGGCAAAATACAGTTTCAGCAAATCCAATTTTGCCAGGGAACAAAAATAGATTAAATAAACTAAATAAGTCTTCTTCCCATTAAATAAATCAGAAAAGTCTGTCTTCTAACCAGTCCTCTTCAAACAAGTAAAGTCTGCCCATTTTGTGCCGTAGATTTTGTGTCTATGCCTAGTATTTAAACAAAATCATAATTTAAACGACTTCTTTCCTTCATTCACTTTGGAAATTTGGAATTGCAGCAAATCGAATTTTGCCAGGGAACAAAAATAGATCAATTAAACTAAATAAGTCTTCTTCCCATTAAATAAATTAAAAAAGTCTGTCTTGTAACCAGTCCTTTTCAAACAAGTAAAGTCTGCCCATTTTGTGCCGTCGGTTTTGTGTTAATGCCTAGTATTTATACAAAATCATAATTTAAAGGACTTCATTCCTTCATTCACTTTGGAAATTTGGAATTGCAGCACATCAAATTTTGCCTGGGAAGAAAAGTAGATTAAATAAATTTAATAAGTCTTACTACTTCCCATTAAATAAATTAAATACGTCTTACTTGTTCCCACTCCTTTTCAAAACAGTAGTTTAAAACGAGGGCCCTTCACTCAATCTTTAACCTCAACCCCGCACGTTGTGTTGTATCTGTGAATGTTGGTTGTGGCCAAATGATAGTTTTCTTTCATTCGTTTAGGTTCCAAGAAAACTTGATGTAACTCTACTTTTAACTGCCGTTTCAGATAAGCGGGTATTACGTCGCAGTCATGTGCCGCGGATATGACGTAATTGCCCGAACCTCCGCCAAAATTCAAATCTGTTGGCGCGATGGCCGTGATCCACTGAGCAGCGACGATTATCAACGGAAATATCTTTATTTTCTGCTTGCAACTGGACCGTCTAGAGCGTACACGGTAAGTAACACTCATTGTGTTTAAGGAGATTTACGTTTGTAATAGCAGAAGTGTAGCCGCGTTGCGTTGTACGTGTGAAAATTGGTCGAGGCGAAATGTTAATGTTTAATTTCATTCCTTTAGGTTCCACGGTGTTTGTTGGCTGCAAGTTTTCCACTGCAAGAAGAGGCTCGTATCATTGACCAGGAGCGAGCTACAATGGTGAGTAGCCATAACATTTATGTTAAACACTTCCTATTTCATGTCTAACAGTACTTGATTTAACAAATAACCATAAATAAATACAGTGTGGGCACTGAAGTTAACATATGTGATTATACTGCCTAATCTGTCACCGAGTAGATTGTTGCAAAGTAATATAAGATCCAAAGTTGTAATTCAGAATAGTTTTCAAAAGAAGGCCATTAGAATTATATACAAGTCTGATTACCCTGAACAAGCTATTAATTAAATCACAAATTCTTCAATTCAAAGATTTGGTAGATTATCAGACAAATAATGTCTAACAGTAATTGATTTAACAAATCACGATAAGTAGATTGAGTGTGGGCACTCTCAAGTTAACATATATGATTATACTGCCTAATCTGTTACAGAGTATGTTGTTGCCAAGTAATGTAGAATAGATCCAAAGTAGTAATCCAGAATAGTTTTGAAGAGGCCATTAGAATAATAAACAAATCTGATTACCTTGAACATAATAACAAGCTAAGTGTTTAATATGTCCTATGAAGTCAAAATTGGGCACCATCATGTGGTGAAATTTGGAATTGCATCACATCCAATTTTGCCTGGGAACAAACAGATTAAATAAATCTTAGTTTTGAATAAGCCACTCCTTCTCAAACAAGTAAACTCTGCCCATTTCGCGCAGTAGATGTTCTGTTAATATCTAGTATTTATACAAAGTCATAATTTAAATTGCTTTCAACCTTCATTCATCGGTTCAACCAACATTACTCGCTCTTATTACCAACTTGTATTGATTTAACTAAGCGTTTAATACTTCCTATCAGGTCTCAAGGCAAGATTTGGCAAAATACAGTTTCAGCAAATCCAATTTTGCCAGGGAACAAAAATAGATTAAATAAACTAAATAAGTCTTCTTCCCATTAAATAAATCAGAAAAGTCTGTCTTGTAACCAGTCCTCTTCAAACAAGTAAAGTCTGCCCATTTTGTGCCGTAGATTTTGTGTCTATGCCTAGTATTTAAACAAAATCATAATTTAAACGACTTCTTTCCTTCATTCACTTTGGAAATTTGGAATTGCAGCAAATCGAATTTTGCCAGGGAACAAAAATAGATCAATTAAACTAAATAAGTCTTCTTCCCATTAAATAAATTAAAAAAGTCTGTCTTGTAACCAGTCCTTTTCAAACAAGTAAAGTCTGCCCATTTTGTGCCGTCGGTTTTGTGTTAATGCCTAGTATTTATACAAAATCATAATTTAAAGGACTTCATTCCTTCATTCACTTTGGAAATTTGGAATTGCAGCACATCAAATTTTGCCTGGGAAGAAAAGTAGATTAAATAAATTTAATAAGTCTTACTACTTCCCATTAAATAAATTAAATACGTCTTACTTGTTCCCACTCCTTTTCAAAACAGTAGTTTAAAACGAGGGCCCTTCACTCAATCTTTAACCTCAACCCCGCACGTTGTGTTGTATCTGTGAATGTTGGTTGTGGCCAAATGATAGTTTTCTTTCATTCGTTTAGGTTCCAAGAAAACTTGATGTAACTCTACTTTTAACTGCCGTTTCAGATAAGCGGGTATTACGTCGCAGTCATGTGCCGCGGATATGACGTAATTGCCCGAACCTCCGCCAAAATTCAAATCTGTTGGCGCGATGGCCGTGATCCACTGAGCAGCGACGATTATCAACGGAAATATCTTTATTTTCTGCTTGCAACTGGACCGTCTAGAGCGTACACGGTAAGTAACACTCATTGTGTTTAAGGAGATTTACGTTTGTAATAGCAGAAGTGTAGCCGCGTTGCGTTGTACGTGTGAAAATTGGTCGAGGCGAAATGTTAATGTTTAATTTCATTCCTTTAGGTTCCACGGTGTTTGTTGGCTGCAAGTTTTCCACTGCAAGAAGAGGCTCGTATCATTGACCAGGAGCGAGCTACAATGGTGAGTAGCCATAACATTTATGTTAAACACTTCCTATTTCATGTCTAACAGTACTTGATTTAACAAATAACCATAAATAAATACAGTGTGGGCACTGAAGTTAACATATGTGATTATACTGCCTAATCTGTCACCGAGTAGATTGTTGCAAAGTAATATAAGATCCAAAGTTGTAATTCAGAATAGTTTTCAAAAGAAGGCCATTAGAATTATATACAAGTCTGATTACCCTGAACAAGCTATTAATTAAATCACAAATTCTTCAATTCAAAGATTTGGTAGATTATCAGACAAATAATGTCTAACAGTAATTGATTTAACACATCACGATAAGTAGATTGAGTGTGGGCACTCTCAAGTTAACATATATGATTATACTGCCTAATCTGTTACAGAGTATGTTGTTGCCAAGTAATGTAGAATAGATCCAAAGTAGTAATCCAGAATAGTTTTGAAGAGGCCATTAGAATAATAAACAAATCTGATTACCTTGAACATAATAACAAGCTAAGTGTTTAATATGTCCTATGAAGTCAAAATTGGGCACCATCATGTGGTGAAATTTGGAATTGCATCACATCCAATTTTGCCTGGGAACAAACAGATTAAATAAATCTTAGTTTTGAATAAGCCACTCCTTCTCAAACAAGTAAACTCTGCCCATTTCGCGCAGTAGATGTTCTGTTAATATCTAGTATTTATACAAAGTCATAATTTAAATTGCTTTCAACCTTCATTCATCGGTTCAACCAACATTACTCGCTCTTATTACCAACTTGTATTGATTTAACTAAGCGTTTAATACTTCCTATCAGGTCTCAAGGCAAGATTTGGCAAAATACAATTTCAGCAAATCCAATTTTGCCAGGGAACAAAAATAGATTAAATAAACTAAATAAGTCTTCTTCCCATTAAATAAATCAGAAAAGTCTGTCTTGTAACCAGTCCTCTTCAAACAAGTAAAGTCTGCCCATTTTGTGCCGTAGATTTTGTGTCTATGCCTAGTATTTAAACAAAATCATAATTTAAACGACTTCTTTCCTTCATTCACTTTGGAAATTTGGAATTGCAGCAAATCGAATTTTGCCAGGGAACAAAAATAGATCAATTAAACTAAATAAGTCTTCTTCCCATTAAATAAATTAAAAAAGTCTGTCTTGTAACCAGTCCTTTTCAAACAAGTAAAGTCTGCCCATTTTGTGCCGTCGATTTTGTGTTAATGCCTAGTATTTATACAAAATCATAATTTAAAGGGCTTCATTCCTTCATTCACTTTGGAAATTTGGAATTGCAGCACATCAAATTTTGCCTGGGAAGAAAAGTAGATTAAATAAATTTAATAAGTCTTACTACTTCCCATTAAATAAATTAAATACGTCTTACTTGTTCCCACTCCTTTTCAAAAAAGTAGTTTAAAACGAGGTCCCTTCACTCAACCTTTAACCCTATTTATTCACCTTCTAGGCTAAGTGTTAAAGGCTAAGTGTTAAAGGCTAAGTGTTAAAGGCTAAGTGTTAAAGGCTAAGTGTTAGAGGCTAAGTGCCAGAGGCTAGGCGCCAGAGGCGAGTTTTTGTGGGCTGAAGTTTTAGTGGGGTTAGTGTGAATACAATCCAAAAGAATACAACAGAATACAATACAATAGAATATAATACATACATTAAATTCAATAGCTCTTACTACTTCCCATTAAATAAATTAAATACGTCTTACTTGTTCCCAATCCTTTTCAAAAAAGTAGTTTAAAACGAGGGCCCTTCACTCAACCTTTAACCTCAACCCCGCACGTCACATTGTGTTGTATCTGTGAATGTTGGTTGTGGCCAAATGATAGTTTTCTTTCATTCGTTTAGGTTCCACGGTGTTTGTTGGCTATGTTTGCCACTGTCAGAAGGATGAAAATACAAAGTACAACGCTTGGACGTGGGCGAAGACGTCACCGGTGAGTCCTTCCTTCCTATTTATTTACCTTCTAGATGCTAGAGGCTAAGTGTTAGAGGCTAAGTGTTAGAGGCTAAGTGTTAAAGGCAACACAATACGAACAACACAACACAATACGAACAACTCAACACAATATGAAGAACACAATATGAACAACACAACACAATACGAACAACACAACACATTACGAACAACACAACACAATACGAACAACACAACGATACTGCACTGAACAACACGATACCGCACTGAGAAACACGATACCGCACTGAACAACACGATACCGCACTGAACAACACCATGCCGCACTGAACACCATGCCACACTGAACAACACCATCCCGCACTGAACAACACCATGCCGCACTAAATAACACCATGCCGCACTGAACAACACCATGCCTCACTGAACGACACCATGCCGCACTGAAAGACACCATGCCGCACTGAACGACACCATGCCGCACTGAAAGACACCATCCCGCACTGAACACCATGCCGCACTGAACAACACCATCCTGCACTGAACAACACCATCCCGCACTGAACAACACCATGCCGCACTGAACAACACCATCCTGCACTGAACAACACCATCCCGCACTGAACAACACCATGCCGCACTGAACAACATTATGCCGCACTGAACATTATGCCGCACTGAACAACACCATGCCGCACTGAACACCACCATGCCGCACTGAACAACATTATGCCGCACTGAACAACACCATGCCGCACTGAACAACACCATGCCGCACTGAACAACACCATGCCGCACTGAACAACACCATGCCGCACTGAACAACATTATGCCGCACTGAACAACACCATGCCGCACTGAACAACACCATCCTGCACTGAACAACACCATTCCGCATTGAACACCATGCCGCACTGAACAACACCATGCCGCACTGAACAACACCATCCCGCACTGAACAACACCATGCCGCACTGAACAACATTATGCTGCACTGAACAACATTATGCCGCACTGAACAACACCATGCCGCACTGAACAACACCATGCCGCACTGAACAACACCATGCCGCACTGAACAACATTATAACGCACTGAACAACACCATCCCGCACTGAACAACACCATGCCGCACTAAACAACATTATGCCGCACTGAACAACATTATGCCGAAATGAACAACACCATGCCGCACTGAACAACACCATGCCGCACTGAACAACACCATGCCGCACTGAACAACACCATGCCGCACTGAACAACACGATCCCGCATTGAACACCATCCCGCACTGAACAACACCATGCCGCACTGAACAACACCATGCCGCACTGAACAACACCATGCCGCACTGAACAACACCATGCCGCACTGAACAACACCATTCCGCACTGAACAACACCATGCCGCACTGAACAACATTATGCCGCACTGAACAACACCATGCCGCACTGAACAACACCATGCCGCACTAAAAAACATTATGCCGCACTGAACAACACCATGCCGCACTGAACAACACCATCCCGAACTGAACAACACCATGCCGCATTGAACAACACCATGCCGCACTGAACAACACCATCCTGCACTGAACAACACCATCCCGCACTGAACACCATGCCGCACTGAACAACACCATGCCGCACTGAACAACACCATGCCGCAATGAACAACACCATCCCACACTGAACATTATGCCGCACTGAACAACATTATGCCGCACTGAACAACATTATGCCGCACTGAACAACATTATGCCGCACTGAACAACATTATGCCGCACTGAACAACATTATGACGCACTGAACAACACCATGCCGCACTGAACAACACCATGCCGCACTGAACAACACCATGCCGCACTGAACAACACCATGCCGCACTGAACAACACGATCCCGCATTGAACAACACCATGCCGCTCTGAACAACACCATCCTGCACTGAACAACACCATCCCGCACTGAACAACACCATGCCGCACTGAACAACATTATGCCGCACTGAACAACATTATGCCGCACTGAACAACACCATGCCGCACTGAACAACACCATGCCGCACTGAACAACATTATGCCGCACTGAACAACATTATGTCGCACTGAACAACACCATGCCGCACTGAACAACACCATGCTGCACTGAACAACATTATGCCGCACTGAAAAACACCATGCCGCACTGAACAACACCATCCCGCACTGAACAACACCATGCCGCATTGAACAACACCATGCCGCACTGAACAACACCATGCTGCACTGAACAACATTATGCTGCACTGAACAACACGATCCTGCATTGAACAACACCATGCCGCACTGAACAACACCATCCTGCACTGAACAACACCATCCTGCACTGAACAACACCACCCCGCACTGAACAACACGATCCCGCATTGAACAACACCATCCCGCACTGAACAACACCATGCCGCACTGAACAACACCATTCCGCACTGAACAACACCATGCCGCACTGAACAACACCATGCCGCACTGAACAACACCATGCCGCACTGAACAACACCATGCCGCACTGAACAACACCATGCCGCACTGAACAACACCATGCCGCACTGAACAACACCATCCCGCACTGAACAACACCATGCCGCATTGAACAACACCATGCCGCACTGAACAACACCATCCCGCACTGAACAACACCATCCCGCACTGAACAACACCATGCCGCATTGAACAACACCATCCCGCACTGAACAACACCATGCCGCACTGAACAACACCATGCCGCACTGAACAACACCATCCCGCAATGAACAACACCATGCCGCACTGAACAACACCATTCCGCACTGAACAACACCATGCCGCACTGAACAACATTACGCTGCACTGAACAACACCATGCCGCACTGAACAACACCATGCCGCACTGAACAACACCATGCCGCATTGAACAACACCATGCCGCATTGAACAACACCATGCCGCACTGAACAACACCATCCTGCACTGAACAACACCATGCCGCATTGAACAACACCATGCCGCACTGAACAACACCATCCTGCACTGAACAACACCATCCCGCACTGAACAACACCATCCCGCATTGAACAACACCATCCTGCACTGAACAACACCATGCCGCACTGAACAACACCATGCCGCACTGAACAACACCATTCCGCACTGAACAACACCATGCCCACTGAACAACACCATCCTGCACTGAACAACACCATCCCGCACTGAACAACACCATGCCGCATTGAACAACACCATCCTGCACTGAACAACACCATCCTGCACTGAACAACACCATGCCGCACTGAACAACACCATGCCGCACTGAACAACACCATGCCGCACTGAACAACACCATGCCGCACTGAACAACATTATGCCGCACTGAACAACATTATGTCGCACTGAACAACACCATGCCGCACTGAACAACACCATGCTGCACTGAACAACATTATGCCGCACTGAAAAACACCATGCCGCACTGAACAACACCATCCCACACTGAACAACACCATGCCGCATTGAACAACACCATGCCGCACTGAACAACACCATGCTGCACTGAACAACATTATGCTGCACTGAACAACACGATCCTGCATTGAACAACACCATGCCGCACTGAACAACACCATCCTGCACTGAACAACACCATCCTGCACTGAACAACACCACCCCGCACTGAACACGATCCCGCATTGAACAACACCATCCCGCACTGAACAACACCATGCCGCACTGAACAACACCATTCCGCACTGAACAACACCATGCCGCATTGAACAACACCATGCCGCACTGAACAACACCATGCCGCACTGAACAACACCATGCCGCACTGAACAACACCATGCCGCACTGAACAACACCATGCCGCACTGAACAACACCATCCCGCACTGAACAACACCATGCCGCATTGAACAACACCATGCCGCACTGAACAACACCATGCCGCACTGAACAACACCATCCCGCACTGAACAACACCATGCCGCACTGAACAACATTATGGCGCACTGGACAACATTATGCCGCACTGAACAACACCATGCCGCACTGAACAACACCATGCCGCACTGAACAACACCATGCCGCACTGAACAAAACCATGCCGCACTGAACAACATTATGCCGCACTGAACAACACCATGCCGCACTGAACAACACCATGCCGCACTGAACAACACGATCCCGCATTGAACAACACCATCCTGCACTGAACAACACCATGCCGCACTGAACAACACCATGCCGCACTGAACAGCACCATTCCGCACTGAACAACACCATGCCGCACTGAACAACACCTTCCTGCACTGAACAACACCATCCCGCACTGAACAACACCATGCCGCATTGAACAACACCATGCCGCACTGAACAACACCATCCTGCACTGAACAACACCATGCCGCACTGAACAACACCATGCCGCACTGAACAACACCATGCCGCACTGAACAACATTATGCCGCACTGACGCATTGAACAACACCATGCCGCACTGAACAACACCATCCTGCACTGAACAACACCATCCCGCACTGAACAACACCATGCCGCATTGAACAACACCATGCCGCACTGAACAACACCATCCCGCACTGAACAACACCATGCCGCACTGAACAACATTATGGCGCACTGGACAACATTATGCCGCACTGAACAACACCATGCCGCACTGAACAACACCATGCCGCACTGAACAACACCATGCCGCACTGAACAACACCATGCCGCACTGAACAACATTATGCCGCACTGAACAACACCATGCCGCACTGAACAACACCATGCCGCACTGAACAACACGATCCCACATTGAACAACACCATCCTGCACTGAACAACACCATGCCGCACTGAACAACACCATGCCGCACTGAACAACACCATTCCGCACTGAACAACACCATGCCGCACTGAACAACACCATCCCGCACTGAACAACACCATCCCGCACTGAACAACACCATGCCGCATTGAACAACACCATGCCGCACTGAACAACACCATCCTGCACTGAACAACACCATGCCGCACTGAACAACACCATGCCGCACTGAACAACACCATGCCGCACTGAACAACATTATGCCGCACTGAACAACATTATGCCGCACTAAACAACATTATGTCGCACTGAACAACACCATGCCGCACTGAACAACACCATGCCGCACTGAACAACATTATGCCGCACTGAACAACACGATCCCGCATTGAACAACACCATCCCGCAGTGAACAACACCATGCCGCATTGAACAACACCATGCCGCACTGAACAACACCATGCTGCACTGAACAACATTATGCTGCACTGAACAACACGATCCTGCATTGAACAACACCATGCCGCACTGAACAACACCATCCTGCACTGAACAACACCATGCCGCACTGAACAACATTATGCCGCACTGAACAACACCATGCCGCACTGAACAACACCATGCCGCACTGAACAACACCATGCCGCACTGAACAACACCATGCCGCAATGAACAACACCATCCCGCACTGAACAACACCATGCCGCATTGAACAACACCATGCCACACTGAACAACACCATCCCGCACTGAACAACACCACCCCGCACTGAACAACACCATCCCGCATTGAACAACACCATCCCGGACTGAACAACACCATGCTGCACTGAACAACACCATTCCGCACTGAACAACACCACCCCGCACTGAACAACACCATCCCGCATTGAACAACACCATGCCGCACTGAACAACACCATGCCGCACTGAACAACATTATGCCGCACTGAACAACACCATGCCGCACTGAACAACACCATCCCGCACTGAACAACACCATGCCGCATTGAACACCATGCCGCACTGAACAACACCATCCTGCACTGAACAACACCATCCCGCACTGAACAACACCATGCCGCACTGAACGACATTATGGCGCACTGAACAACATTATGCCGCACTGAACAACACCATGCCGCACTGAACAACACCATGCCGCACTGAACAACACCATGCCGCACTGAACAACATTATGCCGCACTGAACAACATTATGCCGCACTGAACAACACCATGCCGCACTGAACAACACCATGCCTTACTGAACAACACCATGCCGCACTGAACAACACGACGTCGCACTGAACAACACGACGCCGCACAGAACAACACGACGCCGCACAGAATAACAATACCGCACAGAACAACACAATACCGCACAAACAGTTTTAGATAATATTACGTCGCAGTCATGTGACGCGGACATGACGTCAATAGGCGGAACTCACGGCAAAATTATAATCCGTGGGCGTGGCTTGCAACAGGAAGTAGGAAAGCGGCAATTCTGGCAAACAAGACACAGCGGTTAGTAACACGATGACTAACAAGGCAAATATTTTTGTTTTCAGCTTGCAACTTGACCGTCTAGAGCGTACAAGGTAATTACAACTGTTTTTTTTTAGCCCTGAAAAGCGAGGGAGTGTGGCGTTTGGGAGGAATGTCGAACTCGGCGTCTGCTTCCAGCCACAGACGCCAAATTTCGACGATTATTTCGACTGGTCAACGGTTGTAAATTATTGCGTTGACTAAAAACTTTATTTAACTCTACTCTTAACTTTGCCGTTTCAGATATGCGGGTATTACACCGCGGAAATGACGTCAATAGGCTGAACTCTCGCCAAAATTCAAATCTGTGGGCGCAATGGCCTTGAGCGAGACACCGGATACAAACACGACGATTATCAACAGAAATATCTTTATTTTCTGCTTGCAAGTGGACCGTCTAGAGCGTACACGGTAAGTACAACTCATTGTGTTTAAAAAGATTTACGTTTGTGTAGTTTGCGTTGCGTTGTATCTGTGAATGTTGGTTGAGGCTAAATGTTAATGTTTAATTTCATTCCTTTAGGTTCCACGGTGTTTGTTGGCTGTATGTTTTCCACTGCAAGAAGAGGCTCGTATCATTGACCAGCAGGAGCTACAATGGTGAGTACCCCTTTCGTCTTCCATTTATGTTAAACACTTCCTATTTCATGTCTAACAGTACTCGATTTAACAAATAACCATAAATAAATACAGTGTGGGCAGTCACGTTAACATATGTGATTATCCTGCCTAATATGTTTATCACAAATATGTCACTAATCACTAATATGTTTATTTGTTTATCACAACACCTTTGGACCTTCAGCAATCGATTATTTCCCTTCATCTACATAGAGACAGAACGATGGTGTCTTAAACATCTCATTCATTTCACCAAATAACTTCACGCAGGTGGATAACGGCCGTCTCGGTCACGCTATGTTGCGTGATGCAGTTTTGAAGAACCAAATGCATTTATTCAATGAATAAGTCAAGCTAGTTCTATGTTTATGATGTTGTAAGTTACGGTACCGATTGAAGTTGAGTTCGAAGCCAGTGGAAAACAGCGCTGCGTTTGTGCTCTCCAGGTACAAATGTTGTGATCTCTGACTGACGACCGGGCGAGACTCGAGTAAGAGATGTCCAAACGAGCTCCGGCAGGGCGGGCCAAGGCGGAGCGAACGGACGCCCTTCAGGCCGCCAATGACGAGCTGAGAACCAAACTGATGGACGTCCAGTTAGAACTTCAGCAGGAGAAGAACAAGGTGAAAACCTCAACAGACAGACACTGCCTGCCTCCCTGCCTGCCTCCCTGCCTGCCTCCCTCCCTCCCTCCCAGTTTTCCCGATGTAGATTAGACATGCGTGTGCCATGACTGTGTCAGCCTACATCAACAAATGCACCGAGGACGTCAGCACCACTAAGAATATCATCACCCGGGGCAACCAACGACCCTGGATGACTGAGGAGGTACGTCAAACGCTACGAGCGCGGAACTCTGCCTTCAAGTCTGGCGACAAGGAGACACTGAGGACAGCGAGAGCCAACTTGAACCGTGCCATCAGGATAGCGAAGCGAGACCGCAGTCGAAAATTTCAGGATCGTTTCCACGACGTCAAAAACATCAGGAGTATGTGGCAAGGCATACGGGCGATTACAGACTACAACTCACCCTCCCCCCTCCCCGGTGGGTGTAGTTGATGCTGACTTTCTAAATGGTCTAAATAACTTCTTTGGGAGGTTCGAGGCACTAAACGGCACTCCAGCAGTTAAAACTGTCCCCCATCAGGAAGAGGAGGTACTCTGCCTTGACTCCGCCGATGTGTTGAAGACCCTGAGGAGAGTCAACCCCTGTAAGGCCCCTGGCCCCGACAACATTCCTGGGCGTGTGTTCAGGGAATGTGCAAGTCATCTGGCTGGGGTCATCACAGACATTTTTAACACCTCGCTGGGCCAAGCCACAGTGCCGGCGTGCTTTAAGACTGCCTCCATCATTCCGGTGCCGAAGAAACCTCAAATCACCTCATTTAATGATTACCGGCCTGTTGCACTGACTCCGGTTATGATGAAGTGCTTCGAAAGGCTGCTTAAAGGTCACATCGTTTCCAGACTCCCCCTATTATTTGACCCGTTCCAGTTTGCCGACCGGCAAAACCGCTCCACTCAGGACGCCATCTCCTCCGTTCTTCACCTGAGCCTGGCTCACCTGGAGGAGAAGAACACCCATGTGCGGAGGCTGTTCCTGGACTTCAGCTCAGCGTTTAACACCATCATCCCACAGCATCTGGTAGGAAAATTGGAACACCTGGGCTTCAACACCCCCCTTCGCAACTGGCTGCTAGACTTCCTCACCAACAGACCTCAGTCAGTCCGGGTCGGACAGAACACCTCTGATGTCATCACCCTCAGCACAGGCTCCCTTCAGGGCTGCGTCCTGAGCCCCCTGCTGTGCACCCTGATGACACACGACTGCGTCCTCAGGTTCACCACCAATCACATCGTGAAGTCAGCAGACGACACAACGGTGGTGGGGCTCATCAGAGACAACAACGACCTGGACTACAGAGAGGAGGTGGAGCAGCTGGTGGGCTGGTGCAGAGAAAACAGCCTGATCCTGAATGAGGAGAAGATGAAGGAGATCATCGTCGACTTCAGGAAAAAACAGCCTCACCACGCTCCACTGATCATCAACAGCTCAGCTGTGGAGGTGGTCAGCACCACCAAATTCCTGGGGGTCCACATCACAGAAGACCTCACCTGGACTATGAACACTACGGCACTGGTCAAGAGGGCACAGAAGCGCTTGTACTTCCTGCGGAGGATGAGGAGAGCCCACCTGCCCCCACCCATCATGAGGACGTTCTACAGGAGCACCATAGAGAGCATTCTGACAAGCTGTCTCTCTGTGTGGTGTGGAGGCTGCACCGCCTCCGATTGGAAGAACGTGAGGAGAGTGGTGAGGACAGCAGAGAGGATCATAGGGGCTCCTCTTCCCTCCATTCAGGACATTTCATCTCAGCGCTGCATGTCCCGTGCCCGTAACATCATCAATGACCCATCACACCCCCACCATGGACTGTTCTCCCTGCTGCCCTCTGGGAAGAGGTTTGCAGCATCCGCTGCAGGTCCACCAGGTTCTGCAACAGCTTTTTCCCTGCTGTCATCAGACTGTTGAACACTAGAACTGTTGAGCTCTAAACTGAACTCTGCATCACACATTCACAGAACTGTACTTTATGACACTACGGACCTCTATCTTGCACTATCTCGCACTACCAACTTTACTGAACTTGTATAAACCCTTTAAATAGAAGTTTAATACATGGTTTAGCATTCCTCTGCACACTCTTGAATACTGTTTTGCCTACTTGCACTATTGCATAATTATCACTGCTGCACTTTATACTTATTTTTAATATATATATATATATATATATATAGTATATGTATATATATATATTTTCATAGGATATGTTACTTCTATTCAACTGCAATATCACTACTTTGTTGTAAGACGTATGCAACGGAATTTCGTTTTGTATGCACCATGTGCAGACAAGATGACAATAAAGTTTGTCTAAGTCTAAGTCTAAGTCATGTCAGGTCAGCTGTCTGGAGAGAGAGAGAAGTCAGGACCTGCGGGCGGAGCACCACCGTGCCACCGCCGCCATGACGGAACTCAAAAGCAAACTCCATGAGGAGAAGCAGAAAGAGTTAGCCATTACCAGGGAGACATTACTGCAGCAGCATGAAATGGAGCTGATGAGAGTGATCAAAATCAAAGATGGAGAGATCCAGCGACTGAATGCCTTGGTCCTCAGCCTGAGGGACGGCTCCATGGACAAGGTGATCCGCTCTATCCGTGTCTGACTATCCGCACGCCACGTCGGGCTTCGATGCGGCCGCTACCGTATTGTGTAGCTTGTCCCCAGTAAGCGTCGCGGCGCTCCGTTGCGGTCTCAACGGCCCGGTGTGGCGCAATGTCTGCTCAGGTGAGGAGGGGGGGCGCTTTGCTGGCGGAGGTGGAGGAGACGCGGCGGTGTCGGGAGACCGAGCGGTGTCGCCTCCACCAGGAGCGCGGAAGAAGCCCTGGCAGCGGCCCAGCAGGCCTGGCAGTCCCGAGCGGCCGAGCTCCGATCGGCTCATCACCAGCATCGGGAGGAGCTGAGCCGAACCAAGAGAGACTGCGAGAGGGAGATCCGCCGACTGGTAGGACTGATCAGATGCGCGGTGCGTGGCTATGTTCCCAATTTCGTTGTATACCTGCAGTGCAATGACACCTAAGGCATTCTATTCTATTCTATTTCACAAGAAGAAAATGTCCGGTTGCTCGCTTCGCTTTTGTCACAGCAAAGGTGTTCTAGTCGATTCAAGAAAAAAATTGGCCGGTTGCTCTCTTTGTTTTTGTCACAATTCTGGCAAATGAGTTTGCCCGCCTGCCTGAGCGCTCCCCGTTTGTACATCCAGACGGATGAGATCAAGCTGAAAGACAGAGCGGTTAGTGTTTTGGATGAAGCCCTGGGGCCGGCCACGTCCACCGCCTTCAGCTGCAGACTCAGGCTGCCGAGCAGCAGATCGCTGCCCTGAGGGATTCCCAAAGGGCGGGCCTAAACTACCCTGGAAGTGGGGTCAACGCCGCTACTAGCAATCCTCTTCATTGCGTAAGCCACCTCATCACACACTTGCAGTACGCATGACTTAGTTCGTTGCTGGAGGAAGGTAGCACAAAAACAGTTTTGAACTTTGAACGAGTGCTTGTGTGTGTGTGTTGCGGGGCGTTTTCAGTCTCAGGATGATCGGGACACGCGACGGTTTCATCTGAAAATCGCTGAGCTCAGCGCAGTCATCAGGAAACTGGAGGATCGAAACGCCCTGCTTTCTGAAGAGCGCAATGAACTGGTAATTTATTGACGGCACGCTTGAAGGTTTGCGCTACGTTTGATGCGCGCCATCCAGCGAGGCACCCATTGCGCTTGCTTATTAGTTGAGCGGCGCGGCGAGTCGGTTGCCTGGTAGATGTCTTTTATTGGGAGCCAAAGCCACGATTCCGTTCAAACCGATGCAAAAGGAATGGATACGTTCTGGCCCGCGTGTTGTGCGTCTTTCACATCCCGCACTTCATGCTTGCAGCTAAAGCGACTGAGAGAAACAGAAAGCCAGTTTCTGCCACTCCTGTACAAAAACAAACGCCTGAGCAGGAAGAATGAAGAACTCTCGCTGGTGCTGTGTCGCCTGGAAAACAAAGTGCGCTTTGTCACCCAGGAGAACGAGGAGATGGCAAGCTTGGTAAGTCGACGCGGACAACGGCGGCGTGCCAACAGAGTCCACTGCATTTGTGTTCCACAGAGAAGGCCTAGTTCGCTCAATGACCTGGACCGCGGTTGCGGCCAGCAGGACGGTGAAATGGAGTTCCTTCAAGTTGTGGAGCAGCGGCACATCATCGACGACTTGTCCAAGGTCTTCAGGCAGGCGACTCGGTGCACGTACGGCAGCGCCGCGCTCGCTCGCTGTCGCCAGGAAACCTTTTCCGTCCAAAGCTTGGCCGGCGGCCGCCATCCAAAAAATTGGCCCCTTAAATTCCGACCTTTCAAGCAGGAGCATTGTGCGCACGCGTTTGAACACGCTTTAGACTTGTTTTGCCGTTTTCAGCAGCTCAAAGCTCCCGTTTTGTCAGCGCCTTTGCCACTCGCTGTGCGCTGAAAACGACGGACTTGCCCGGCTGCTCAGCCCGTCAACCATGAGCCGCGAGCGCGACGTCATTGTCCGTAGGCAGCTAGTGGCAAAATGCACCCTGTTAGAGTTGCGCTCGCTCCAACTTATTTTGCAAGAACCACACGGGAGACAAGTAAGTTCTTTTGGACACCTGCAGGTGGAGAGTCCATCCGTTGTACGAATGAAGTCTGACTCTCGGCTCCTGCACGAGCATTTTAATTAAGAGAAACAGGGTGGGTGTAAGAGTGGATTGAATAGAGGAAGCCCTTGACCTCTAGTCAAAACATAGCAAGGGGTGTTTTACGACTTTGTGTAGGAAGGGATAAGCGATAGGGATAAATAAGGGATAAATAATATTATTTATTACAGGTCGCAGTCAAAGTCAAAGCAACACAATGATACGATAAAGATAATCTGGAAAACCCTGACACACCCTGTAGTTGTCACTTTTGGAAAAGACGAGCGTCCCTCCAATCATCGCCGGTGACGTGTTTTTCAGGCTCTGGAGACAGGAGCTCATGTCAGAAATGTCATTGTGAGTCGCGTTTGTTTCTGCGCCGGAGCCGTTCGTTCCCTTTGCATCCAAAGAATCTCAAAGGCGGATTATTTGTGTCGACAGGAGAGAGATTTGCTGCTACGATACCGACGTCGAGAATCTCTGAGGAGGAACAAAGCGTGAGGTCCTGCAAGGTGAGTCTGTTTGTTTGCGGCTGCTTGGTGTTGCGCAAGATGAAATGGCCTTTTTCTCGCTATCGTTCCTCTCGTCGATTCATCGTGAGGTGTCGCTTCAGTTTGTTCAGAGCGATGTTTGCTTCCGCGCCCGCAGGTCATCGAAACATTTTACGGCTACGACGAAGACGTGTTGGTGGACTCGGACGGATCGTCCTTGTCTTTTCACACCGACAGAACCCCCGACACGGAACCCGAAGAGGTAGCCCGCCATTTCTGCCAGCGTATTGGCACCAAACATTCCTCTTCAGCCTGGAATCGGACTCGTCTTTGCGTCGCGGGTGCTTTGTCGCCGGTCTGACTGATTCTGGTACTAGTGCTGTGTTGCATTGGTGTGTGCATGAAGAGGCGGAGCTTCGCTACCGCCAGCTGACGCAAGAATATCAAGCGCTGCAACGAGCCTACGCTCTGCTAGCCCAGACCAGCGAAGGGGACTACGACGCCGAGAAGGAGATCAAGGTGGCGCCCCTTCCCGCAACCCCCGGCCGGGTCGCAGCCTCCCCGTTCTCACCCAGCCTCGGGTGTTCTCTGGTCTGAAAGGAGGAGGAGGAGCCTCCCTCCTCCTCCTTTCAGACCAGAGAAAAGCTGATGGTAGAAATGGGTCACTATCAAAGCAGAGTAGCAGATCTGGAGTCAGCGCTGAAGCAACAAGGACAGGTAAGCTCATCAATGAGCACACCTTTTTCTCAGACAAAATAGCTACATTCTTCAGTCACTCATCCGTCTGGCATTACTGGACCAACCCCCCCCCCCCCCCCCCCCCAACGTGGCTGGGAAAATGCGGAGAAAAGCAAATGTCATTTTCCAGTCAACCAAAGAATTTGTGGATGAAAATGACACAACATTCCAAAGCTGTCCACGCGTTTGTCTCTTCTAGAATGTCAAGTGGGTGGAGGAGAAGCAGCTGCTGCGTCAGAGCAATCAGCAGTTGGCCGAAAAGGTGACGGAAAGAAAGGCGCTGGGCGGAGTCGCTTGGCGTCACACCTGTCGGGAAGCCCCGCAGATGAGGTCTGACTGTCTTTTCAGGTCAGGCGGATGGAGGCGGAAGAAGCGCGTCTGAAAGAGCACATCCAGGATATCCGAGACCAAAACGAACTGCTTGAGTTCCGCATCCTGGAGCTGGAGGTGGGAAGACTCGCACAAGCGTGTTGAGGCCAGAGATGTGACGGACGGACGGACGGACGGACGGATGCATGCCTCTGCCTTTCAGGAGAGGGAGTGGCGCTCCCCCGTCTTGAAGTTTCTGCAAGTCCGTTTCCCAGACGGCCTCAGCCCTTTGCAGATCTACTGCGAGGCCGAGGGCGTGAGCGTACGTAAGGCGTCCCTCGCAACCCTAACCTTAACCCGAGGTCCCAGAACACCTTACATTGCTCCTTGCGCCTTTCCCCCGGACATCGTCATCAGTGATCTGATGAAGAAGCTGGACATCCTGGGCTATAACGCCGTAAGTGTATGTCGAACTCCTTATGTTCGCACTCCACGAGACTCGGCGGCTCAAATGTGACTTTTGGAAGGCTTTGCGCTGAAAGAAGCTTGTTGACGCTGTGCCTTTGGGCTCTTGCAGAATCTCACCAACGAGGAGCAGGTGGTCGTGATTCACGCCAGGACCCTTCTCACCCTAGCCGAGAAGGTAACGCGCACGTCCACGCACGCTCTCGCATTCTGCTTATGTGACAGCAGCCTTTCCTCAGTGGTTAGAATACATCAAAGTGACCAAGTCAGCACTTCAACAGAAGATGTTGGACATTGAAAGTGAGAAGGTAGACAGACACGCGACATCAGCCAAGGGGAACTCCGGCAATGTGCCCCAACAATTCTGACCTTGAGCTGTGCTAGGATATGTTCTGCAAGCAGAAGGGCTACCTGGATGAAGAGTTGGACTTCAGGAAGTGTTCCATGGACCAGG
Organism: Syngnathus floridae; assembly: GCF_059516105.1. Taxonomy (NCBI): domain Eukaryota; kingdom Metazoa; phylum Chordata; class Actinopteri; order Syngnathiformes; family Syngnathidae; genus Syngnathus; species Syngnathus floridae. Next base: position 1,912,549 of record NC_142416.1, on the reverse strand, counting down.
CTCATAAGGTAAGCCGCCCTCAAATCTCCCGCCGGACCACTGATGGACGAGGATTGCGGCCCAGAGGATCCTGGAGCTGGAGGCCATGTTGTACGAGGCGCTACCGCAGCGGGACTGCCCCGCCACGGACGGCGAAAAAGCCAGCCACGCTGGCGTGAATGACGTGCTGACGGCGGATCAGAGAGAAGAGCTTAGGAGCGCCGTGGACCAATGGAAGCGAGCCCTGATGTGCGAGTTGAGGGAGCGCGACGCTTGCATCCTCCAAGAGAGAATGGATCTGCTGCACAGCGCGCAACAGGTAAGGGCCCAAAGCCAGCCCGGCACTTACTTGCACGCTTACTGGCTTTTGAATGCCACTTTCCATTTGTCCGTCCTAGAGGAACAAAGAGCTGAAAGAATTCATCGAAGCTCAGAAGAGACAAATCAAACAATTGGAGGAGAAGTTTCTGTTTCTCTTTCTATTCTTCTCCTTGGCCTTCATTCTGTGGCCCTAACACCAGCTGGTGAGTGAGCTCCAGCGGCACCGCACTCGACACCTCCGATACACTGCCAGCCGGTCTCAGACGTTGGCAGACGCTCCGATGCCAACGTATACCCCCCGCCACGGTGACAGAGGCACCGCGTCACACCGGCGCTCATCCAATCAGAAGGCAGGAAAAGCACATTCACATGCAGGGCACTTTTGAACCAGAAGAGAGCGCCACAAAAAACGGTTGTTGCCCCAAACGCGCACTAAAAAGGGTCAGAATAACAAGAGTCCCACTGGCCAGCCGGGGCCACCCGTCCAGCTGTTTCTTCAGGGGGGAAAAAAATTGGAGTCACCGGTGAGTACATTTTGCATTTAGCTCTGCTTTTCTGCTTCTGTCTTCAAGTGTGTGGCATCCTGCGATCAAAGATTCAGCCAACCCCAAAGCGGTTGACCTCAACGTCCCACCACCATGCCTACCAGAGCAGGTGACGTGATGCTTTGGACATCCTTCCGTCTCAGATGCCCAAAAGTACTCTTTGCCACATCTGCGGCAATACGGTGTCTTTTCAAAGGTGCAAATAAATCCAGCGTGGGCGGAACACGCACGTCTTCGGTTTTTCCCGCTTTGTTTGTGTGACAGCTGTTGTGAAAATTTTATACAAATAAAGTTGTATAGTACAGGTTTGGCCAAGCCGCAAGTCCCGAACCGCATGCGGCTCTTTTATGTTCATATCAACATTTGTGTGTGTGTGTGGGGGGGGGGTTGTGCGTGTTGGCTTCACTTGAGTTCAATTTGGTATTTTGGTCAAAAGCGCATGTGGTGAAATTCCACAAAGTAGGATGGGCAAACACATTTCTTTAAACTATGAGTGTCAATTGGGCTCTCGAAATGGCAGGGAAAAGATGCACAGCAAAACGAAAATACGTAGATGAACACAGGACGTTTTAATCAGAGTGGGAAAGTTTCTATTTTTTGTTGAACGTGATGGCAAACCATTCTGCCTGATATGTCAGACCTCAGCGCATTTCAAAGATTCAAATCTTCAGCGCCATGCACTTCAGCTCACTCCATGCTAACATTGATCAGGCGTCGAACCCGCAACATCATGCTTAAGAGGTGGCCATGCTAACCAGTGCGCCATTATGTCAACGCATGATAACTAAGTCTACATGCATTTTGTTGATTATTATGAAACACAAGTGGGGGGCTCGTTTCAAGCCGGTTTTGCAGGGGCGCCGGTTCAGTTTGGACGAGGGATAGGATCTATTTTTGCAAAATTATTTCGTTTCGTGATGCCTTTGTTTAAAAACGGGTTTAACTTGGCGAAGCCGCATCTTCAAGCCGCCGCTAAAAACATAGCAACGGATGTAGCGGGGCGCGTCATTCAAAGAATCCACCAGAAACAAGGCCCCGAGCAAGAAGGTTCCGGGCTTGCTGTATTGTCATGTGGGACGACCCATCCTGGGGGGCGGAGAAAAAGGAGCGTTAAAAGGAAAAGACGCTCCACCGGTCTCAGACCAGTTGTCAGGAAAAAGCGGAGAAGACGCAAGACAGATATTTTCTCTTAAAAATGGCCCTTCTACATTTCAAGAGCCACGAGGCGACGCTATCAAGTCTCGATTTGTTTACGGCTCCCATGACCCAATTCTCCATAGATGATAGCTCATATGTCGAATTCCACCCTCTGGCCGCGATTGTGGACCAGGGGCCCATAGAGTTTTTTATACCCGGGGACGGCTCAAAATATTTAGATTTATCCGACACTTTACTACATCTCCGTGCAAAGGTGATGCGTAGGGATGGGACAAATATTCCACCTCAAGAACAAGTTGGCATCGTGAATTTTCCTATAAACACAATTTTTAGTCAATTAGATATTTCGTTGGGTGGGCGGTTAATCTCACAATCTAGTGCCATGCACGCATACAGATCCATCATCGAGTTGCTGTTAAACTTTTCAAACGATTCTTTGGAGTCACAATTCACAGCAGGAATGTTCGCAAAAGACAGTAGGGGGCGTATGGACGCGATTTCTTTCGAAGAGGGCGTGGCTAACGCTGGTTTTGTGCGGCGCGCACAGCAGATTGCCGGCTCACGTGAATTTCATCTTATGGGACCGCTTCATGGAGATATTTTCTTCTCCGAACGCCATCTATTGAATAATGTGGATCTACGCCTAAAGTTAACTAGAGCTTCTGATGATTTCTGTCTCATGAGCGCTCCAGACAGCGATTCGTGTCTCAAAATACTAGGAGCATCCTTATTTGTAAAAAAAGTATCAATTTCACCGGCTATAGCAATAGGTCACGCCGCCGCATTACAGAAAGGTAACGCCCTCTATCCGCTGACTCGCGTGAACATGAAGACCTGCAACATACCACAAAACTCACGAATTTGTCATCAGGATAATCTATTCCTCAGACATATCCCCAAGCAAATTGTAATAGCGCTCGTAAACCACAACAGTTTCATGGGACGGAGAGATTTAAACCCGTTTAATTTTTTGCATTATAACATAGAGTATTTAGCTCTCAGCCACGAAGGTCGACAAATACCTGCCAAAGCTTTTCAGCCCAATTTCGAAGCTGGGATATGTACACGTGAATTTCATAATTTATACACAGCAACAGGGCGTTTTCTGAAAGATCTACCTCTTTGTATCGATCAACAGGATTTTAGTCAGGGCTACTCACTTTTTGTTTTCAATTTAAGTCAGGTAGATGATTCCGGGGCTTTGTCACCTGTGAATAGCGGGGTCCTGAGACTCGATTTGCGCTTCAGAACCCCAATACCACACACAGCCACTCTTATTGTATACGCTGCATACGATTCGCTTATCGAGATTAATGCTAAGAGGGAAGCATTGATGGACTATTATTAACGCTATGAACGGTCGTGAATTGGACATGATTATGACCCGGATGCAGAGAACATTATTTGGAGGTGTTTTCGCATCGGATGAGTTAGCTGACGTCAGAGACCCGCCTCCAACATATTACATCGTCAACACGCATCCAAGACATTTACCCGGTGAGCACTGGCTCGCTTTGACTTTAGAATCGGACGGCTCGGCCACATTCTTTGATCCTTTTGGTCTGCCACCGGACAGCCTGTACTACCCATCGAGTATATACAGATTTCTGAAGAAGCATTCTAAACGGGTTGACTATCAGAACGGGCAGTTGCAACACGAGCTCACAGACACCTGCGGTCAACATTGTGTGTATTATCTAAGTCAACGTGGGCGGGGCCTCACCTATCGCGAAGTGCTGACTCATTATAATTCGGATCCTCTCCATAACGACGCCATGGTTAGTGAGTTTGTCAAAAAATGTCGAAGGCCAGACCGGATGTGCGGCGGGCAAACATCATGTTCATTGCATAAATTTAAAAAATGTCATTGTCTGAAACCGTGTTAATGTTTTATAAAAATATCTTTTATTCAATAAACATTGTTAAAGAGAGTTACAGAGTCATGTTTTTTTTTTCACTAACAACACTAGAGTATCATCTAATAACTAACCCATTTTAGTATCGGCGATGTCCTTTTTCTTTTTTTTTTTTTATTCATCACGTTTACATCTTCTACATAAGAAACATCCCCATCTTCACCTGTAGCGTATTTCAAACATTTAAAATCTGCGCGAGCCAAGGGGTTGGAGATGCTTGTTTCCGGCAAGTTTAATCGGGCTAGCGTCTGGAGAAATTCACCCCACCCTACCGGTTTCTCGTTGATTTTTTTCCCACTCGCACGCAAATGTCTCAACAGATCGCTCACATGGGAGCCTTTGATAGTTTTCCCTCTAAAAATAAATTCACTTAACAGCGTCCAGCTTACATCTTCTGCCGACAGTCTTTTCAGCACATAGTTGGCATTGCGCCGGAAACGTGGACCTATGGCATCCAAGATATCCTCATAGCGTCTACTTGTCACCTCGATTGTGGTCTCATCTCCGGTCTTTCTTTCTCCCTCCTCATTGGCTTCGTTGCGAATCGTAATAGGAATTTGCTCGGAGTCTTTTTGTTTGACCAGCCCTAAGTAACGCTGCAATAAGGTCTGATAAATTTTGATCTTTTCATATTGATTTAAATTTTAATTATCCAAAACTTGTTTCATCTCTTCATCCAAAGAATGCTCTGCTGTATCACGGATGGTCGGAGCGGGTCGATTCAGCCTCTCGAACTGATAAAGTGAAATCAGGAACATTTTCTGAGCCGTTTTGGTTATTTCTTTATGCGCAGTGGTCAACTCGGCACTCTCTAGCTGCCAAGGACACTTTTTACTATGCACACCCAACCAGAGTGACGGGAGGAGCACATTTCAGAAAACGTGCTCAGCTCGTCGAGAAAATGCGATTTAAGCAATAAAATTAAAAATGCACCTAAAACCTAAACCAAACGTTGCAGGTGGTTATTTCTTCATGCACAGTGGTCAACGCGGCACTCTCTAGCTGCCAAGAGCACTTTTTACTATGCGCGCCCAACCAGAGCGACGGGAGGAGCACATTTCAGAAAACGTGCTCAGCTCGTCGAGAAAATGCGATTTAAGTAATAAAATTAAAAATGCACCTAAAACTTAAACCAAACGTTGCAGGTGCTTATTTCTTCATGCGCAGTGGTCAACGCGGCACTCCCTAGCTGCCAAGAGCACTTTTTAATGTGCGCACCCAACCACAGTGACGGGAGGAGCACATTTCAGAAAACGTGCTCAGCTCGTCGAGAAAATGCGATTCAAGCAATAAAATTAAAAATGCACCTAAAACCTAAACCAAACGTTGCAAGTGCTTATTTCTTCATGCGCAGTGGTCAACGCGGCACTCTCTAGCTGCCAGGAAGACTTTTTACTACGCGCACCCAACCAGAGCGACGGGAGGAGCACATTTCAGAAAACGTGCTCAGCTCGTCGAGAGAATGCGATTTAAGCAATAAAATTAAAAATGCACTTAAAACCTAAACCAAACGTTGCAGGTGCTTATTTCTTCGTGCGCAGTGGTCAACGCGGCACTCCCTAGCTGCCAGGAGCTCTTTTTACTGTGCGCACCCAACCAGAGCGACGGGAGGAGCACATTTCAGAAAACGTGCTCAGCTCGTCGAGAAAATGCGATTTAAGCAATAAAATTAAAAATGCACCTAAAACCTAAACCAAACGTTGCAGCTGCTTATTTCTTCATGCGCAGTGGTCAACGCGGCACTCCCTAGCTGCCAGGAGCACTTTTTACTGTGCACACCCAACCAGAGTGACGGGAGGAGCACATTTCAGAAAACGTGCTCAGCTCGTCGAGAAAATGCGATTTTAAGCAATAAAATTAAAAATGCACCTAAAACCTAAACCAAACGTTGCAGGTGCTTATTTCTTCATGCGCAGTGGTCAACGCGGCACTCTCGAGCTGCCAAGAGCACTTTTTACTATGCGCACCCAACCAGAGTGACGGGAGGAGCACATTTCAGAAAACGTGCTCAGCTTGTCGAGAAAGTGCGATTAAAGCAATACAATTAAAAATGCACCTAAAACCTAAGCCAAACGTTGCAGGTGGTTATTTCTTCATGCGCAGTGGTCAACGCAGCACTCTCTAGCTGCCAGGAGCACTTTTTACTATGCGCGCACAACCAGAGTGACGGGAGGAGCACATTTCAGAAAATGTGCTCAGCTCGACGAGAAAATGCGATTTAAGCAATAAAATTAAAAATGCACCTAAAACCTAAACCAAACGTTGCAGGTGGTTATTTCTTCACGCGCAGTGGTCAACTCGGCACTCCCTAGCTGCCAGGAGCACTTTTTACTGTGCACACCCAACCAGAGTGACGGGAGGAGCACATTTCAGAAAACGTGCTCAGCTCGTCGAGAAAATGCGATTAAAGCAATACAATTAAAAATGCACCTAAAACCTAAGCCAAACGTTGCAGGTGGTTATTTCTTCATGCGCAGTGGTCAACGCAGCACTCTCTAGCTGCCAGGAGCACTTTTTACTATGCGCGCACAACCAGAGTGACGGGAGGAGCACATTTCAGAAAATGTGCTCAGCTCGACGAGAAAATGCGATTTAAGCAATAAAATTAAAAATGCACCTAAAACCTAAACCAAACGTTGCAGGTGGTTATTTCTTCACGCGCAGTGGTCAACTCGGCACTCCCTAGCTGCCAGGAGCACTTTTTACTGTGCACACCCAACCAGAGTGACGGGAGGAGCACATTTCAGAAAACGTGCTCAGCTCGTCGAGAAAATGCGATTTAAGCAATAAAATTAAAAATGCACCTAAAACCTAAACCAAACGTTGCAGGTGGTTATTTCTTCACGCGCAGTGGTCAACTCGACACTCTCTAGCTGCCAACAGCACTTTTTACTATGCACACCCAACCAGAGTGACGGGAGGAGCACAATTCAGAAAACATGCTCAGCTCGTCGAGAAAATGCGATTTAAGCAATAAAATTAAAAATGCACCTAAAACCTAAACCAAACGTTGCAGGTGGTTATTTCTTCATGCGCAGTGGTCAACGCGGCACTCTCTAGCTGCCAAGAGCACTTTTTACTATGCGCACCCAACCAGAGTGACGGGAGGAGCACATTTCAGAAAACTTGCTCAGCTTGTCGAGAAAATGCGATTTAAGCAATAAAATTAAAAATGCACCCAAAACCTAAACCAAACGTTGCAGGTGGTTATTTCTTCATGCGCAGTGGTCAACGTGGCACTCTCTAGCTGCCAAGAGCACTTTTTACTATGCGCACCCAACCAGAGTGACGGGAGGAGCACATTTCAGAAAACGTGCTCAGCTCGTCGAGAAAATGCGATTTAAGCAATAAAATTAAAAATGCATCTAAAATCTAAACCAAACGTTGCAGGTGGTTATTTCTTCATGCGCAGTGGTCAACGCGGCACTCTCTAACTGCCAAGAGCACTTTTTACTATGCGCACCCAACCAGAGTGACGGGAGGAGCACATTTCAGAAAACGTGCTCAGCTCGTCGAGAAAATGCGATTTAAGCAATAAAATTAAAAATGCACCTAAAACCTAAACCAAACGTTGCAGGTGGTTATTTCTTCACGCGCAGTGGTCAACGCGGCACTCTCTAGCTGCCAAGAGCACTTTTTACTATGCGCACCCAACCAGAGTGACGGGAGGAGCACATTTCAGAAAACGTGCTCAGCTCGTCGAGAAAATGCGATTTAAGCAATAAAATTAAAAATGCACCCAAAACCTAAACCAAACGTTGCAGATGGTCATTTCTTCATGCGCAGTGGTCAACGCGGCACTCTCTAGCTGCCAAGAGCACTTTTTACTATGCGAACCCAACCAGAGTGACGGGAGGAGCACATTTCAGAAAACGTGCTCAGCTCGTCGAGAAAATGCGATTTAAGCAATAAAATTAAAAATGCACCCAAAACCTAAACCAAACGTTGCAGGTGGTTATTTCTTCATGCGCAGTGGTCAATGCGGCACTCTCTAGCTGCCAAGAGTACTTTTTACTGTGCGCACCCAACCAGAGTGACGGGAGGAGCACATTTCAGAAAACGTGCTGAGCTCGTCGAGAAAATGCGATTTAAGCAATAAAATTAAAAATGCACCTAAAACCTAAACCAAACGTTGCAGGTGGTTATTTCTTCACGCGCAGTGGTCAACGCGGCACTCCCTAGCTGCCAAGAGCACTTTTTACTATGCGCACCCAACCAGAGTGACGGGAGGAGCACATTTCAGAAAACGTGCTCAGCTCGTCGAGAAAATGCGATTTAAGCAATAAAATTGAAAATGCACCTAAGACCTAAACCAAACGTTGCAGGTGGTTATTTCTTCATGCGCAGTGGTCAACGAGGCACTCTCTAGCTGCCAAGAGCTCTTTTTACTATGCGCACCCAACCAGAGTGACGGGAGGAGCACATTTCAGAAAACGTGCTCAGCTCGTCGAGAAAATGCAATTTAAGCAATAAAATTAAAAATGCACCTAAAACCTAAACCAAACGTTGCAGGTGGTTATTTCTTCATGCGCAGTGGTCAACAAGTTCCCGCCTAGCGGATCGGCTGTTTATAAGTACTGCGGAGGAGATAGCGGAGCCTCATTGCACTTCCAGCGGCAAGCATACTCGCGCACGCCGCCCGGAACAACCGGGAGGCCGTGCGCATGCGCTAAGTGGCCGAAATAAGATCCCGCCTAGCGGATGGGCTGTTTATAAGCACCGCGGAGGAGATAGCGGAGCCTCATTGCACTTCCAGCGGCCAGCACACTCGCGCACGCTTCCCGGTTCCACCGGGAGGCCGTGCGCACGCACCAAGTGGCCGAAATAAGCTCCCGCCTAGCGGACCGGTTGTTTATAAGCACCGCGGAGGAGACCGCAGAGCCTCATTGCACTTCCAGCGGCCAGCACACTCGCACACGCCGCCTGATTCCACCTTGAGGCCGTGCACACGAGCCAAGTGGCCGAAATAAGCTCCCGCCTAGCGGATCGGCTGTTTATAAGCACCGCGGAGGAGATTGCGGAGCCTCATTGCACTTCCACCGGCCAGCATACTCGCGCACGCCGCCCGGAACAACCGGGAGGCCGTGCGCATGCGCTAAGTGGCCGAAATAAGATCCCGCCTAGCGGATCGGCTGTTTATAAGCACCGCGGAGGAGATAGCGGAGCCTCATTGCACTTCCAGCGGCCAGCACACTCGCGCACGCTTCCCGGTTCCACCGGGAGGCCGTGCGCACGCACCAAGTGGCCGAAATAAGCTCCCGCCTAGCGGACCGGCTGTTTATAAGCACCGCGGAGGAGACTGCAGAGCCTCATTGCACTTCCAGCGGCCGGCACACTCGCGCACGCTTCCTGGTTCCACCGGGAGGCCGTGCGCACGCGCCAAGTGGCCGAAATAAGCTCCCGCCTAGCGGACCGGCTGTTTATAAGCACCGCGGAGGAGACCGCAGAGCCTCATTGCACTTCCAGCGGCAAGCATACTCGCGCACGCCGCCCGGAACAACCGGGAGGCCGTGCGCATGCGCTAAGTGGCCGAAATAAGATCCCGCCTAGCGGATCGGCTGTTTATAAGCACCGCGGAGGAGATAGCGGAGCCTCATTGCACTTCCAGCGGCCAGCACACTCGCGCACGCTTCCCGGTTCCACCGGGAGAACGTGTGCACGCACCAAGTGGCCGAAATAAGCTCCCGCCTAGCGGACCGGCTGTTTATAGGCACCGCGGAGGAGACCGCAGAGCCTCATTGCACTTCCAGTGGCCAGCACACTCGCACACGCCGCCCGATTCCACCTTGAGGCCGTGCGCACGAGCCAAGTGGCCGAAATAAGCTCCCTTCTAGCGGATCGGCTGTTTATAAGCACCGCGGAGGAGATCGCAGAGCCTCATTGCACTTCCAGCGGCCAGCACATTCGGGCACGCTTCCCGGTTTCACCGGGAGGCCGTGCGCACGCGCCAGGTGGCCGAAATAAGCTCCCTTCTAGCGAATCGGCTGTTTATGAGCTCCGCGGAGGAGACTGCAGAGCCTCATTGCACTTCCAGCGGCCAGCACACTCGCGCACACCACCCGGTTCCACCGGGAGGCCGTGCACACGCGCCAAGTGGCCGAAATAAGCTCCCGCCTAGCGGAGCCGCTGTTTATAAGCACCGCGGAGGAGATCGCGGAGCCTCATTGCACTTCCAGCGGCAAGCACACTCGCACGCGCCGCCCAACTCCACCGGAAGGCCGTGCGCACGCGCCAAGTGGCCGAAATAAATTCCTGCCTAGCGGATCGGCAATTATAAGCACCACGGAGGAGATCGCGGAGCCTCATTGCAATTCCAGCGGCCAGCACACTCGCGCACACCACCCGGTTCCAACGGGAGGCCGTGCACACGCGCCAAGTGGCCGAAATAAGCTCCCGCCGAGCGGATCGGCTGTTTATAAGCACCGCGGAGGAGATCGCGGAGCCTCATTGCACTTCCAGCGGCAAGCATACTCGCGCACGCCGCCCGATTCCACCTTGAGGCCGTGCGCACGAGCCAAGTGGCCGAAATAAGCTCCCTTCTAGCGGATCGGCTGTTTATAAGCACCGCGGAGGAGATCGCAGAGCCTCATTGCACTTCCAGCGGCCAGCACATTCGGGCACGCTTCCCGGTTTCACCGGGAGGCCGTGCGCACGCGCCAGGTGGCCGAAATAAGCTCCCTTCTAGCGAATCGGCTGTTTATGAGCTCCGCGGAGGAGACTGCAGATCCTCATTGCACTTCCAGCGGCCAGCACACTCGCGCACACCACCCGGTTCCACCGGGAGGCCGTGCACACGCGCCAAGTGGCCGAAATAAGCTCCCGCCTAGCGGAGCCGCTGTTTATAAGCACCGCGGAGGAGATCGCGGAGCCTCATTGCACTTCCAGCGGCAAGCACACTCGCACGCGCCGCCCAACTCCACCGGAAGGCCGTGCGCACGCGCCAAGTGGCCGAAATAAATTCCTGCCTAGCGGATCGGCAATTATAAGCACCACGGAGGAGATCGCGGAGCCTCATTGCAATTCCAGCGGCCAGCACACTCGCGCACACCACCCGGTTCCAACGGGAGGCCGTGCACACGCGCCAAGTGGCCGAAATAAGCTCCCGCCGAGCGGATCGGCTGTTTATAAGCACCGCGGAGGAGATCGCGGAGCCTCATTGCACTTCCAGCTGCAAGCATACTCGCGCACGCCGCCCGGAACAACCGGGAGGACGTGCGCATGCGCCAAGTGGCCAAAATAAGCTCCCGCCTAGCGGAGCGGCTGTTTATAAGCACCGCGGAGGAGATCGCCGAGCCTCATTGCACTTCCAGCGGCAAACACACTCGCACACGCCACCCGGAACAACCGGGAGGACGTGCGCATGCGCCAAGTGGCCGAAATAAGCTCCCGCCTCTCGGAGCGGCTGTTTATAAGCACCGCGGAGGAGATCGCAGAGCTTCATTGCACTTCCAGCGGTCAGCACACTCGCGCACGCCGCCCGGAACAACCGGGAGGTCGTGCGCATGCGCCTAGTGGCCGAAATAAGCTCCCGCCTAGCGGATTGGCTGTTTATAAGCACCGCGGAGGAGATCGCGGAGCCTTATTGCACTTCCAGCGGCCAGCACACTCGCGCACGCCGCCCGGAACAACCGGGAGGCGGTGCGCACGCGCAAAGTGGCCGAAATAAGCTCCCGCCTAGCGGGTCGGCTGTTTATAAGTACTGCGGAGGAGATCTCGGAGCCTCATTGCACTTCCAGCGGCCAGCACACTCGCGCACGCCACCCGGTTCCACCGGGAGGCCGTGCGCACGCGCCAAGTGGCCGAAATAAGCTCCCGCCTAGCGAATCGGCTGTTTATGAGCTCCGCGGAGGAGACTGCAGAGCCTCATTGCACTTCCAGCGGCCAGCACACTCGCGCACACCACCCGGTTCCACCGGGAGGCCGTGCACACGCGCCAAGTGGCCGAAATAAGCTCCCGCCGAGCGGATCGGCTGTTTATAAGCACCGCTGAGGAGATCGCGGAGCCTCATTGCACTTCCAGCGGCAAGCATACTCGCGCACGCCGCCCGGATCAACCGGGAGGCCGTGCGCATGCGCTAAGTGGACGAAATAAGATCCCGCCTAGCGGATCAGCTGTTTATAAGCACCGCGGAGGAGATAGCGGAGCCTCATTGCACTTCCAGCGGCCAGCACACTCACGCACACCGCCCGGCTCCACCGGGAGGCCGTGCGCACGCGCCGTGGCCGAAATAAGCTCCCGCCTAGCAGATCGGCTGTTTATAAGCACCGCGGAGGAGATCGCGGAGCCTCATTGCACTTCCAGCGGCAAGCACACTCGCACACGCCGCCCGGAACAACCGGGAGGACGAGCGCATGCGCCAAGTGGCCGAAATAAGCTCCCGCCTCTCGGAGCGGCTGTTTATAAGCACCGCAGAGGAGATCGCAGAGCTTCATTGCACTTCCAGCGGCCAGCACACTCGCGCACGCCCCTCGGAACAACCGGGAGGCCGTGCGCATGCGCCTAGTGGCCGAAATAAGCTCCCGCCTAGCGGATTGGCTGTTTATAAGCACCGCGGAGGAGATCGCGGAGCCTCATTGCACTTCCAGCGGCCAGCACACTCGCGCACGCCGCCCGGAACAACCGGGAGGCGGTGCGCACGCGCAAAGTTGCCGAAATAAGTTCCCGCCTAGCGGATCGGCTGTTTATAAGTACTGCGGAGGAGATAGCGGAGCCTCATTGCACTTCCAGCGGCCAGCAAACTCGTGCACGCCACCCGGTTCCACCGGGAGGCCGTGCGCACGCGCCAAGTGGCCGAAATAAGCTCCCGCCTAGCGGATGGGCTGTTTATGAGCTCCGCGGAGGAGACTGCAGAGCCTCATTGCACTTCCAGCGGCCAGCACACTCGCGCACACACCACCCGGTTCCACCGGGAGGCCGTGCACACGCGCCAAGTGGCCGAAATAAGCTCCCGCCGAGCGGATCGGCTGTTTATAAGCACCGCGGAGGAGATCGCGGAGCCTCATTGCACTTCCAGCGGCAAGCATACTCGCGCACGCCGCCCGGAACAACCGGGAGGCCGTGCGCATGCGCTAAGTGGCCGAAATAAGATCCCGCCTAGCGGATCGTCTGTTTATAAGCACCGCGGAGGAGATAGCGGAGCCTCATTGCACTTCCAGCGGCCAGCACACTCGCGCACGCTTCCCGGTTCCACCGGGAGGCCGTGCGCACGCACCAAGTGGCCGAAATAAGCTCCCGCCTAGCGGACCGGCTGTTTATAAGCACTGCGGAGGAGACCGCAGAGCCTCATTGCACTTCCAGCGGCCAGCACATTCGCACACGCCGCCTGATTCCACCTTGAGGCCGTGCACACGAGCCAAGTGGCCGAAATAAGCTCCCGCCTAGCGGATCGGCTGTTTATAAGCACCGCGGAGGAGATTGCGGAGCCTCATTGCACTTCCAGCGGCCAGCACACTCGCGCACGCCGCCCGGAACAACCGGGAGGCGGTGCGCACGCGCAAAGTGGCCGAAATAAGCTCCCGCCTAGCGGATCGGCTGTTTATAAGTACTGCGGAGGGGATTGCGGAGCCTCATTGCACTTCCAGCGGCCAGCACACTCGCGCACGCCACCCGGTTCCACCGGGAGGCCGTGCGCACGCGCCAAGTGGCCGAAATAAGCTCCCGCCTAGCGGATCGGCTGTTTATGAGCTCCGCGGAGGAGACTGCAGAGCCTCATTGCACTTCCAGCGGCCAGCACACTCGCGCACACCACCCGGTTCCACCGGGAGGCCGTGCACACGCGCCAAGTGGCCAAAATAAGCTCCCGCCTAGCGGATCGGCTGTTTATAAGCACCGCGGAGGAGATTGCGGAGCCTCATTGCACTTCCAGCGGCCAGCACACTCGCGCACGCTTCCCGGTTCCACCGGGAGGCCGTGCGCACGCGCCAGGTGGCCGAAATAAGCTCCCTTCTAGCGGATTGGCTGTTTATAAGCACCGCGGAGGAGATCGCAGAGCCTCATTGCACTTCCAGCGGCCAGCACAATCGCGCACACCGCCCGGCTCCACCGGGAGGCCGTGCGCACGCGCCGTGGCCGAAATAAGCTCCCTTCTAGCGGATTGGCTGTTTATAAGCACCGCGGAGGAGATCGCAGAGCCTCATTGCACTTCCAGCGGCCAGCACAATCGCGCACACCGCCCGGCTCCACCGGGAGGCCGTGCGCACGCGCCGTGGCCGAAATAAGCTCCCGCCTAGCGGATCGGCTGTTTATAAGAACCGCGGAGGAGTTCGCGGAGCCTGATTGCACTTCCAGCGGCCGGCACACTCGCGCACGCTTCCTGGTTCCACCGGGAGGCCGTGCGCACGCGCCAAGTGGCCGAAATAAGCTCCCGCCTAGCGGACCGGCTGTTTATAAGCACCGCGGAGGAGACCGCAGAGCCTCATTGCACTTCCAGCGGCAAGCATACTCGCGCACGCCGCCCGGAACAACCGGGAGGCCGTGCGCATGCGCTAAGTGGCCGAAATAAGATCCCGCCTAGAGGATCGGCTGTTTATAAGCACCGCGGAGGAGATAGCGGAGCCTCATTGCACTTCCAGCGGCCAGCACACTCGCGCACGCTTCCCGGTTCCACCGGGAGGCCGTGCGCACGCACCAAGTGGCCGAAATAAGCTCCCGCCTAGCGGACCGGCTGTTTATAAGCACCACGGAGGAGACCGCAGAGCCTCATTGCACTTCCAGCGGCCAGCACACTCGCACACGCCGCCCGATTCCACCTTGAGGCCGTGCGCACGAGCCAAGTGGCCGAAATAAGCTCCCGCCTAGCGGATCGGCTGTTTACAAGCACCGCGGAGGAGATTGCGGAGCCTCATTGCACTTCCAGCGGCCAGCACACTCGCGCACGCTTCCCGGTTCCACCGGGAGGCCGTGCACACGCGCCAGGTGGCCGAAATAAGCTCCCTTCTAGCGGATTGGCTGTTTATAAGCACCGCGGAGGAGATCGCAGAGCCTCATTGCACTTCCAGCGGCCAGCACACTCACGCACACCGCCCGGCTCCACCGGGAGGCCGTGCGCACGCGCCGTGGCCAAAATAAGCTCCCGCCTAGCGGAGCGGCTGTTTATAAGCACCGCGGAGGAGATCTCGGAGCCTCATTGCACTTCCAGCGGCAAACACACTCGCACACGCCGCCCGGAACAACCGGGAGGACGTGCGCATGCGCCAAGTGGCCGAAATAAGCTCCCGCCTCTCGGAGCGGCTGTTTATAAGCACCGCGGAGGAGATTGCAGAGCTTCATTGCACTTCCAGCGGTCAGCACACTCGCGCACGCCGCCCGGAACAACCGGGAGGTCGTGCGCATGCGCCTAGTGGCCGAAATAAGCTCCCGCCTAGCGGATTGGCTGTTTATAAGCACCGCGGAGGAGATCGCGGAGCCTTATTGCACTTCCAGCGGCCAGCACACTCGCGCACGCCGCCCGGAACAACCGGGAGGCGGTGCGCACGCGCAAAGTGGCCGAAATAAGCTCCCGCCTAGCGGATCGGCTGTTTATAAGTACTGCGGAGGAGATCTCGGAGCCTCATTGCACTTCCAGCGGCCAGCACACTCGCGCACGCCACCCGGTTCCACCGGGAGGCCGTGCACACGCGCCAAGTGGCCAAATTAAGCTCCCGCCTAGCGGATCGGCTGTTTATAAGCACCGCGGAGGAGATCGCGGAGCCTCATTGCACTTCCAGCGGCAAGCATACTCGCGCACGCCGCCCGGAACAACCGGGAGGCCGCGTGCATGCGCTAAGTGGCCGAAATAAGATCCCGCCTAGCGGATCGGCTGTTTATAAGCACCGCGGAGGAGATAGCAGAGCCTCATTGCACTTCCAGCGGCCAGCACACTCGCGCACGCTTCCCGGTTCCACCGGGAGGCCGTGCGCACGCACCAAGATGCCGAAATAAGCTCCCGCCTAGCGGACCGGCTGTTTATAAGCACCGCGGAGGAGACCGCAGAGCCTCATTGCACTTCCAGCGGCCAGCACACTCGCACACGCCGCCCGATTCCACCTTGAGGCCGTGCGCACGAGCCAAGTGGCCGAAATAAGCTCCCGCCTAGCGGATCGGCTGTTTATAAGCACCGCGGAGGAGACCGCAGAGCCTCATTGCACTTCCAGCGGCAAGCATACTCGCGTATGCCGCCCGGAACAACCGGGAGGCCGTGCGCATGCGCTAAGTGGCCGAAATAAGAACCCTTCTAGCGGATTGGCTGTTTATAAGCACCGCGGAGGAGATTGCTGGATTTTGTCCACAATTTAGGGAGCGCGTTATCTGCGCCTCACGGCAAAAGCCTTTGCCAATCACCTGTTATTCAATTTACTCACTGCGTGCTCGTTTGATTTCTTCAGATTTAGGAAAATGCAAAGACACTGAAGCAGAAATTAGACTTAGACAGCTTGGTTGAGTTCAATCACAATTCTTGTTCAAAAAGCTCTGTTTTCAGGAAAGTGCAATACAGCGCTGGGCCCTTCAAGAGCGGAAAGTCTCCATTCAGAAAAGGGCAAAGTCCAAGGTTGTTAGATCAGTTTTATATTCAGTAGCACATTGTGGGCCGGGATTGATGGGCGATGAGTCTTCGGGGTGGGGCAAGTTCGAAGGAGAGTCTGCTTCCATGCGAGTGGTGCTGGTTATGGGCGATTCGGTGTGTTGGTGGGGGCTGTTGGTGTGTGTGTGTGGAGGGGGTTGTTGTCTTCCATCCCGTATCTCGGCCTTGGCGATCATCTTTGGCCGAGTTCTCGGGTGGCTCCTTCTGGCACCAGCTGGTTTTATCTCCACGTGACCTTCCTGTGAACATTCTCCTCCAATCTCGGACATACACTGTCGTACCGCATTCAACCGTATCTTTTTCTTTGTGAGGCCAAGATATTTCCCTCTGTGCAGAACGTTCAGTAGTAATCAAAAACTGGCGTCTAGCATTAGTCAAAACATAAGATACAATCAAGTACTGAACGGTCAAGACGACTGTGGCCGTGTCCATGATTCAGAGAAAAAACATCAGGCATGCATTCCACAGTTCCTTAAGGGTCATTAAGGTATTTAGGCAATATATCAAAAGTCATTTGTTATTTCAAAGTCCTCAGAAATATATATATCAGATCATAAAGTTATAAAAACCTTTCTCATCACCACTTATCAAAAATGTCTAGTTATGTCTTCTTTATTGATTTGGTGTGTAGGTATAATTATATGCTTCAAATGTTTCTTTTATTTATTTAATATGTGAATATACTTGTCTGCTTATGTACTTTATTCAATGAGGTTTGAGCATATCTGTTTTTGTAGCGAGGCAGGACTTTTTGTATTTCGACCTCATTCCTTCAAGATCGCAGAGCCTCATTGCACTTCCAGCGGCCAGCACACTCACGCACACCGCCCGGCTCCACCGGGAGGCCGTGCGCACGCGCCGTGGCCGAAATAAGCTCCCGCCTAGCGGATCGGCTGTTTATAAGCACCGCGGAGGAGATCGCGGAGCCTCATTGCACTTCCAGCGGCAAGCACACTCGCGCACGCCGCCCGGAACAACCGGGAGGACGTGCGCATGCGCCAAGTGGCCGAAATAAGCTCCCGCCTACCGGAGCGGCTGTTTATAAGCACCGCGGAGGAGATCGCGGAGCCTCATTGCACTTCCAGCGGCAAGCACACTCGCACACGCCGCCCAACTCCACCGGAAGCCCGTGCGCACGCGCCAAGTGGGCGAAATAAATTCCCGCCTAGCGGATCGGCTGTTTATAAGCACCGCGGAGGAGATCGTGGAGCCTCATTGCACTTCCAGCGGCAAGCACACTCGCGCACGCCGCCCGGAACAACCGGGAGGCCGTGTACATGCGCCAAGTGGCCGAAATGAGCTCCCGCCTAGCGGATCGGCTGTTTATGAGCACCGCAGAGGAGATCGCGGAGCCTCATTGCACTTCCAGCGGCAAGCATACTCGCGCACGCCGCCCGGAACAACCGGGAGGCCGTGCGCATGCGCTAAGTGGCCGAAATAAGATCCCGCCTAGCGGATCGACTGTTTATAAGCACCGCGGAGGAGATAGCGGAGCCTCATTGCACTTCCAGCGGCCAGCACACTCGCACACGCTTCCCGGTTCCACCGGGAGGCCGTGCGCACGCACCAAGTGGCCGAAATAAGCTCCCGCCTAGCGGACCGGCTGTTTATAAGCACCACGGAGGAGACCGCAGAGCCTCATTGCACTTCCAGCGGCCAGCACACTCGCACACGCCGCCCGATTCCACCTTGAGGCCGTGCGCACGAGTCAAGTGGCCGAAATAAGCTCCCGCCTAGCGGATCGGCTGTTTACAAGCACCGCGGAGGAGATTGCGGAGCCTCATTGCACTTCCAGCGGCCAGCACACTCGCGCACGCTTCCCGGTTCCACCGGGAGGCCGTGCACACGCGCCAGGTGGCCGAAATAAGCTCCCTTCTAGCGGATTGGCTGTTTATAAGCACCGCGGAGGAGATCGCAGAGCCTCATTGCACTTCCAGCTGCCAGCACACTCACGCACACCGCCCGGCTCCACCGGGAGGCCGTGCGCACGCGCCGTGGCCGAAATGAGCTCCCGCCTAGCGGATCGGCTGTTTATAAGCACCGCGGAGGAGATCGCGGAGCCTCATTGCACTTCCAGCGGCAAGCACAATCGCGCACACCGCCCGGCTCCACCGGGAGGCCGTGCGCACGCGCCGTGGCCGAAATAAGCTCCCGCCTAGCGGATCGGCTGTTTATAAGCACCGCGGAGGAGATCGCGGAGCCTCATTGCACTTCCAGCGGCAAGCACACTCGCGCACGCCGCCCGGAACAACCGGGAGGACGTGCGCATGCGCCAAGTGGCCGAAATAAGCTCCCGCCTCTCGGAGCGGCTGTTTATAAGAACCGCGGAGGAGTTCGCGGAGCCTGATTGCACTTCCAGCGGCCGGCACACTCGCGCACGCTTCCTGGTTCCACCGGGAGGCCGTGCGCACGCGCCAAGTGGCCGAAATAAGCTCCCGCCTAGCGGACCGGCTGTTTATAAGCACCGCGGAGGAGTCCGCAGAGCCTCATTGCACTTCCAGCGGCAAGCATACTCGCGCACGCCGCCCGGAACAACCGGGAGGCCGTGCGCATGCGCTAAGTGGCCGAAATAAGATCCCGCCTAGCGGATCGGCTGTTTATAAGCACCGCGGAGGAGATAGCGGAGCCTCATTGCACTTCCAGCGGCCAGCACACTCGCGCACGCTTCCCGGTTCCACCGGGAGAACGTGTGCACGCACCAAGTGGCCAAAATAAGCTCCCGCCTAGCGGACCGGCTGTTTATAGGCACCGCGGAGGAGACCGCAGAGCCTCATTGCACTTCCAGTGGCCAGCACACTCGCACACGCCGCCCGATTCCACCTTGAGGTCGTGCGCACGAGCCAAGTGGCCGAAATAAGCTCCCTTCTAGCGGATCGGCTGTTTATAAGCACCGCGGAGGAGATCGCAGAGCCTCATTGCACTTCCAGCGGCCAGCACATTCGGGCACGCTTCCCGGTTTCACCGGGAGGCCGTGCGCACGCGCCAGGTGGCCGAAATAAGCTCCCGCCGAGCGGATCGGCTGTTTATAAGCACCGCGGAGGAGATCGCGGAGCCTCATTGCACTTCCAGCGGCAAGCACACTCGCGCACGCCGCCCGGAACAACCGGGAGGGGCGCATGCGCCAAGTGGCCGAAATAAGCTCCCGCCTCTCGGAGCGGCTGTTTATAAGCACCGCGGAGGAGTTCGCAGAGCCTGATTGCACTTCCAGCGGCCGGCACACTCGCGCACGCTTCCTGGTTCCACCGGGAGGCCGTGCGCACGCGCCAAGTGGCCGAAATAAGCTCCCGCCTAGCGGATCGACTGTTTATAAGCACCGCGGAGGAGATCGCAGAGCCTCATTGCACTTCCAGCGGCAAGCACACTCGCACACGCCGCCCGGAAAAACCGGGAGGACGAGCGCATGCGCCAAGTGGCCGAAATAAGCTCCCGCCTCTCGGAGCGGCTGTTTATAAGCACCGCAGAGGAGATCGCAGAGCTTCATTGCACTTCCAGCGGCCAGCACACTCGCGCACGCCGCCCGGAACAACCGGGAGGCCGTGCGCATGCGCCTAGTGGCCGAAATAAGCTCCCGCCTAGCGGATTGGCTGTTTATAAGCACCGCGGAGGAGATCGCGGAGCCTCATTGCACTTCCAGCGGCCAGCACACTCGCGCACTCCGCCCGGAACAACCGGGAGGCGGTGCGCACGCGCAAAGTGGCCGAAATAAGTTCCCGCCTAGCGGATCGGCTGTTTATAAGTACTGCGGAGGAGATAGCGGAGCCTCATTGCACTTCCAGCGGCCAGCAAACTCGTGCACGCCACCCGGTTCCACCGGGAGGCCGTGCGCACGCGCCAAGTGGCCGAAATAAGCTCCCACCTAGCGGATGGGCTGTTTATGAGCTCCGCGGAGGAGACTGCAGAGCCTCATTGCACTTCCAGCGGCCAGCACACTCGCGCACACCACCCGGTTCCACCGGGAGGCCGTGCACACGCGCCAAGTGGCCGAAATAAGCTCCCGCCGAGCGGATCGGCTGTTTATAAGCACCGCGGAGGAGATCGCGGAGCCTCATTGCACTTCCAGCGGCAAGCATACTCGCGCACGCCGCCCGGAACAACCGGGAGGCCGTGCGCATGCGCTAAGTGGCCGAAATAAGATCCCGCCTAGCGGATCGGCTGTTTATAAGCACCGCGGAGGAGATAGCGGAGCCTCATTGCACTTCCAGCAGCCAGCACACTCGCGCACGCTTC
The DNA here is from genome assembly GCF_059516105.1 of Syngnathus floridae. Lineage (NCBI taxonomy): Eukaryota > Metazoa > Chordata > Actinopteri > Syngnathiformes > Syngnathidae > Syngnathus > Syngnathus floridae. The sequence goes on along the minus strand of NC_142416.1, from coordinate 1,891,843 downwards.
CCGGTTCCACCGGGAGAACGTGCGCACGCACCAAGTGGCCGAAATAAGCTCCCGCCTAGCGGACTGGCTGTTTATGAGCTCCGCGGAGGAGACTGCAGAGCCTCATTGCACTTCCAGCGGCCAGCACACTCGCGCACACCACCCGGTTCCACCGGGAGGCCGTGCACACGCGCCAAGTGGCCGAAATAAGCTCCCTTCTAGCGAATCGGCTGTTTATGAGCTCCGCAGAGGAGACTGCAGAGCCTCATTGCACTTCCAGCGGCCAGCACACTCGCGCACACCACCCGGTTCCACCGGGAGGCCGTGCGCACGCACCAAGTGGCCGAAATAAGCTCCCGCCTAGCGGACCGGCTGTTTATAAGCACCGCGGAGGAGACCGCAGAGCCTTATTGCACTTCCAGCGGCCAGCACACTCGCACACGCCGCCTGATTCCACCTTGAGGCCGTGCACACGAGCCAAGTGGCCGAAATAAGCTCCCGCCTAGCGGATCGGCTGTTTATAAGCACCGCGGAGGAGATTGCGGAGCCTCATTGCACTTCCAGCGGCCAGCATACTCGCGCACGCCGCCCTGAACAACCGGGAGGCCGTGCGCATGCGCTAAGTGGCCGAAATAAGATCCCGCCTAGCGGATCGGCTGTTTATAAGCACCGCGGAGGAGATAGCGGAGCCACATTGCACTTCCAGCGGCCAGCACACTCGCGCACGCTTCCCGGTTCCACCGGGAGGCCGTGCGCACGCACCAAGTGGCCGAAATAAGCTCCCGCCTAGCGGACCGGCTGTTTATAAGCACCGCGGAGGAGACCGCAGAGCCTCATTGCACTTCCAGCGGCCGGCACACTCGCGCACGCTTCCTGGTTCCACCGGGAGGCCGTGCGCACGCGCCAAGTGGCCGAAATAAGCTCCCGCCTAGCGGACCGGCTGTTTATAAGCACCGCGGAGGAGACCGCAGAGCCTCATTGCACTTCCAGCGGCAAGCATACTCGCGCACGCCGCCCGGAACAACCGGGAAGCCGTGCGCATGCGCTAAGTGGCCGAAATAAGATCCCGCCTAGCGGATCGGCTGTTTATAAGCACCGCGGAGGAGATAGCGGAGCCTCATTGCACTTCCAGCGGCCAGCACACTCGCGCACGCTTCCCGGTTCCACCGGGAGAACGTGCGCACGCACCAAGTGGCCGAAATAAGCTCCCGCCTAGCGGACCGGCTGTTTATAGGCATCGCGGAGGAGACCGCAGAGCCTCATTGCACTTCCAGTGGCCAGCACACTCGCACACGCCGCCCGATTCCACCTTGAGGCCGTGCGCACGAGCCAAGTGGCCGAAATAAGCTCCCTTCTAGCGGATCGGCTGTTTATAAGCACCGCGGAGGAGATCGCAGAGCCTCATTGCACTTCCAGCGGCCAGCACATTTCACCGGGAGGCCGTGCGCACGCGCCAGGTGGCCGAAATAAGCTCCCTTCTAGCGAATCGGCTGTTTATGAGCTCCGCAGAGGAGACTGCAGAGCCTCATTGCACTTCCAGCGGCCAGCACACTCGCGCACACCACCCGGTTCCACCGGGAGGCCGTGCACACGCGCCAAGTGGCCGAAATAAGCTCCCGCCTAGCGGAGCCGCTGTTTATAAGCACCGCGGAGGAGATCGCGGAGCCTCATTGCACTTCCAGCGGCAAGCACACTCGCACGCGCCGCCCAACTCCACCGGAAGGCCGTGCGCACGCGCCAAGTGGCCGAAATAAATTCCTGCCTAGCGGATCGGCAATTATAAGCACCACGGAGGAGATCGCGGAGCCTCATTGCAACTCCAGCGGTCAGCACACTCGCGCACACCACCCGGTTCCAACGGGAGGCCGTGCAAACGCGCCAAGTGGCCGAAATAAGCTCCCGCCGAGCGGATCGGCTGTTTATAAGCACCGCGGAGGAGATCGCGGAGCCTCATTGCACTTCCAGCGGCAAGCATACTCGCGCACGCCGCCCGGAACAACCGGGAGGCCGTGTGCATGCGCTAAGTGGCCGAAATAAGATCCCGCCTAGCGGATCGGCTGTTTATAAGCACCGCGGAGGAGATAGCAGAGCCTCATTGCACTTCCAGCGGCCAGCACACTCGCGCACGCTTCCCGGTTCCACCGGGAGGCCGTGCGCACGCACCAAGATGCCGAAATAAGCTCCCGCCTAGCGGACCGGCTGTTTATAAGCACCGCGGAGGAGACCGCAGAGCCTCATTGCACTTCCAGCGGCCAGCACACTCGCACACGCCGCCCGATTCCACCTTGAGGCCGTGCGCACGAGCCAAGTGGCCGAAATAAGCTCCCGCCTAGCGGATCGGCTGTTTATAAGCACCGCGGAGGAGACCGCAGAGCCTCATTGCACTTCCAGCGGCAAGCATACTCGCGCACGCCGCCCGGAACAACCGGGAGGCCGTGCGCATGCGCTAAGTGGCCGAAATAAGAACCCTTCTAGCGGATTGGCTGTTTATAAGCACCGCGGAGGAGATCGCAGAGCCTCATTGCACTTCCAGCGGCCAGCACACTCACGCACACCGCCCGGCTCCACCGGGAAGCCGTGCGCACGCGCCGTGGCCGAAATAAGCTCCCGCCTAGCGGATCGGCTGTTTATAAGCACCGCGGAGGAGATTGCGGAGCCTCATTGCACTTCCAGCGGCAAGCACACTCGCGAACGCCGCCCGGAACAACCGGGAGGACGTGCGCATGCGCCAAGTGGCCGAAATAAGCTCCCGCCTACCGGAGCGGCTGTTTATAAGCACCGCAGAGGAGATCGCGGAGCCTCATTGCAATTCCAGCGGCAAGCACTATCGCACACGCGGCCCAACTCCACCGGAAGCCCGTGCGCACGCGCCAAGTGGGCGAAATAAATTCCCGCCTAGCGGATCGGCTGTTTATAAGCACCGCAGAGGAGATCGCGGAGCCTCATTGCACTTCCAGCGGCAAGCATACTCGCGCACGCCGCCCGGAACAACCGGGAGGCCGTGCGCATGCGCTAAGTGGCCGAAATAAGATCCCGCCTAGCGGATCGACTGTTTATAAGCACCGCGGAGGAGGCCGTGCGCACGCACCAAGTGGCCGAAATAAGCTCCCGCCTAGCGGACCGGCTGTTCATAAGCACCACGGAGGAGACCGCAGAGCCTCATTGCACTTCCAGCGGCCAGCACACTCGCACACGCCGCCCGATTCCACCTTGAGGCCGTGCGCACGAGCCAAGTGGCCGAAATAAGCTCCCGCCTAGCGGATCGGCTGTTTACAAGCACCGCGGAGGAGATTGCGGAGCCTCATTGCACTTCCAGCGGCCAGCACACTCGCGCACGCTTCCCGGTTCCACCGGGAGGCCGTGCACACGCGCCAGGTGGCCGAAATAAGCTCCCTTCTAGCGGATTGGCTGTTTATAAGCACCGCGGAGGAGATCGCAGAGCCTCATTGCACTTCCAGCGGCCAGCACACTCGCGCACACCACCCGGTTCCACCGGGAGGCCGTGCGCACGCACCAAGTGGCCGAAATAAGCTCCCGCCTAGCGGACCGGCTGTTTATAAGCACCGCGGAGGAGACCGCAGAGCCTTATTGCACTTCCAGCGGCCAGCACACTCGCACACGCCGCCTGATTCCACCTTGAGGCCGTGCACACGAGCCAAGTGGCCGAAATAAGCTCCCGCCTAGCGGATCGGCTGTTTATAAGCACCGCGGAGGAGATTGCGGAGCCTCATTGCACTTCCAGCGGCCAGCATACTCGCGCACGCCGCCCTGAACAACCGGGAGGCCGTGCGCATGCGCTAAGTGGCCGAAATAAGATCCCGCCTAGCGGATCGGCTGTTTATAAGCACCGCGGAGGAGATAGCGGAGCCACATTGCACTTCCAGCGGCCAGCACACTCGCGCACGCTTCCCGGTTCCACCGGGAGGCCGTGCGCACGCACCAAGTGGCCGAAATAAGCTCCCGCCTAGCGGACCGGCTGTTTATAAGCACCGCGGAGGAGACCGCAGAGCCTCATTGCACTTCCAGCGGCCGGCACACTCGCGCACGCTTCCTGGTTCCACCGGGAGGCCGTGCGCACGCGCCAAGTGGCCGAAATAAGCTCCCGCCTAGCGGACCGGCTGTTTATAAGCACCGCGGAGGAGACCGCAGAGCCTCATTGCACTTCCAGCGGCAAGCATACTCGCGCACGCCGCCCGGAACAACCGGGAAGCCGTGCGCATGCGCTAAGTGGCCGAAATAAGATCCCGCCTAGCGGATCGGCTGTTTATAAGCACCGCGGAGGAGATAGCGGAGCCTCATTGCACTTCCAGCGGCCAGCACACTCGCGCACGCTTCCCGGTTCCACCGGGAGAACGTGCGCACGCACCAAGTGGCCGAAATAAGCTCCCGCCTAGCGGACCGGCTGTTTATAGGCATCGCGGAGGAGACCGCAGAGCCTCATTGCACTTCCAGTGGCCAGCACACTCGCACACGCCGCCCGATTCCACCTTGAGGCCGTGCGCACGAGCCAAGTGGCCGAAATAAGCTCCCTTCTAGCGGATCGGCTGTTTATAAGCACCGCGGAGGAGATCGCAGAGCCTCATTGCACTTCCAGCGGCCAGCACATTTCACCGGGAGGCCGTGCGCACGCGCCAGGTGGCCGAAATAAGCTCCCTTCTAGCGAATCGGCTGTTTATGAGCTCCGCAGAGGAGACTGCAGAGCCTCATTGCACTTCCAGCGGCCAGCACACTCGCGCACACCACCCGGTTCCACCGGGAGGCCGTGCACACGCGCCAAGTGGCCGAAATAAGCTCCCGCCTAGCGGAGCCGCTGTTTATAAGCACCGCGGAGGAGATCGCGGAGCCTCATTGCACTTCCAGCGGCAAGCACACTCGCACGCGCCGCCCAACTCCACCGGAAGGCCGTGCGCACGCGCCAAGTGGCCGAAATAAATTCCTGCCTAGCGGATCGGCAATTATAAGCACCACGGAGGAGATCGCGGAGCCTCATTGCAACTCCAGCGGTCAGCACACTCGCGCACACCACCCGGTTCCAACGGGAGGCCGTGCAAACGCGCCAAGTGGCCGAAATAAGCTCCCGCCGAGCGGATCGGCTGTTTATAAGCACCGCGGAGGAGATCGCGGAGCCTCATTGCACTTCCAGCGGCAAGCATACTCGCGCACGCCGCCCGGAACAACCGGGAGGCCGTGTGCATGCGCTAAGTGGCCGAAATAAGATCCCGCCTAGCGGATCGGCTGTTTATAAGCACCGCGGAGGAGATAGCAGAGCCTCATTGCACTTCCAGCGGCCAGCACACTCGCGCACGCTTCCCGGTTCCACCGGGAGGCCGTGCGCACGCACCAAGATGCCGAAATAAGCTCCCGCCTAGCGGACCGGCTGTTTATAAGCACCGCGGAGGAGACCGCAGAGCCTCATTGCACTTCCAGCGGCCAGCACACTCGCACACGCCGCCCGATTCCACCTTGAGGCCGTGCGCACGAGCCAAGTGGCCGAAATAAGCTCCCGCCTAGCGGATCGGCTGTTTATAAGCACCGCGGAGGAGACCGCAGAGCCTCATTGCACTTCCAGCGGCAAGCATACTCGCGCACGCCGCCCGGAACAACCGGGAGGCCGTGCGCATGCGCTAAGTGGCCGAAATAAGAACCCTTCTAGCGGATTGGCTGTTTATAAGCACCGCGGAGGAGATCGCAGAGCCTCATTGCACTTCCAGCGGCCAGCACACTCACGCACACCGCCCGGCTCCACCGGGAAGCCGTGCGCACGCGCCGTGGCCGAAATAAGCTCCCGCCTAGCGGATCGGCTGTTTATAAGCACCGCGGAGGAGATTGCGGAGCCTCATTGCACTTCCAGCGGCAAGCACACTCGCGAACGCCGCCCGGAACAACCGGGAGGACGTGCGCATGCGCCAAGTGGCCGAAATAAGCTCCCGCCTACCGGAGCGGCTGTTTATAAGCACCGCAGAGGAGATCGCGGAGCCTCATTGCAATTCCAGCGGCAAGCACTATCGCACACGCGGCCCAACTCCACCGGAAGCCCGTGCGCACGCGCCAAGTGGGCGAAATAAATTCCCGCCTAGCGGATCGGCTGTTTATAAGCACCGCAGAGGAGATCGCGGAGCCTCATTGCACTTCCAGCGGCAAGCATACTCGCGCACGCCGCCCGGAACAACCGGGAGGCCGTGCGCATGCGCTAAGTGGCCGAAATAAGATCCCGCCTAGCGGATCGACTGTTTATAAGCACCGCGGAGGAGGCCGTGCGCACGCACCAAGTGGCCGAAATAAGCTCCCGCCTAGCGGACCGGCTGTTCATAAGCACCACGGAGGAGACCGCAGAGCCTCATTGCACTTCCAGCGGCCAGCACACTCGCACACGCCGCCCGATTCCACCTTGAGGCCGTGCGCACGAGCCAAGTGGCCGAAATAAGCTCCCGCCTAGCGGATCGGCTGTTTACAAGCACCGCGGAGGAGATTGCGGAGCCTCATTGCACTTCCAGCGGCCAGCACACTCGCGCACGCTTCCCGGTTCCACCGGGAGGCCGTGCACACGCGCCAGGTGGCCGAAATAAGCTCCCTTCTAGCGGATTGGCTGTTTATAAGCACCGCGGAGGAGATCGCAGAGCCTCATTGCACTTCCAGCGGCCAGCACACTCACGCACACCGCCCGGCTCCACCGGGAGGCCGTGCGCACGCGCCGTGGCCGAAATGAGCTCCCGCCTAGCGGATCGGCTTTTTATAAGCACCGCGGAGGAGATCGCGGAGCCTCATTGCACTTCCAGCGGCAAGCACACTCGCGCACGCCGCCCGGAACAACCGGGAGGACGTGCGCATGCGCCAAGTGGCCAAAATAAGCTCCCGCCTAGCGGAGCGGCTGTTTATAAGCACCGCAGAGGAGATCTCGGAGCCTCATTGCACTTCCAGCGGCAAGCATACTCGCGCACGCCGCCCGGAACAACCGGGAGGCCGTGCGCATGCGCTAAGTGGCCGAAATAAGATCCCGCCTAGCGGATCGGCTGTTTATAAGCACCGCGGAGGAGATAGCGGAGCCTCATTGCACTTCCAGCGGCCAGCACACTCGCGCACGCTTCCCGGTTCCACCGGGAGAACGTGCGCACGCACCAAGTGGCCGAAATAAGCTCCCGCCTAGCGGACTGGCTGTTTATAGGCACCGCGGAGGAGACCGCAGAGCCTCATTGCACTTCCAGCGGCCAGCACACTCGCACACGCCGCCCGATTCCACCTTGAGGCCGTGCGCACGAGCCAAGTGGCCGAAATAAGCTCCCTTCTAGCGAATCGGCTGTTTATGAGCTCCGCGGAGGAGACTGCAGAGCCTCATTGCACTTCCAGCGGCCAGCACACTCGCGCACACCACCCGGTTCCACCGGGAGGCCGTGCACACGCGCCAAGTGGCCGAAATAAGCTCCCGCCGAGCGAATCGGCTGTTTATAAGCACCGCGGAGGAGATCGCGGAGCCTCATTGCACTTCCAGCGGCAAGCACACTCGCGCACGCCGCCCGGAACAACCGGGAGGGGCGCATGCGCCAAGTGGCCGAAATAAGCTCCCGCCTCTCGGAGCGGCTGTTTATAAGCACCGCGGAGGAGTTCGCGGAGCCTGATTGCACTTCCAGCGGCCGGCACACTCGCGCACGCTTCCTGGTTCCACCGGGAGGCCGTGCGCACGCGCCAAGTGGCCGAAATAAGCTCCCGCCTAGCGGAGCCGCTGTTTATAAGCACCGCGGAGGAGATCGCGGAGCCTCATTGCACTTCCAGCGGCAAGCACACTCGCACACGCCGCCCAACTCCACCGGAAGGCCGTGCGCACGCGCCAAGTGGCCGAAATAAATTCCTGCCTAGCGGATCGGCAATTATAAGCACCACGGAGGAGATCGCGGAGCCTCATTGCACTTCCAGCGGCCAGCACACTCGCGCACGCTTCCTGGTTCCATCGGGAGGCCGTGCCCACGCGCCAAGGGGCCGAAATAAGCTCCCGCCTAGCGGACCGGCTGTTTATAAGCACCGCGGAGGAGACCGCAGAGCCTCATTGCACTTCCAGCGGCAAGCATACTCGCGCACGCCGCCCGGAACAACCGGGAGGCCGTGCGCATGCGCTAAGTGGCCGAAATAAGATCCCGCCTAGCGGATCGGCTGTTTATAAGCACCGCGGAGGAGATAGCGGAGCCACATTGCACTTCCAGCGGCCAGCACACTCGCGCACGCTTCCCGGTTCCACCGGGAGGCCGTGCGCACGCACCAAGTGGCCGAAATAAGCTCCCGCCTAGCGGACCGGCTGTTTATAAGCACCGCGGAGGAGACCGCAGAGCCTCATTTCACTTCCAGCGGCCGGCACACTCGCGCACGCTTCCTGGTTCCACCGGGAGGCCGTGCGCACGCGCCAAGTGGCCGAAATAAGCTCCCGCCTAGCGGACCGGCTGTTTATAAGCACCGCGGAGGAGACCGCAGAGCCTCATTGCACTTCCAGCGGCAAGCATACTCGCGCACGCCGCCCGGAACAACCGGGAGGCCGTGCGCATGCGCTAAGTGGCCGAAATAAGATCCCGCCTAGCGGATCGGCTGTTTATAAGCACCGCGGAGGAGATAGCGGAGCCTCATTGCACTTCCAGCGGCCAGCACACTCGCGCACGCTTCCCGGTTCCACCGGGAGAACGTGCGCACGCACCAAGTGGCCGAAATAAGCTCCCGCCTAGCGGACCGGCTGTTTATAGGCACCGCGGAGGAGACCGCAGAGCCTCATTGCACTTCCAGTGGCCAGCACACTCGCACACGCCGCCCGATTCCACCTTGAGGCCGTGCGCACGAGCCAAGTGGCCGAAATAAGCTCCCTTCTAGCGGATCGGCTGTTTATAAGCACCGCGGAGGAGATCGCAGAGCCTCATTGCACTTCCAGCGGCCAGCACATTTCACCGGGAGGCCGTGCGCACGCGCCAGGTGGCCGAAATAAGCTCCCTTCTAGCGAATCGGCTGTTTATGAGCTCCGCAGAGGAGACTGCAGAGCCTCATTGTACTTCCAGCGGCCAGCACACTCGCGCACACCACCCGGTTCCACCGGGAGGCCGTGCACACGCGCCAAGTGGCCGAAATAAGCTCCCGCCTAGCGGAGCCGTTGTTTATAAGCACCGCGGAGGAGATCGCGGAGCCTCATTGCATTTCCAGCGGCAAGCACACTCGCACGCGCCGCCCAACTCCACCGGAAGGCCGTGCGCACGCGCCAAGTGGCCGAAATAAATTCCTGCCTAGCGGATCGGCAATTATAAGCACCACGGAGGAGATCGCGGAGCCTCATTGCAACTCCAGCGGCCAGCACACTCGCGCACACCACCCGGTTCCAACGGGAGGCCGTGCACACGCGCCAAGTGGCCGAAATAAGCTCCCGCCGAGCGGATCGGCTGTTTATAAGCACCGCGGAGGAGATCGCGGAGCCTCATTGCACTTCCAGCGGCAAGCATACTCACGCACGCCGCCCGGAACAACCGGGAGGCCGTGTGCATGCGCTAAGTGGCCGAAATAAGATCCCGCCTAGCGGATCGGCTGTTTATAAGCACCGCGGAGGAGATAGCAGAGCCTCATTGCACTTCCAGCGGCCAGCACACTCGCGCACGCTTCCCGGTTCCACCGGGAGGCCGTGCGCACGCACCAAGATGCCGAAATAAGCTCCCGCCTAGCGGACCGGCTGTTTATAAGCACCGCGGAGGAGACCGCAGAGCCTCATTGCACTTCCAGCGGCCAGCACACTCGCACACGCCGCCCGATTCCACCTTGAGGCCGTGCGCACGAGCCAAGTGGCCGAAATAAGCTCCCGCCTAGCGGATCGGCTGTTTATAAGCACCGCGGAGGAGACCGCAGAGCCTCATTGCACTTCCAGCGGCAAGCATACTCGCGCACGCCGCCCGGAACAACCGGGAGGCCGTGCGCATGCGCTAAGTGGCCGAAATAAGAACCCTTCTAGCGGATTGGCTGTTTATAAGCACCGCGGAGGAGATCGCAGAGCCTCATTGCACTTCCAGCGGCCAGCACACTCACGCACACCGCCCGGCTCCACCGGGAAGCCGTGCGCACGCGTTGGGCCGAAATAAGCTCCCGCCTAGCGGATCGGCTGTTTATAAGCACCGCGGAGGAGATCGCGGAGCCTCATTGCACTTCCAGCGGCAAGCACACTCGCGCACGCCGCCCGGAACAACCGGGAGGACGTGCGCATGTGCCAAGTGGCCGAAATAAGCTCCCGCCTACCGGAGCGGCTGTTTATAAGCACCGCAGAGGAGATCGCGGAGCCTCATTGCACTTCCAGCGGCAAGCACACTCGCACACGCGGCCCAACTCCACCGGAAGCCCGTGCGCACGCGCCAAGTGGGCGAAATAAATTCCCGCCTAGCGGATCGGCTGTTTATAAGCACCGCAGAGGAGATCGCGGAGCCTCATTGCACTTCCAGCGGCAAGCATACTCGCGCACGCCGCCCGGAACAACCGGGAGGCCGTGCGGATGCGCTAAGTGGCCGAAATAAGATCCCGCCTAGCGGATCGGCTGTTTATAAGCACCGCGGAGGAGATAGCGGAGCCTCATTGCACTTCCAGCGGCAAGCACACTCGCGCACGCCGCCCGGAACAACCGGGAGGACGTGCGCATGCGCCAAGTGGCCAAAATAAGCTCCCGCCTAGCGGAGCGGCTGTTTATAAGCACCGCGGAGGAGATCTCGGAGCCTCATTGCACTTCCAGCGGCAAGCATACTCGCGCACGCCGCCCGGAACAACCGGGAGGCCGTGCGCATGCGCTAAGTGGCCGAAATAAGATCCCGCCTAGCGGATCGGCTGTTTATAAGCACCGCGGAGGAGATAGCGGAGCCTCATTGCACTTCCAGCGGCCAGCACACTCGCGCACGCTTCCCGGTTCCACCGGGAGAACGTGCGCACGCACCAAGTGGCCGAAATAAGCTCCCGCCTAGCGGACTGGCTGTTTATAGGCACCGCGGAGGAGACCGCAGAGCCTCATTGCACTTCCAGCGGCCAGCACACTCGCACACGCCGCCCGATTCCACCTTGAGGCCGTGCGCACGAGCCAAGTGGCCGAAATAAGCTCCCTTCTAGCGAATCGGCTGTTTATGAGCTCCGCGGAGGAGACTGCAGAGCCTCAATGCACTTCCAGCGGCCAGCACACTCGCGCACACCACCCGGTTCCACCGGGAGGCCGTGCACACGCGCCAAGTGGCCGAAATAAGCTCCCGCCGAGCGAATCGGCTGTTTATAAGCACCGCGGAGGAGATCGCGGAGCCTCATTGCACTTCCAGCGGCAAGCACACTCGCGCACGCCGCCCGGAACAACCGGGAGGGGCGCATGCGCCAAGTGGCCGAAATAAGCTCCCGCCTCTCGGAGCGGCTGTTTATAAGCACCGCGGAGGAGTTCGCGGAGCCTGATTGCACTTCCAGCGGCCGGCACACTCGCGCACGCATCCTGGTTCCACCGGGAGGCCGTGCGCACGCGCCAAGTGGCCGAAATAAGCTCCCGCCTAGCGGAGCCGCTGTTTATAAGCACCGCGGAGGAGATCGCAGAGCCTCATTGCACTTCCAGCGGCAAGCACACTCGCACACGCCGCCCAACTCCACCGGAAGGCCGTGCGCACGCGCCAAGTGGCCGAAATAAATTCCTGCCTAGCGGATCGGCAATTATAAGCACCACGGAGGAGATCGCGGAGCCTCATTGCACTTCCAGCGGCCAGCACACTCGCGCACGCTTCCTGGTTCCATCGGGAGGCCGCTCCCACGCGCCAAGGGGCCGAAATAAGCTCCCGCCTAGCGGACCGGCTGTTTATAAGCACCGCGGAGGAGACCGCAGAGCCTCATTGCACTTCCAGCGGCAAGCATACTCGCGCACGCCGCCCGGAACAACCGGGAGGCCGTGCGCATGCGCTAAGTGGCCGAAATAAGATCCCGCCTAGCGGATCGGCTGTTTATAAGCACCGCGGAGGAGATAGCGGAGCCTCATTGCACTTCCAGCGGCCAGCACACTCGCGCACGCTTCCCGGTTCCACCGGGAGAACGTGCGCACGCACCAAGTGGCCGAAATAAGCTCCCGCCTAGCGGACCGGCTGTTTATAGGCACCGCGGAGGAGACCGCAGAGCCTCATTGCACTTCCAGTGGCCAGCACACTCGCACACGCCGCCCGATTCCACCTTGAGGCCGTGCACACGAGCCAAGTGGCCGAAATAAGCTCCCTTCTAGCGGATCGGCTGTTTATAAGCACCGCGGAGGAGATCGCAGAGCCTCATTGCACTTCCAGCGGCCAGCACATTCGGGCACGCTTCCCGGTTCCACCGGGAGGCCGTGCGCACGCGCCAGGTGGCCGAAATAAGCTCCCTTCTAGCGAATCGGCTGTTTATGAGCTCCGCGGAGGAGACTGCAGAGCCTCATTGCACTTCCAGCGGCCAGCACACTCGCGCACACCACCCGATTCCACCGGGAGGCCGTGCACACGCGCCAAGTGGCCGAAATAAGCTCCCGCCGAGCGGATCGGCTGTTTATAAGCACCGCGGAGGAGATCGCGGAGCCTCATTGCACTTCCAGCGGCAAGCACACTCGCGCACGCCGCCCGGAACAACCGGGAGGGGCGCATGCGCCAAGTGGCCGAAATAAGCTCCCGCCTCTCGGAGCGGCTGTTTATAAGCACCGCAGAGGAGTTCGCGGAGCCTGATTGCACTTCCAGCGGCCGGCACACTCGCGCACGCTTCCTGGTTCCACCGGGAGGCCGTGCGCACGCGCCAAGTGGCCGAAATAAGGTCCCGCCTAGCGGAGCCGCTGTTTATAAGCACCGCGGAGGAGATAGCGGAGCCTCATTGCACTTCCAGCGGCCAGCACACTCGCACACGCTTCCCGGTTCCACCGGGAGGCCGTGCGCACGCACCAAGTGGCCGAAATAAGCTCCCGCCTAGCGGACCGGCTGTTTATAAACACCACGGAGGAGACCGCAGAGCCTCATTGCACTTCCAGCGGCCAGCACACTCGCACACGCCGCCCGATTCCACCTTGAGGCCGTGCGCACGAGCCAAGTGGCCGAAATAAGCTCCCGCCTAGCGGATCGGCTGTTTACAAGCACCGCGGAGGAGATTGCGGAGCCTCATTGCACTTCCAGCGGCCAGCACACTCGCGCACGCTTCCCGGTTCCACCGGGAGGCCGTGCACACGCGCCAGGTGGCCGAAATAAGCTCCCTTCTAGCGGATTGGCTGTTTATAAGCACCGCGGAGGAGATCGCAGAGCCTCATTGCACTTCCAGTGGCCAGCACACTCACGCACACCGCCCGGCTCCACCGGGAGGCCGTGCGCAAGCGCCGTGGCCGAAATGAGCTCCCGCCTTGCGGATCGGCTGTTTATAAGCACCGCGGAGGAGATCGCGGAGCCTCATTGCACTTCCAGCGGCAAGCATACTCGCGCACGCCGCCCGGAACAACCGGGAGGCCGTGCGCATGCGCTAAGTGGCCGAAATAAGAACCCTTCTAGCGGATTGGCTGTTTATAAGCACCGCGGAGGAGATCGCAGAGCCTCATTGCACTTCCAGCGGCCAGCACACTCACGCACACCGCCCGGCTCCACCGGGAAGCCGTGCGCACGCGCCGTGGCCGAAATAAGCTCCCGCCTAGCGGATCGGCTGTTTATAAGCACCGCGGAGGAGATCGCGGAGCCTCATTGCACTTCCAGCGGCAAGCACACTCGCGCACGCCGCCCGGAACAACCGGGAGGACGTGCGCATGCGCCAAGTGGCCGAAATAAGCTCCCGCCTACCGGAGCGGCTGTTTATAAGCACCGCAGAGGAGATCGCGGAGCCTCATTGCACTTCCAGCGGCAAGCACACTCGCACACGCGGCCCAACTCCACCGGAAGCCCGTGCGCACGCGCCAAGTGGGCGAAATAAATTCCCGCCTAGCGGATCGGCTGTTTATAAGCACCGCAGAGGAGATCGCGGAGCCTCATTGCACTTCCAGCGGCAAGCATACTCGCGCACGCCGCCCGGAACAACCGGGAGGCCGTGCGCATGCGCTAAGTGGCCGAAATAAGATCCCGCCTAGCGGATCGGCTGTTTATCAGCACCGCGGAGGAGATAGCGGAGCCTCATTGCACTTCCAGCGGCAAGCACACTCGCGCACGCCGCCCGGAACAACCGGGAGGACGTGCGCATGCGCCAAGTGGCCAAAATAAGCTCCCGCCTAGCGGAGCGGCTGTTTATAAGCACCGCGGAGGAGATCTCGGAGCCTCATTGCACTTCCAGCGGCAAGCATACTCGCGCACGCCGCCCGGAACAACCGGGAGGCCGTGCGCATGCGCTAAGTGGCCGAAATAAGATCCCGCCTAGCGGATCGGCTGTTTATAAGCACCGCGGAGGAGATAGCGGAGCCTCATTGCACTTCCAGCGGCCAGCACACTCGCGCACGCTTCCCGGTTCCACCGGGAGAACGTGCGCACGCACCAAGTGGCCGAAATAAGCTCCCGCCTAGCGGACTGGCTGTTTATAGGCACCGCGGAGGAGACCGCAGAGCCTCATTGCACTTCCAGCGGCCAGCACACTCGCACACGCCGCCCGATTCCACCTTGAGGCCGTGCGCACGAGCCAAGTGGCCGAAATAAGCTCCCTTCTAGCGAATCGGCTGTTTATGAGCTCCGCGGAGGAGACTGCAGAGCCTCATTGCACTTCCAGCGGCCAGCACACTCGCGCACACCACCCGGTTCCACCGGGAGGCCGTGCACACGCGCCAAGTGGCCGAAATAAGCTCCCGCCGAGCGAATCGGCTGTTTATAAGCACCGCGGAGGAGATCGCGGAGCCTCATTGCACTTCCAGCGGCAAGCACACTCGCGCACGCCGCCCGGAACAACCGGGAGGGGCGCATGCGCCAAGTGGCCGAAATAAGCTCCCGCCTCTCGGAGCGGCTGTTTATAAGCACCGCGGAGGAGTTCGCGGAGCCTGATTGCACTTCCAGCGGCCGGCACACTCGCGCACGCTTCCTGGTTCCACCGGGAGGCCGTGCGCACGCGCCAAGTGGCCGAAATAAGCTCCCGCCTAGCGGAGCCGCTGTTTATAAGCACCGCGGAGGAGATCGCGGAGCCTCATTGCACTTCCAGCGGCAAGCACACTCGCACACGCCGCCCAACTCCACCGGAAGGCCGTGCGCACGCGCCAAGTGGCCGAAATAAATTCCTGCCTAGCGGATCGGCAATTATAAGCACCACGGAGGAGATCGCGGAGCCTCATTGCACTTCCAGCGGCCAGCACACTCGCGCACGCTTCCTGGTTCCATCGGGAGGCCGTGCCCACGCGCCAAGGGGCCGAAATAAGCTCCCGCCTAGCGGACCGGCTGTTTATAAGCACCGCGGAGGAGACCGCAGAGCCTCATTGCACTTCCAGCGGCAAGCATACTCGCGCACGCCGCCCGGAACAACCGGGAGGCCGTGCGCATGCGCTAAGTGGCCGAAATAAGATCCCGCCTAGCGGATCGGCTGTTTATAAGCACCGCGGAGGAGATCGCAGAGCCGCATTGCACTTCCAGCGGCCAGCACACTCACGCACACCGCCCGGCTCCACCAGGAGGCCGTGCGCACGCGCCGTGGCCGAAATAAGCTCCCGCCTAGCGAATCGGCTGTTTATGAGCTCCGCGAAGGAGACTGCAGAGCCTCATTGCACTTCCAGCGGCCAGCACACTCGCGCACACCACCCGGTTCCACCGGGAGGCCGTGCACACGCGCCAAGTGGCCGAAATAAGCTCCCTTCTAGCGAATCGGCTGTTTATGAGCTCCGCAGAGGAGACTGCAGAGCCTCATTGCACTTCCAGCGGCCAGCACACTCGCGCACACCACCCGGTTCCACCGGGAGGCCGTGCGCACGCACCAAGTGGCCGAAATAAGCTCCCGCCTAGCGGACCGGCTGTTTATAAGCACCGCGGAGGAGACCGCAGAGCCTCATTGCACTTCCAGCGGCCAGCACACTCGCACACGCCGCCTGATTCCACCTTGAGGCCGTGCACACGAGCCAAGTGGCCGAAATAAGCTCCCGCCTAGCGGATCGGCTGTTTATAAGCACCGCGGAGGAGATTGCGGAGCCTCATTGCACTTCCAGCGGCCAGCATACTCGCGCACGCCGCCCTGAACAACCGGGAGGCCGTGCGCATGCGCTAAGTGGCCGAAATAAGATCCCGCCTAGCGGATCGGCTGTTTATAAGCACCGCGGAGGAGATAGCGGAGCCACATTGCACTTCCAGCGGCCAGCACACTCGCGCACGCTTCCCGGTTCCACCGGGAGGCCGTGCGCACGCACCAAGTGGCCGAAATAAGCTCCCGCCTAGCGGACCGGCTGTTTATAAGCACCGCGGAGGAGACCGCAGAGCCTCATTGCACTTCCAGCGGCCGGCACACTCGCGCACGCTTCCTGGTTCCACCGGGAGGCCGTGCGCACGCGCCAAGTGGCCGAAATAAGCTCCCGCCTAGCGGACCGGCTGTTTATAAGCACCGCGGAGGAGACCGCAGAGCCTCATTGCACTTCCAGCGGCAAGCATACTCGCGCAAGCCGCCCGGAACAACCGGGAGGCCGTGCGCATGCGCTAAGTGGCCGAAATAAGATCCCGCCTAGCGGATCGGCTGTTTATAAGCACCGCGGAGGAGATAGCGGAGCCTCATTGCACTTCCAGCGGCCAGCACACTCGCGCACGCTTCCCGGTTCCACCGGGAGAACGTGCGCACGCACCAAGTGGCCGAAATAAGCTCCCGCCTAGCGGACCGGCTGTTTATAGGCACCGCGGAGGAGACCGCAGAGCCTCATTGCACTTCCAGTGGCCAGCACACTCGCACACGCCGCCCGATTCCACCTTGAGGCCGTGCGCACGAGCCAAGTGGCCGAAATAAGCTCCCTTCTAGCGGATCGGCTGTTTATAAGCACCGCGGAGGAGATCGCAGAGCCTCATTGCACTTCCAGCGGCCAGCACATTCGGGCACGCTTCCCGGTTCCACCGGGAGGCCGTGCGCACGCGCCAGGTGGCCGAAATAAGCTCCCTTCTAGCGAATCGGCTGTTTATGAGCTCCGCGGAGGAGACTGCAGAGCCTCATTGCACTTCCAGTGGCCAGCACACTCGCGCACACCACCCGGTTCCACCGGGAGGCCGTGCACACGCGCCAAGTGGCCGAAATAAGCTCCCGCCGAGCGGATCGGCTGTTTATAAGCACCGCGGAGGAGATCGCGGAGCCTCATTGCACTTCCAGCGGCAAGCACACTCGCGCACGCCGCCCGGAACAACCGGGAGGGGCGCATGCGCCAAGTGGCCGAAATAAGCTCCCGCCTCTCGGAGCGGCTGTTTATAAGCACCGCAGAGGAGTTCGCGGAGCCTGATTGCACTTCCAGCGGCCGGCACACTCGCGCACCCTTCCTGGTTCCACCGGGAGGCCGTGCGCACGCGCCAAGTGGCCGAAATAAGCTCCCGCCTAGCGGAGCCGCTGTTTATAAGCACCGCGGAGGAGATAGCGGAGCCTCATTGCACTTCCAGCGGCCAGCACACTCGCACACGCTTCCCGGTTCCACCGGGAGGCCGTGCGCACGCACCAAGTGGCCGAAATAAGCTCCCGCCTAGCGGACCGGCTGTTTATAAGCACCACGGAGGAGACCGCAGAGCCTCATTGCACTTCCAGCGGCCAGCACACTCGCACACGCCGCCCGATTCCACCTTGACGCCGTGCGCACGAGCCAAGTGGCCGAAATAAGCTCCCGCCTAGCGGATCGGCTGTTTACAAGCACCGCGGAGGAGATTGCGGAGCCTCATTGCACTTCCAGCGGCCAGCACACTCGCGCACGCTTCACGGTTCCACCGGGAGGCCGTGCACACGCGCCAGGTGGCCGAAATAAGCTCCCTTCTAGCGGATTGGCTGTTTATAAGCACCGCGGAGGAGATCGCAGAGCCTCATTGCACTTCCAGCGGCCAGCAAACTCGTGCACGCCACCCGGTTCCACCGGGAGGCCGTGCGCACGCGCCAAGTGGCCGAAATAAGCTCCCACCTAGCGGATGGGCTGTTTATGAGCTCCGCGGAGGAGACTGCAGAGCCTCATTGCACTTCCAGCGGCCAGCACACTCGCGCACACCACCCGGTTCCACCGGGAGGCCGTGCACACGCGCCAAGTGGCCGAAATAAGCTCCCGCCGAGCGGATCGGCTGTTTATAAGCACCGCGGAGGAGATCGCGGAGCCTCATTGCACTTCCAGCGGCAAGCATACTCGCGCACGCCGCCCGGAACAACCGGGAGGCCGTGCGCATGCGCTAAGTGGCCGAAATAAGATCCCGCCTAGCGGATCGGCTGTTTATAAGCACCGCGGAGGAGATAGCGGAGCCTCATTGCACTTCCAGCAGCCAGCACACTCGCGCACGCTTCCCGGTTCCACCGGGAGAACGTGCGCACGCACCAAGTGGCCGAAATAAGCTCCCGCCTAGCGGACTGGCTGTTTATAGGCACCGCGGAGGAGACCGCAGAGCCTCATTGCACTTCCAGCGGCCAGCACACTCGCACACGCCGCCCGATTCCACCTTGAGGCCGTGCGCACGAGCCAAGTGGCCGAAATAAGCTCCCTTCTAGCGAATCGGCTGTTTATGAGCTCCGCGGAGGAGACTGCAGAGCCTCATTGCACTTCCAGCGGCCAGCACACTCGCGCACACCACCCGGTTCCACCGGGAGGCCGTGCACACGCGCCAAGTGGCCGAAATAAGCTCCCGCCGAGCGAATCGGCTGTTTATAAGCACCGCGGAGGAGATCGCGGAGCCTCATTGCACTTCCAGCGGCAAGCACACTCGCGCACGCCGCCCGGAACAACCGGGAGGGGCGCATGCGCCAAGTGGCCGAAATAAGCTCCCGCCTCTCGGAGCGGCTGTTTATAAGCACCGCGGAGGAGTTCGCGGAGCCTGATTGCACTTCCAGCGGCCGGCACACTCGCGCACGCTTCCTGGTTCCACCGGGAGGCCGTGCGCACGCGCCAAGTGGCCGAAATAAGCTCCCGCCTAGCGGAGCCGCTGTTTATAAGCACCGCGGAGGAGATCGCGGAGCCTCATTGCACTTCCAGCGGCAAGCACACTCGCACACGCCACCCAACTCCACCGGAAGGCCGTGCGCACGCGCCAAGTGGCCGAAATAAATTCCTGCCTAGCGGATCGGCAATTATAAGCACCAAGGAGGAGATCGCGGAGCCTCATTGCACTTCCAGCGGCCAGCACACTCGCGCACGCTTCCTGGTTCCATCGGGAGGCCGTGCCCACGCGCCAAGGGGCCGAAATAAGCTCCCGCCTAGCGGACCGGCTGTTTATAAGCACCGCGGAGGAGACCGCAGAGCCTCATTGCACTTCCAGCGGCAAGCATACTCGCGCACGCCGCCCGGAACAACCGGGAGGCCGTGCGCATGCGCTAAGTGGCCGAAAAAAGATCCCGCCTAGCGGATCGGCTGTTTATAAGCACCGCGGAGGAGATAGCGGAGCCTCATTGCACTTCCAGCGGCCAGCACACTCGCGCACGCTTCCCGGTTCCACCGGGAGAACGTGCGCACGCACCAAGTGGCCGAAATAAGCTCCCGCCTAGCGGACCGGCTGTTTATAGGCACCGCGGAGGAGACCGCAGAGCCTCATTGCACTTCCAGTGGCCAGCACACTCGCACACGCCGCCCGATTCCACCTTGAGGCCGTGCGCACGAGCCAAGTGGCCGAAATAAGCTCCCTTCTAGCGGATCGGCTGTTTATAAGCACCGCGGAGGAGATCGCAGAGCCTCATTGCACTTCCAGCGGCCAGCACATTCGGGCACGCTTCCCGGTTCCACCGGGAGGCCGTGCGCACGCGCCAGGTGGCCGAAATAAGCTCCCTTCTAGCGAATCGGCTGTTTATGAGCTCCGCGGAGGAGACTGCAGAGCCTCATTGCACTTCCAGCGGCCAGCACACTCGCGCACACCACCCGGTTCCACCGGGAGGCCGTGCACACGCGTCAAGTGGCCGAAATAAGCTCCCGCCGAGCGGATCGGCTGTTTATAAGCACCGCGGAGGAGATCGCGGAGCCTCATTGCACTTCCAGCGGCAAGCACACTCGCGCACGCCGCCCGGAACAACCGGGAGGACGTGCGCATGCGCCAAGTGGCCAAAATAAGCTCCCGCCTAGCGGAGCGGCTGTTTATAAGCACCGCAGAGGAGATCGCGGAGCCTCATTGCACTTCCAGCGGCAAACACACTCGCACACGCCGCCCGGAACAACCGGGAGGACGTGCGCATGCGCCAAGTGGCCGAAATAAGCTCCCGCCTCTCGGAGCGGCTGTTTATAAGCACCGCGGAGGAGATCGCAGAGCTTCATTGCACTTCCAGCGGTCAGCACACTCGCGCACGCCGCCCGGAACAACCGGGAGGTCGTGCGCATGCGCCTAGTGGCCGAAATAAGCTCCCGCCTAGCGGATTGGCTGTTTATAAGCACCGCGGAGGAGATCGCGGAGCCTTATTGCACTTCCAGCGGCCAGCACACTCGCGCACGCCGCCCGGAACAACCGGGAGGCGGTGCGCACGGGCAAAGTGGCCGAAATAAGCTCCCGCCTAGCGGATCGGCTGTTTATAAGTACTGCGGAGGAGATCTCGGAGCCTCATTGCACTTCCAGCGGCAAGCACACTCGCACACGCGGCCCAACTCCACCGGAAGCCCGTGCGCACGCGCCAAGTGGGCTAAATAAATTCCCGCCTAGCGGATCGGCTGTTTATAAGCACCGCAGAGGAGATCGCGGAGCCTCATTGCACTTCCAGCGGCAAGCATACTCGCGCACGCCGCCCGGAACAACCGGGAGGCCGTGCGCATGCGCTAAGTGGCCGAAATAAGATCCCGCCTAGCGGATCGGCTGTTTATAAGCACCGCGGAGGAGATAGCGGAGCCTCATTGCACTTCCAGCGGCAAGCACACTCGCGCACGCCGCCCGGAACAACCGGGAGGACGTGCGCATGCGCCAAGTGGCCAAAATAAGCTCCCGCCTAGCGGAGCGGCTGTTTATAAGCACCGCGGAGGAGATCTCGGAGCCTCATTGCACTTCCAGCGGCAAGCATACTCGCGCACGCCGCCCGGAACAACCGGGAGGCCGTGCGCATGCGCTAAGTGGCCGAAATAAGATCCCGCCTAGCGGATCGGCTGTTTATAAGCACCGCGGAGGAGATAGCGGAGCCTCATTGCACTTCCAGCGGCCAGCACACTCGCGCACGCTTCCCGGTTCCACCGGGAGAACGTGCGCACGCACCAAGTGGCCGAAATAAGCTCCCGCCTAGCGGACTGGCTGTTTATAGGCACCGCGGAGGAGACCGCAGAGCCTCATTGCACTTCCAGCGGCCAGCACACTCGCACACGCCGCCCGATTCCACCTTGAGGCCGTGCGCACGAGCCAAGTGGCCGAAATAAGCTCCCTTCTAGCGAATCGGCTGTTTATGAGCTCCGCGGAGGAGACTGCAGAGCCTCATTGCACTTCCAGCGGCCAGCACACTCGCGCACACCACCCGGTTCCACCGGGAGGCCGTGCACACGCGCCAAGTGGCCGAAATAAGCTCCCGCCGAGCGAATCGGCTGTTTATAAGCACCGCGGAGGAGATCGCGGAGCCTCATTGCACTTCCAGCGGCAAGCACACTCGCGCACGCCGCCCGGAACAACCGGGAGGGGCGCATGCGCCAAGTGGCCGAAATAAGCTCCCGCCTCTCGGAGCGGCTGTTTATAAGCACCGCGGAGGAGTTCGCGGAGCCTGATTGCACTTCCAGCGGCCGGCAGACTCGCGCACGCTTCCTGGTTCCACCGGGAGGCCGTGCGCACGCGCCAAGTGGCCGAAATAAGCTCCCGCCTAGCGGAGCCGCTGTTTATAAGCACCGCGGAGGAGATCGCGGAGCCTCATTGCACTTCCAGCGGCAAGCACACTCGCACACGCCGCCCAACTCCACCGGAAGGCCGTGCGCACGCGCCAAGTGGCCGAAATAAATTCCTGCCAAGCGGATCGGCAATTATAAGCACCACGGAGGAGATCGCGAAGCCTCATTGCACTTCCAGCGGCCAGCACACTCGCGCACGCTTCCTGGTTCCATCGGGAGGCCGTGCCCACGCGCCAAGGGGCCGAAATAAGCTCCCGCCTAGCGGACCGGCTGTTTATAAGCACCGCGGAGGAGACCGCAGAGCCTCATTGCACTTCCAGCGGCAAGCATACTCGCGCACGCCGCCCGGAACAACCGGGAGGCCGTGCGCATGCGCTAAGTGGCCGAAATAAGATCCCGCCTAGCGGATCGGCTGTTTATAAGCACCGCGGAGGAGATAGCGGAGCCTCATTGCACTTCCAGCGGCCAGCACACTCGCACACGCCGCCCGATTCCACCGGGAGGCCGTGCGCACGCGCCAAGTGGCCGAAATAAGCTCCCGCCTAGCGGAGCCGCTGTTTATAAGCACCGCGGAGGAGATAGCGGAGCCTCATTGCACTTCCAGCGGCCAGCACACTCGCACACGCTTCCCGGTTCCACCGGGAGGCCGTGCGCACGCACCAAGTGGCCGAAATAAGCTCCCGCCTAGCGGACCGGCTGTTTATAAGCACCACGGAGGAGACCGCAGAGCCTCATTGCACTTCCAGCGGCCAGCACACTCGCACACGCCGCCCGATTCCACCTTGACGCCGTGCGCACGAGCCAAGTGGCCGAAATAAGCTCCCGCCTAGCGGATCGGCTGTTTACAAGCACCGCGGAGGAGATTGCGGAGCCTCATTGCACTTCCAGCGGCCAGCACACTCGCGCACGCTTCCCGGTTCCACCGGGAGGCCGTGCACACGCGCCAGGTGGCCGAAATAAGCTCCCTTCTAGCGGATTGGCTGTTTATAAGCACCGCGGAGGAGATCGCAGAGCCTCATTGCACTTCCAGCGGCCAGCAAACTCGTGCACGCCACCCGGTTCCACCGGGAGGCCGTGCGCACGCGCCAAGTGGCCGAAATAAGCTCCCACCTAGCGGATGGGCTGTTTATGAGCTCCGCGGAGGAGACTGCAGAGCCTCATTGCACTTCCAGCGGCCAGCACACTCGCGCACACCACCCGGTTCCACCGGGAGGCCGTGCACACGCGCCAAGTGGCCGAAATAAGCTCCCGCCGAGCGGATCGGCTGTTTATAAGCACCGCGGAGGAGATCGCGGAGCCTCATTGCACTTCCAGCGGCAAGCATACTCGCGCACGCCGCCCGGAACAACCGGGAGGCCGTGCGCATGCGCTAAGTGGCCGAAATAAGATCCCGCCTAGCGGATCGGCTGTTTATAAGCACCGCGGAGGAGATAGCGGAGCCTCATTGCACTTCCAGCAGCCAGCACACTCGCGCACGCTTCCCGGTTCCACCGGGAGAACGTGCGCACGCACCAAGTGGCCGAAATAAGCTCCCGCCTAGCGGACTGGCTGTTTATAGGCACCGCGGAGGAGACCGCAGAGCCTCATTGCACTTCCAGCGGCCAGCACACTCGCACACGCCGCCCGATTCCACCTTGAGGCCGTGCGCACGAGCCAAGTGGCCGAAATAAGCTCCCTTCTAGCGAATCGGCTGTTTATGAGCTCCGCGGAGGAGACTGCAGAGCCTCATTGCACTTCCAGCGGCCAGCACACTCGCGCACACCACCCGGTTCCACCGGGAGGCCGTGCACACGCGCCAAGTGGCCGAAATAAGCTCCCGCCGAGCGAATCGGCTGTTTATAAGCACCGCGGAGGAGATCGCGGAGCCTCATTGCACTTCCAGCGGCAAGCACACTCGCGCACGCCGCCCGGAACAACCGGGAGGGGCGCATGCGCCAAGTGGCCGAAATAAGCTCCCGCCTCTCGGAGCGGCTGTTTATAAGCACCGCGGAGGAGTTCGCGGAGCCTGATTGCACTTCCAGCGGCCGGCACACTCGCGCACGCTTCCTGGTTCCACCGGGAGGCCGTGCGCACGCGCCAAGTGGCCGAAATAAGCTCCCGCCTAGCGGAGCCGCTGTTTATAAGCACCGCGGAGGAGATCGCGGAGCCTCATTGCACTTCCAGCGGCAAGCACACTCGCACACGCCGCCCAACTCCACCGGAAGGCCGTGCGCACGCGCCAAGTGGCCGAAATAAATTCCTGCCTAGCGGATCGGCAATTATAAGCACCACGGAGGAGATCGCGGAGCCTCATTGCACTTCCAGCGGCCAGCACACTCGCGCACGCTTCCTGGTTCCATCGGGAGGCCGTGCCCACGCGCCAAGGGGCCGAAATAAGCTCCCGCCTAGCGGACCGGCTGTTTATAAGCACCGCGGAGGAGACCGCAGAGCCTCATTGCACTTCCAGCGGCAAGCATACTCGTGCACGCCGCCCGGAACAACCGGGAGGCCGTGCGCATGCGCTAAGTGGCCGAAATAAGATCCCGCCTAGCGGATCGGCTGTTTATAAGCACCGCGGAGGAGATAGCGGAGCCTCATTGCACTTCCAGCGGCCAGCACACTCGCGCACGCTTCCCGGTTCCACCGGGAGAACGTGCGCACGCACCAAGTGGCCGAAATAAGCTCCCGCCTAGCGGACCGGCTGTTTATAGGCACCGCGGAGGAGACCGCAGAGCCTCATTGCACTTCCAGTGGCCAGCACACTCGCACACGCCGCCCGATTCCACCTTGAGGCCGTGCGCACGAGCCAAGTGGCCGAAATAAGCTCCCTTCTAGCGGATCGGCTGTTTATAAGCACCGCGGAGGAGATCGCAGAGCCTCATTGCACTTCCAGCGGCCAGCACATTCGGGCACGCTTCCCGGTTCCACCGGGAGGCCGTGCGCACGCGCCAGGTGGCCGAAATAAGCTCCCTTCTAGCGAATCGGCTGTTTATGAGCTCCGCGGAGGAGACTGCAGAGCCTCATTGCACTTCCAGCGGCCAGCACACTCGCGCACACCACCCGGTTCCACCGGGAGGCCGTGCACACGCGCCAAGTGGCCGAAATAAGCTCCCGCCGAGCGGATCGGCTGTTTATAAGCACCGCGGAGGAGATCGCGGAGCCTCATTGCACTTCCAGCGGCAAGCACACTCGCGCACGCCGCCCGGAACAACCGGGAGGGGCGCATGCGCCAAGTGGCCGAAATAAGCTCCCGCCTCTCGGAGCGGCTGTTTATAAGCACCGCAGAGGAGTTCGCGGAGCCTGATTGCACTTCCAGCGGCCGGCACACTCGCGCACGCTTCCTGGTTCCACCGGGAGGCCGTGCGCACGCGCCAAGTGGCCGAAATAAGCTCCCGCCTAGCGGAGCCGATGTTTATAAGCACCGCGGAGGAGATAGCGGAGCCTCATTGCACTTCCAGCGGCCAGCACACTCGCACACGCTTCCCGGTTCCACCGGGAGGCCGTGCGCACGCACCAAGTGGCCGAAATAAGCTCCCGCCTAGCGGACCGGCTGTTTATAAGCACCACGGAGGAGACCGCAGAGCCTCATTGCACTTCCAGCGGCCAGCAAACTCGCACACGCCGCCCGATTCCACCTTGAGGCCGTGCGCACGAGCCAAGTGGCCGAAATAAGCTCCCGCCTAGCGGATCGGCTGTTTACAAGCACCGCGGAGGAGATTGCGGAGCCTCATTGCACTTCCAGCGGCCAGCACACTCGCGCACGCTTCCCGGTTCCACCGGGAGGGCGTGCACACGCGCCAGGTGGCCGAAATAAGCTCCCTTCTAGCGGATTGGCTGTTTATAAGCACCGCGGAGGAGATCGCAGAGCCTCATTGCACTTCCAGTGGCCAGCACACTCACGCACACCGCCCGGCTCCACCGGGAGGCCGTGCGCACGCGCCGTGGCCGAAATGAGCTCCCGCCTAGCGGATCGGCTGTTTATAAGCACCGCAGAGGAGATCGCGGAGCCTCATTGCACTTCCAGCGGCAAACACACTCGCACACGCCGCCCGGAAACACCGGGAGGACGTGCGCATGCGCCAAGTGGCCGAAATAAGCTCCCGCCTCTCGGAGCGGCTGTTTATAAGCACCGCGGAGGAGATCGCAGAGCTTCATTGCACTTCCAGCGGTCAGCACACTCGCGCACGCCGCCCGGAACAACCGGGAGGTCGTGCGCATGCGCCTAGTGGCCGAAATAAGCTCCCGCCTAGCGGATTGGCTGTTTATAAGCACCGCGGAGGAGATTGCGGAGCCTTATTGCACTTCCAGCGGCCAGCACACTCGCGCACGCCGCCCGGAACAACCGGGAGGCGGTGCGCTCGCGCAAAGTGGCCGAAATAAGCTCCCGCCTAGCGGATCGGCTGTTTATAAGTACTGCGGAGGAGATCTCGGAGCCTCATTGCACTTCCAGCGGCCAGCACACTCGCGCACGCCACCCGGTTCCACCGGGAGGCCGTGCGCACGCGCCAAGTGGCCGAAATAAGCTCCCGCCTAGCGAATCGGCTGTTTATGAGCTCCGCGGAGGAGACTGCAGAGCCTCATTGCACTTCCAGCGGCCAGCACACTCGCGCACACCACCCGGTTCCACCAGGAGGCCGTGCACACGCGCCAAATGGCCGAAATAAGCTCCCGCCGAGCGGATCGGCTGTTTATAAGCACCGCGGAGGAGATCGCGGAGCCTCATTGCACTTCCAGCGGCAAGCATACTCGCGCACGCCGCCCGGAACAACCGGGAGGCCGTGCGCATGCGCTAAGTGGCCGAAATAAGATCCCGCCTAGCGGATCGGCTGTTTATAAGCACCGCGGAGGAGATCGCAGAGCCGCATTGCACTTCCAGCGGCCAGCACACTCACGCACACCGCCCGGCTCCACCAGGAGGCCGTGCGCACGCGCCGTGGCCGAAATAAGCTCCCGCCTAGCGAATCGGCTGTTTATGAGCTCCGCGGAGGAGACTGCAGAGCCTCATTGCACTTCCAGCGGCCAGCACACTCGCGCACACCACCCGGTTCCACCGGGAGGCCGTGCACACGCGCCAAGTGGCCGAAATAAGCTCCCTTCTAGCGAATCGGCTGTTTATGAGCTCCGCAGAGGAGACTGCAGAGCCTCATTGAACTTCCAGCGGCCAGCACACTCGCGCACACCACCCAGTTCCACCGGGAGGCCGTGCGCACGCACCAAGTGGCCGAAATAAGCTCCCGCCTAGCGGACCGGCTGTTTATAAGCACCGCGGAGGAGACCGCAGAGCCTCATTGCACTTCCAGCGGCCAGCACACTCGCACACGCCGCCTGATTCCACCTTGAGGCCGTGCACACGAGCCAAGTGGCCGAAATAAGCTCCCGCCTAGCGGATCGGCTGTTTATAAGCACCGCGGAGGAGATTGCGGAGCCTCATTGCACTTCCAGCGGCCAGCATACTCGCGCACGCCGCCCTGAACAACCGGGAGGCCGTGCGCATGCGCTAAGTGGCCGAAATAAGATCCCGCCTAGCGGATCGGCTGTTTATAAGCACCGCGGAGGAGATAGCGGAGCCACATTGCACTTCCAGCGGCCAGCACACTCGCGCACGCTTCCCGGTTCCACCGGGAGGCCGTGCGCACGCACCAAGTGGCCGAAATAAGCTCCCGCCTAGCGGACCGGCTGTTTATAAGCACCGCGGAGGAGACCGCAGAGCCTCATTGCACTTCCAGCGGCCGGCACACTCGCGCACGCTTCCTGGTTCCACCGGGAGGCCGTGCGCACGCGCCAAGTGGCCGAAATAAGCTCCCGCCTAGCGGACCGGCTGTTTATAAGCACCGCGGAGGAGACCGCAGAGCCTCATTGCACTTCCAGCGGCAAGCATACTCGCGCACGCCGCCCGGAACAACCGGGAGGCCGTGCGCATGCGCTAAGTGGCCGAAATAAGATCCCGCCTAGCGGATCGGCTGTTTATAAGCACCGCGGAGGAGATAGCGGAGCCTCATTGCACTTCCAGCGGCCAGCACACTCGCGCACGCTTCCCGGTTCCACCGGGAGAACGTGCGCACGCACCAAGTGGCCGAAATAAGCTCCCGCCTAGCGGACCGGCTGTTTATAGGCACCGCGGAGGAGACCGCAGAGCCTCATTGCACTTCCAGTGGCCAGCACACTCGCACACGCCGCCCGATTCCACCTTGAGGCCGTGCGCACGAGCCAAGTGGCCGAAATAAGCTCCCTTCTACCGGATCGGCTGTTTATAAGCACCGCGGAGGAGATCGCAGAGCCTCATTGCACTTCCAGCGGCCAGCACATTTCACCGGGAGGCCGTGCGCACGCGCCAGGTGGCCGAAATAAGCTCCCTTCTAGCGAATCGGCTGTTTATGAGCTCCGCAGAGGAGACTGCAGAGCCTCATTGCACTTCCAGCGGCCAGCACACTCGCGCACACCACCCGGTTCCACCGGGAGGCCGTGCACACGCGCCAAGTGGCCGAAATAAGCTCCCGCCTAGCGGAGCCGCTGTTTATAAGCACCGCGGAGGAGATCGCGGAGCCTCATTGCATTTCCAGCGGCAAGCACACTCGCACGCGCCGCCCAACTCCACCGGAAGGCCGTGCGCACGCGCCAAGTGGCCGAAATAAATTCCTGCCTAGCGGATCGGCAATTATAAGCACCACGGAGGAGATCGCGGAGCCTCATTGCAACTCCAGCGGCCAGCACACTCGCGCACACCACCCGGTTCCAACGGGAGGCCGTGCACACGCGCCAAGTGGCCGAAATAAGCTCCCGCCGAGCGGATCGGCTGTTTATAAGCACCGCGGAGGAGATCGCGGAGCCTCATTGCACTTCCAGCGGCAAGCATACTCGCGCACGCCGCCCGGAACAACCGGGAGGCCGTGTGCATGCGCTAAGTGGCCGAAATAAGATCCCGCCTAGCGGATCGGCTGTTTATAAGCACCGCGGAGGAGATAGCAGAGCCTCATTGCACTTCCAGCGGCCAGCACACTCGCGCACGCTTCCCGGTTCCACCGGGAGGCCGTGCGCACGCACCAAGATGCCGAAATAAGCTCCCGCCTAGCGGACCGGCTGTTTATAAGCACCGCGGAGGAGACCGCAGAGCCTCATTGCACTTCCAGCGGCCAGCACACTCGCACACGCCGCCCGATTCCACCTTGAGGCCGTGCGCACGAGCCAAGTGGCCGAAATAAGCTCCCGCCTAGCGGATCAGCTGTTTATAAGCACCGCGGAGGAGACCGCAGAGCCTCATTGCACTTCCAGCGGCAAGCATACTCGCGCACGCCGCCCGGAACAACCGGGAGGCCGTGCGCATGCGCTAAGTGGCCGAAATAAGAACCCTTCTAGCGGATTGGCTGTTTATAAGCACCGCGGAGGAGATCGCAGAGCCTCATTGCACTTCCAGCGGCCAGCACACTCACGCACACCGCCCGGCTCCACCGGGAAGCCGTGCGCACGCGCCGTGGCCGAAATAAGCTCCCGCCTAGCGGATCGGCTGTTTATAAGCACCGCGGAGGAGATCGCGGAGCCTCATTGCACTTCCAGCGGCAAGCACACTCGCGCACGCCGCCCGGAACAACCGGGAGGACGTGCGCATGCGCCAAGTGGCCGAAATAAGCTCCCGCCTACCGGAGCGGCTGTTTATAAGCACCGCAGAGGAGATCGCGGAGCCTCATTGCACTTCCAGCGGCAAGCACACTCGCACACGCGGCCCAACTCCACCGGAAGCCCGTGCGCACGCGCCAAGTGGGCGAAATAAATTCCCGCCTAGCGGATCGGCTGTTTATAAGCACCGCAGAGGAGATCGCGGAGCCTCATTGCACTTCCAGCGGCAAGCATACTCGCGCACGCCGCCCGGAACAACCGGGAGGCCGTGCGCATGCGCTAAGTGGCCGAAATAAGATCCCGCCTAGCGGATCGGCTGTTTATAAGCACCGCGGAGGAGATAGCGGAGCCTCATTGCACTTCCAGCGGCAAGCACACTCGCGCACGCCGTCCGGAACAACCGGGAGGACGTGCGCATGCGCCAAGTGGCCAAAATAAGCTCCCGCCTAGCGGAGCGGCTGTTTATAAGCACCGCGGAGGAGATCTCGGAGCCTCATTGCACTTCCAGCGGCAAGCATACTCGCGCACGCCGCCCGGAACAACCGGGAGGCCGTGCGCATGCGCTAAGTGGCCGAAATAAGATCCCGCCTAGCGGATCGGCTGTTTATAAGCACCGCGGAGGAGATAGCGGAGCCTCATTGCACTTCCAGTGGCCAGCACACTCGCGCACGCTTCCCGGTTCCACCGGGAGAACGTGCGCACGCACCAAGTGGCCGAAATAAGCTCCCGCCTAGCGGACTGGCTGTTTATAGGCACCGCGGAGGAGACCGCAGAGCCTCATTGCACTTCCAGCGGCCAGCACACTCGCACACGCCGCCCGATTCCACCTTGAGGCCGTGCGCACGAGCTAAGTGGCCGAAATAAGCTCCCTTCTAGCGAATCGGCTGTTTATGAGCTCCGCGGAGGAGACTGCAGAGCCTCATTGCACTTCCAGCGGCCAGCACACTCGCGCACACCACCCGGTTCCACCGGGAGGCCGTGCACACGCGCCAAGTGGCCGAAATAAGCTCCCGCCGAGCGAATCGGCTGTTTATAAGCACCGCGGAGGAGATCGCGGAGCCTCATTGCACTTCCAGCGGCAAGCACACTCGCGCACGCCGCCCGGAACAACCGGGAGGGGCGCATGCGCCAAGTGGCCGAAATAAGCTCCCGCCTCTCGGAGCGGCTGTTTATAAGCACCGCGGAGGAGTTCGCGGAGCCTGATTGCACTTCCAGCGGCCGGCACACTCGCGCACGCTTCCTGGTTCCACCGGGAGGCCGTGCGCACGCGCCAAGTGGCCGAAATAAGCTCCCGCCTAGCGGAGCCGCTGTTTATAAGCACCGCGGAGGAGATCGCGGAGCCTCATTGCACTTCCAGCGGCAAGCACACTCGCACACGCCGCCCAACTCCACCGGAAGGCCGTGCGCACGCGCCAAGTGGCCGAAATAAATTCCTGCCTAGCGGATCGGCAATTATAAGCACCACGGAGGAGATCGCGGAGCCTCATTGCACTTCCAGCGGCCAGCACACTCGCGCACGCTTCCTGGTTCCATCGGGAGGCCGTGCCCACGCGCCAAGGGGCCGAAATAAGCTCCCGCCTAGCGGACCGGCTGTTTATAAGCACCGCGGAGGAGACCGCAGAGCCTCATTGCACTTCCAGCGGCAAGCATACTCGCGCACGCCGCCCGGAACAACCGGGAGGCCGTGCGCATGCGCTAAGTGGCCGAAATAAGATCCCGCCTAGCGGATCGGCTGTTTATAAGCACCGCGGAGGAGATAGCGGAGCCTCATTGCACTTCCAGCGGCCAGCACACTCGCGCACGCTTCCCGGTTCCACCGGGAGAACGTGCGCACGCACCAAGTGGCCGAAATAAGCTCCCGCCTAGCGGACCGGCTGTTTATAGGCACCGCGGAGGAGACCGCAGAGCCTCATTGCACTTCCAGTGGCCAGCACACTCGCACACGCCGCCCGATTCCACCTTGAGGCCGTGCGCACGAGCCAAGTGGCCGAAATAAGCTCCCTTCTAGCGGATCGGCTGTTTATAAGCACCGCGGAGGAGATCGCAGAGCCTCATTGCACTTCCAGCGGCCAGCACATTCGGGCACGCTTCCCGGTTCCACCGGGAGGCCGTGCGCACGCGCCAGGTGGCCGAAATAAGCTCCCTTCTAGCGAATCGGCTGTTTATGAGCTCCGCGGAGGAGACTGCAGAGCCTCATTGCACTTCCAGCGGCCAGCACACTCGCGCACACCACCCGGTTCCACCGGGAGGCCGTGCACACGCGCCAAGTGGCCGAAATAAGCTCCCGCCGAGCGGATCGGCTGTTTATAAGCACCGCGGAGGAGATCGCGGAGCCTCATTGCACTTCCAGCGGCAAGCACACTCGCGCACGCCGCCCGGAACAACCGGGAGGGGCGCATGCGCCAAGTGGCCGAAATAAGCTCCCGCCTCTCGGAGCGGCTGTTTATAAGCACCGCAGAGGAGTTCGCGGAGCCTGATTGCACTTCCAGCGGCCGGCACACTCGCGCACGCTTCCTGGTTCCACCGGGAGGCCGTGCGCACGCGCCAAGTGGCCGAAATAAGCTCCCGCCTAGCGGAGCCGATGTTTATAAGCACCGCGGAGGAGATAGCGGAGCCTCATTGCACTTCCAGCGGCTAGCACACTCGCACACGCTTCCCGGTTCCACCGGGAGGCCGTGCGCACGCACCAAGTGGCCGAAATAAGCTCCCGCCTAGCGGACCGGCTGTTTATAAGCACCACGGAGGAGACCGCAGAGCCTCATTGCACTTCCAGCGGCCAGCACACTCGCACACGCCGCCCGATTCCACCTTGAGGCCGTGCGCACGAGCCAAGTGGCCGAAATAAGCTCCCGCCTAGCGGATCGGCTGTTTACAAGCACCGCGGAGGAGATTGCGGAGCCTCATTGCACTTCCAGCGGCCAGCACACTCGCGCACGCTTCCCGGTTCCACCGGGAGGCCGTGCACACGCGCCAGGTGGCCGAAATAAGCTCCCTTCTAGCGGATTGGCTGTTTATAAGCACCGTGGAGGAGATCGCAGAGCCTCATTGCACTTCCAGTGGCCAGCAAACTCACGCACACCGCCCGGCTCCACCGGGAGGCCGTGCGCACGCGCCGTGGCCGAAATGAGCTCCCGCCTAGCGGATCGGCTGTTTATAAGCACCGCAGAGGAGATCGCGGAGCCTCATTGCACTTCCAGCGGCAAACACACTCGCACACGCCGCCCGGAAACACCGGGAGGACGTGCGCATGCGCCAAGTGGCCGAAATAAGCTCCCGCCTCTCGGAGCGGCTGTTTATAAGCACCGCGGAGGAGATCGCAGAGCTTCATTGCACTTCCAGCGGTCAGCACACTCGCGCACGCCGCCCGGAACAACCGGGAGGTCGTGCGCATGCGCCTAGTGGCCGAAATAAGCTCCCGCCTAGCGGATTGGCTGTTTATAAGCACCGCGGAGGAGATTGCGGAGCCTTATTGCACTTCCAGCGGCCAGCACACTCGCGCACGCCGCCCGGAACAACCGGGAGGCGGTGCGCACGGGCAAAGTGGCCGAAATAAGCTCCCGCCTAGCGGATCGGCTGTTTATAAGTACTGCGGAGGAGATCTCGGAGCCTCATTGCACTTCCAGCGGCAAGCACACTCGCACACGCGGCCCAACTCCACCGGAAGCCCGTGCGCACGCGCCAAGTGGGCTAAATAAATTCCCGCCTAGCGGATCGGCTGTTTATAAGCACCGCAGAGGAGATCGCGGAGCCTCATTGCACTTCCAGCGGCAAGCATACTCGCGCACGCCGCCCGGAACAACCGGGAGGCCGTGCGCATGCGCTAAGTGGCCGAAATAAGATCCCGCCTAGCGGATCGGCTGTTTATAAGCACCGCGGAGGAGATAGCGGAGCCTCATTGCACTTCCAGCGGCAAGCACACTCGCGCACGCCGCCCGGAACAACCGGGAGGACGTGCGCATGCGCCAAGTGGCCAAAATAAGCTCCCGCCTAGCGGAGCGGCTGTTTATAAGCACCGCGGAGGAGATCTCGGAGCCTCATTGCACTTCCAGCGGCAAGCATACTCGCGCACGCCGCCCGGAACAACCGGGAGGCCGTGCGCATGCGCTAAGTGGCCGAAATAAGATCCCGCCTAGCGGATCGGCTGTTTATAAGCACCGCGGAGGAGATAGCGGAGCCTCATTGCACTTCCAGCGGCCAGCACACTCGCGCACGCTTCCCGGTTCCACCGGGAGAACGTGCGCACGCACCAAGTGGCCGAAATAAGCTCCCGCCTAGCGGACTGGCTGTTTATAGGCACCGCGGAGGAGACCGCAGAGCCTCATTGCACTTCCAGCGGCCAGCACACTCGCACACGCCGCCCGATTCCACCTTGAGGCCGTGCGCACGAGCCAAGTGGCCGAAATAAGCTCCCTTCTAGCGAATCGGCTGTTTATGAGCTCCGCGGAGGAGACTGCAGAGCCTCATTGCACTTCCAGCGGCCAGCACACTCGCGCACACCACCCGGTTCCACCGGGAGGCCGTGCACACGCGCCAAGTGGCCGAAATAAGCTCCCGCCGAGCGAATCGGCTGTTTATAAGCACCGCGGAGGAGATCGCGGAGCCTCATTGCACTTCCAGCGGCAAGCACACTCGCGCACGCCGCCCGGAACAACCGGGAGGGGCGCATGCGCCAAGTGGCCGAAATAAGCTCCCGCCTCTCGGAGCGGCTGTTTATAAGCACCGCGGAGGAGTTCGCGGAGCCTGATTGCACTTCCAGCGGCCGGCAGACTCGCGCACGCTTCCTGGTTCCACCGGGAGGCCGTGCGCACGCGCCAAGTGGCCGAAATAAGCTCCCGCCTAGCGGAGCCGCTGTTTATAAGCACCGCGGAGGAGATCGCGGAGCCTCATTGCACTTCCAGCGGCAAGCACACTCGCACACGCCGCCCAACTCCACCGGAAGGCCGTGCGCACGCGCCAAGTGGCCGAAATAAATTCCTGCCAAGCGGATCGGCAATTATAAGCACCACGGAGGAGATCGCGGAGCCTCATTGCACTTCCAGCGGCCAGCACACTCGCGCACGCTTCCTGGTTCCATCGGGAGGCCGTGCCCACGCGCCAAGGGGCCGAAATAAGCTCCCGCCTAGCGGACCGGCTGTTTATAAGCACCGCGGAGGAGACCGCAGAGCCTCATTGCACTTCCAGCGGCAAGCATACTCGCGCACGCCGCCCGGAACAACCGGGAGGCCGTGCGCATGCGCTAAGTGGCCGAAATAAGATCCCGCCTAGCGGATCGGCTGTTTATAAGCACCGCGGAGGAGATAGCGGAGCCTCATTGCACTTCCAGCGGCCAGCACACTCGCACACGCCGCCCGATTCCACCGGGAGGCCGTGCGCACGCGCCAAGTGGCCGAAATAAGCTCCCGCCTAGCGGAGCCGCTGTTTATAAGCACCGCGGAGGAGATAGCGGAGCCTCATTGCACTTCCAGCGGCCAGCACACTCGCACACGCTTCCCGGTTCCACCGGGAGGCCGTGCGCACGCACCAAGTGGCCGAAATAAGCTCCCGCCTAGCGGACCGGCTGTTTATAAGCACCACGGAGGAGACCGCAGAGCCTCATTGCACTTCCAGCGGCCAGCACACTCGCACACGCCGCCCGATTCCACCTTGACGCCGTGCGCACGAGCCAAGTGGCCGAAATAAGCTCCCGCCTAGCGGATCGGCTGTTTACAAGCACCGCGGAGGAGATTGCGGAGCCTCATTGCACTTCCAGCGGCCAGCACACTCGCGCACGCTTCCCGGTTCCACCGGGAGGCCGTGCACACGCGCCAGGTGGCCGAAATAAGCTCCCTTCTAGCGGATTGGCTGTTTATAAGCACCGCGGAGGAGA
Organism: Syngnathus floridae; assembly: GCF_059516105.1. Lineage (NCBI taxonomy): Eukaryota > Metazoa > Chordata > Actinopteri > Syngnathiformes > Syngnathidae > Syngnathus > Syngnathus floridae. The sequence goes on along the minus strand of NC_142416.1, from coordinate 1,856,528 downwards.
TCGCAGAGCCTCATTGCACTTCCAGCGGCCAGCAAACTCGTGCACGCCACCCGGTTCCACCGGGAGGCCGTGCGCACGCGCCAAGTGGCCGAAATAAGCTCCCACCTAGCGGATGGGCTGTTTATGAGCTCCGCGGAGGAGACTGCAGAGCCTCATTGCACTTCCAGCGGCCAGCACACTCGCGCACACCACCCGGTTCCACCGGGAGGCCGTGCACACGCGCCAAGTGGCCGAAATAAGCTCCCGCCGAGCGGATCGGCTGTTTATAAGCACCGCGGAGGAGATCGCGGAGCCTCATTGCACTTCCAGCGGCAAGCATACTCGCGCACGCCGCCCGGAACAACCGGGAGGCCGTGCGCATGCGCTAAGTGGCCGAAATAAGATCCCGCCTAGCGGATCGGCTGTTTATAAGCACCGCGGAGGAGATAGCGGAGCCTCATTGCACTTCCAGCAGCCAGCACACTCGCGCACGCTTCCCGGTTCCACCGGGAGAACGTGCGCACGCACCAAGTGGCCGAAATAAGCTCCCGCCTAGCGGACTGGCTGTTTATAGGCACCGCGGAGGAGACCGCAGAGCCTCATTGCACTTCCAGCGGCCAGCACACTCGCACACGCCGCCCGATTCCACCTTGAGGCCGTGCGCACGAGCCAAGTGGCCGAAATAAGCTCCCTTCTAGCGAATCGGCTGTTTATGAGCTCCGCGGAGGAGACTGCAGAGCCTCATTGCACTTCCAGCGGCCAGCACACTCGCGCACACCACCCGGTTCCACCGGGAGGCCGTGCACACGCGCCAAGTGGCCGAAATAAGCTCCCGCCGAGCGAATCGGCTGTTTATAAGCACCGCGGAGGAGATCGCGGAGCCTCATTGCACTTCCAGCGGCAAGCACACTCGCGCACGCCGCCCGGAACAACCGGGAGGGGCGCATGCGCCAAGTGGCCGAAATAAGCTCCCGCCTCTCGGAGCGGCTGTTTATAAGCACCGCGGAGGAGTTCGCGGAGCCTGATTGCACTTCCAGCGGCCGGCACACTCGCGCACGCTTCCTGGTTCCACCGGGAGGCCGTGCGCACGCGCCAAGTGGCCGAAATAAGCTCCCGCCTAGCGGAGCCGCTGTTTATAAGCACCGCGGAGGAGATCGCGGAGCCTCATTGCACTTCCAGCGGCAAGCACACTCGCACACGCCGCCCAACTCCACCGGAAGGCCGTGCGCACGCGCCAAGTGGCCGAAATAAATTCCTGCCTAGCGGATCGGCAATTATAAGCACCACGGAGGAGATCGCGGAGCCTCATTGCACTTCCAGCGGCCAGCACACTCGCGCACGCTTCCTGGTTCCATCGGGAGGCCGTGCCCACGCGCCAAGGGGCCGAAATAAGCTCCCGCCTAGCGGACCGGCTGTTTATAAGCACCGCGGAGGAGACCGCAGAGCCTCATTGCACTTCCAGCGGCAAGCATACTCGTGCACGCCGCCCGGAACAACCGGGAGGCCGTGCGCATGCGCTAAGTGGCCGAAATAAGATCCCGCCTAGCGGATCGGCTGTTTATAAGCACCGCGGAGGAGATAGCGGAGCCTCATTGCACTTCCAGCGGCCAGCACACTCGCGCACGCTTCCCGGTTCCACCGGGAGAACGTGCGCACGCACCAAGTGGCCGAAATAAGCTCCCGCCTAGCGGACCGGCTGTTTATAGGCACCGCGGAGGAGACCGCAGAGCCTCATTGCACTTCCAGTGGCCAGCACACTCGCACACGCCGCCCGATTCCACCTTGAGGCCGTGCGCACGAGCCAAGTGGCCGAAATAAGCTCCCTTCTAGCGGATCGGCTGTTTATAAGCACCGCGGAGGAGATCGCAGAGCCTCATTGCACTTCCAGCGGCCAGCACATTCGGGCACGCTTCCCGGTTCCACCGGGAGGCCGTGCGCACGCGCCAGGTGGCCGAAATAAGCTCCCTTCTAGCGAATCGGCTGTTTATGAGCTCCGCGGAGGAGACTGCAGAGCCTCATTGCACTTCCAGCGGCCAGCACACTCGCGCACACCACCCGGTTCCACCGGGAGGCCGTGCACACGCGCCAAGTGGCCGAAATAAGCTCCCGCCGAGCGGATCGGCTGTTTATAAGCACCGCGGAGGAGATCGCGGAGCCTCATTGCACTTCCAGCGGCAAGCACACTCGCGCACGCCGCCCGGAACAACCGGGAGGGGCGCATGCGCCAAGTGGCCGAAATAAGCTCCCGCCTCTCGGAGCGGCTGTTTATAAGCACCGCAGAGGAGTTCGCGGAGCCTGATTGCACTTCCAGCGGCCGGCACACTCGCGCACGCTTCCTGGTTCCACCGGGAGGCCGTGCGCACGCGCCAAGTGGCCGAAATAAGCTCCCGCCTAGCGGAGCCGATGTTTATAAGCACCGCGGAGGAGATAGCGGAGCCTCATTGCACTTCCAGCGGCCAGCACACTCGCACACGCTTCCCGGTTCCACCGGGAGGCCGTGCGCACGCACCAAGTGGCCGAAATAAGCTCCCGCCTAGCGGACCGGCTGTTTATAAGCACCACGGAGGAGACCGCAGAGCCTCATTGCACTTCCAGCGGCCAGCAAACTCGCACACGCCGCCCGATTCCACCTTGAGGCCGTGCGCACGAGCCAAGTGGCCGAAATAAGCTCCCGCCTAGCGGATCGGCTGTTTACAAGCACCGCGGAGGAGATTGCGGAGCCTCATTGCACTTCCAGCGGCCAGCACACTCGCGCACGCTTCCCGGTTCCACCGGGAGGGCGTGCACACGCGCCAGGTGGCCGAAATAAGCTCCCTTCTAGCGGATTGGCTGTTTATAAGCACCGCGGAGGAGATCGCAGAGCCTCATTGCACTTCCAGTGGCCAGCACACTCACGCACACCGCCCGGCTCCACCGGGAGGCCGTGCGCACGCGCCGTGGCCGAAATGAGCTCCCGCCTAGCGGATCGGCTGTTTATAAGCACCGCAGAGGAGATCGCGGAGCCTCATTGCACTTCCAGCGGCAAACACACTCGCACACGCCGCCCGGAAACACCGGGAGGACGTGCGCATGCGCCAAGTGGCCGAAATAAGCTCCCGCCTCTCGGAGCGGCTGTTTATAAGCACCGCGGAGGAGATCGCAGAGCTTCATTGCACTTCCAGCGGTCAGCACACTCGCGCACGCCGCCCGGAACAACCGGGAGGTCGTGCGCATGCGCCTAGTGGCCGAAATAAGCTCCCGCCTAGCGGATTGGCTGTTTATAAGCACCGCGGAGGAGATTGCGGAGCCTTATTGCACTTCCAGCGGCCAGCACACTCGCGCACGCCGCCCGGAACAACCGGGAGGCGGTGCGCTCGCGCAAAGTGGCCGAAATAAGCTCCCGCCTAGCGGATCGGCTGTTTATAAGTACTGCGGAGGAGATCTCGGAGCCTCATTGCACTTCCAGCGGCCAGCACACTCGCGCACGCCACCCGGTTCCACCGGGAGGCCGTGCGCACGCGCCAAGTGGCCGAAATAAGCTCCCGCCTAGCGAATCGGCTGTTTATGAGCTCCGCGGAGGAGACTGCAGAGCCTCATTGCACTTCCAGCGGCCAGCACACTCGCGCACACCACCCGGTTCCACCAGGAGGCCGTGCACACGCGCCAAATGGCCGAAATAAGCTCCCGCCGAGCGGATCGGCTGTTTATAAGCACCGCGGAGGAGATCGCGGAGCCTCATTGCACTTCCAGCGGCAAGCATACTCGCGCACGCCGCCCGGAACAACCGGGAGGCCGTGCGCATGCGCTAAGTGGCCGAAATAAGATCCCGCCTAGCGGATCGGCTGTTTATAAGCACCGCGGAGGAGATCGCAGAGCCGCATTGCACTTCCAGCGGCCAGCACACTCACGCACACCGCCCGGCTCCACCAGGAGGCCGTGCGCACGCGCCGTGGCCGAAATAAGCTCCCGCCTAGCGAATCGGCTGTTTATGAGCTCCGCGGAGGAGACTGCAGAGCCTCATTGCACTTCCAGCGGCCAGCACACTCGCGCACACCACCCGGTTCCACCGGGAGGCCGTGCACACGCGCCAAGTGGCCGAAATAAGCTCCCTTCTAGCGAATCGGCTGTTTATGAGCTCCGCAGAGGAGACTGCAGAGCCTCATTGAACTTCCAGCGGCCAGCACACTCGCGCACACCACCCAGTTCCACCGGGAGGCCGTGCGCACGCACCAAGTGGCCGAAATAAGCTCCCGCCTAGCGGACCGGCTGTTTATAAGCACCGCGGAGGAGACCGCAGAGCCTCATTGCACTTCCAGCGGCCAGCACACTCGCACACGCCGCCTGATTCCACCTTGAGGCCGTGCACACGAGCCAAGTGGCCGAAATAAGCTCCCGCCTAGCGGATCGGCTGTTTATAAGCACCGCGGAGGAGATTGCGGAGCCTCATTGCACTTCCAGCGGCCAGCATACTCGCGCACGCCGCCCTGAACAACCGGGAGGCCGTGCGCATGCGCTAAGTGGCCGAAATAAGATCCCGCCTAGCGGATCGGCTGTTTATAAGCACCGCGGAGGAGATAGCGGAGCCACATTGCACTTCCAGCGGCCAGCACACTCGCGCACGCTTCCCGGTTCCACCGGGAGGCCGTGCGCACGCACCAAGTGGCCGAAATAAGCTCCCGCCTAGCGGACCGGCTGTTTATAAGCACCGCGGAGGAGACCGCAGAGCCTCATTGCACTTCCAGCGGCCGGCACACTCGCGCACGCTTCCTGGTTCCACCGGGAGGCCGTGCGCACGCGCCAAGTGGCCGAAATAAGCTCCCGCCTAGCGGACCGGCTGTTTATAAGCACCGCGGAGGAGACCGCAGAGCCTCATTGCACTTCCAGCGGCAAGCATACTCGCGCACGCCGCCCGGAACAACCGGGAGGCCGTGCGCATGCGCTAAGTGGCCGAAATAAGATCCCGCCTAGCGGATCGGCTGTTTATAAGCACCGCGGAGGAGATAGCGGAGCCTCATTGCACTTCCAGCGGCCAGCACACTCGCGCACGCTTCCCGGTTCCACCGGGAGAACGTGCGCACGCACCAAGTGGCCGAAATAAGCTCCCGCCTAGCGGACCGGCTGTTTATAGGCACCGCGGAGGAGACCGCAGAGCCTCATTGCACTTCCAGTGGCCAGCACACTCGCACACGCCGCCCGATTCCACCTTGAGGCCGTGCGCACGAGCCAAGTGGCCGAAATAAGCTCCCTTCTACCGGATCGGCTGTTTATAAGCACCGCGGAGGAGATCGCAGAGCCTCATTGCACTTCCAGCGGCCAGCACATTTCACCGGGAGGCCGTGCGCACGCGCCAGGTGGCCGAAATAAGCTCCCTTCTAGCGAATCGGCTGTTTATGAGCTCCGCAGAGGAGACTGCAGAGCCTCATTGCACTTCCAGCGGCCAGCACACTCGCGCACACCACCCGGTTCCACCGGGAGGCCGTGCACACGCGCCAAGTGGCCGAAATAAGCTCCCGCCTAGCGGAGCCGCTGTTTATAAGCACCGCGGAGGAGATCGCGGAGCCTCATTGCATTTCCAGCGGCAAGCACACTCGCACGCGCCGCCCAACTCCACCGGAAGGCCGTGCGCACGCGCCAAGTGGCCGAAATAAATTCCTGCCTAGCGGATCGGCAATTATAAGCACCACGGAGGAGATCGCGGAGCCTCATTGCAACTCCAGCGGCCAGCACACTCGCGCACACCACCCGGTTCCAACGGGAGGCCGTGCACACGCGCCAAGTGGCCGAAATAAGCTCCCGCCGAGCGGATCGGCTGTTTATAAGCACCGCGGAGGAGATCGCGGAGCCTCATTGCACTTCCAGCGGCAAGCATACTCGCGCACGCCGCCCGGAACAACCGGGAGGCCGTGTGCATGCGCTAAGTGGCCGAAATAAGATCCCGCCTAGCGGATCGGCTGTTTATAAGCACCGCGGAGGAGATAGCAGAGCCTCATTGCACTTCCAGCGGCCAGCACACTCGCGCACGCTTCCCGGTTCCACCGGGAGGCCGTGCGCACGCACCAAGATGCCGAAATAAGCTCCCGCCTAGCGGACCGGCTGTTTATAAGCACCGCGGAGGAGACCGCAGAGCCTCATTGCACTTCCAGCGGCCAGCACACTCGCACACGCCGCCCGATTCCACCTTGAGGCCGTGCGCACGAGCCAAGTGGCCGAAATAAGCTCCCGCCTAGCGGATCAGCTGTTTATAAGCACCGCGGAGGAGACCGCAGAGCCTCATTGCACTTCCAGCGGCAAGCATACTCGCGCACGCCGCCCGGAACAACCGGGAGGCCGTGCGCATGCGCTAAGTGGCCGAAATAAGAACCCTTCTAGCGGATTGGCTGTTTATAAGCACCGCGGAGGAGATCGCAGAGCCTCATTGCACTTCCAGCGGCCAGCACACTCACGCACACCGCCCGGCTCCACCGGGAAGCCGTGCGCACGCGCCGTGGCCGAAATAAGCTCCCGCCTAGCGGATCGGCTGTTTATAAGCACCGCGGAGGAGATCGCGGAGCCTCATTGCACTTCCAGCGGCAAGCACACTCGCGCACGCCGCCCGGAACAACCGGGAGGACGTGCGCATGCGCCAAGTGGCCGAAATAAGCTCCCGCCTACCGGAGCGGCTGTTTATAAGCACCGCAGAGGAGATCGCGGAGCCTCATTGCACTTCCAGCGGCAAGCACACTCGCACACGCGGCCCAACTCCACCGGAAGCCCGTGCGCACGCGCCAAGTGGGCGAAATAAATTCCCGCCTAGCGGATCGGCTGTTTATAAGCACCGCAGAGGAGATCGCGGAGCCTCATTGCACTTCCAGCGGCAAGCATACTCGCGCACGCCGCCCGGAACAACCGGGAGGCCGTGCGCATGCGCTAAGTGGCCGAAATAAGATCCCGCCTAGCGGATCGGCTGTTTATAAGCACCGCGGAGGAGATAGCGGAGCCTCATTGCACTTCCAGCGGCAAGCACACTCGCGCACGCCGTCCGGAACAACCGGGAGGACGTGCGCATGCGCCAAGTGGCCAAAATAAGCTCCCGCCTAGCGGAGCGGCTGTTTATAAGCACCGCGGAGGAGATCTCGGAGCCTCATTGCACTTCCAGCGGCAAGCATACTCGCGCACGCCGCCCGGAACAACCGGGAGGCCGTGCGCATGCGCTAAGTGGCCGAAATAAGATCCCGCCTAGCGGATCGGCTGTTTATAAGCACCGCGGAGGAGATAGCGGAGCCTCATTGCACTTCCAGTGGCCAGCACACTCGCGCACGCTTCCCGGTTCCACCGGGAGAACGTGCGCACGCACCAAGTGGCCGAAATAAGCTCCCGCCTAGCGGACTGGCTGTTTATAGGCACCGCGGAGGAGACCGCAGAGCCTCATTGCACTTCCAGCGGCCAGCACACTCGCACACGCCGCCCGATTCCACCTTGAGGCCGTGCGCACGAGCTAAGTGGCCGAAATAAGCTCCCTTCTAGCGAATCGGCTGTTTATGAGCTCCGCGGAGGAGACTGCAGAGCCTCATTGCACTTCCAGCGGCCAGCACACTCGCGCACACCACCCGGTTCCACCGGGAGGCCGTGCACACGCGCCAAGTGGCCGAAATAAGCTCCCGCCGAGCGAATCGGCTGTTTATAAGCACCGCGGAGGAGATCGCGGAGCCTCATTGCACTTCCAGCGGCAAGCACACTCGCGCACGCCGCCCGGAACAACCGGGAGGGGCGCATGCGCCAAGTGGCCGAAATAAGCTCCCGCCTCTCGGAGCGGCTGTTTATAAGCACCGCGGAGGAGTTCGCGGAGCCTGATTGCACTTCCAGCGGCCGGCACACTCGCGCACGCTTCCTGGTTCCACCGGGAGGCCGTGCGCACGCGCCAAGTGGCCGAAATAAGCTCCCGCCTAGCGGAGCCGCTGTTTATAAGCACCGCGGAGGAGATCGCGGAGCCTCATTGCACTTCCAGCGGCAAGCACACTCGCACACGCCGCCCAACTCCACCGGAAGGCCGTGCGCACGCGCCAAGTGGCCGAAATAAATTCCTGCCTAGCGGATCGGCAATTATAAGCACCACGGAGGAGATCGCGGAGCCTCATTGCACTTCCAGCGGCCAGCACACTCGCGCACGCTTCCTGGTTCCATCGGGAGGCCGTGCCCACGCGCCAAGGGGCCGAAATAAGCTCCCGCCTAGCGGACCGGCTGTTTATAAGCACCGCGGAGGAGACCGCAGAGCCTCATTGCACTTCCAGCGGCAAGCATACTCGCGCACGCCGCCCGGAACAACCGGGAGGCCGTGCGCATGCGCTAAGTGGCCGAAATAAGATCCCGCCTAGCGGATCGGCTGTTTATAAGCACCGCGGAGGAGATAGCGGAGCCTCATTGCACTTCCAGCGGCCAGCACACTCGCGCACGCTTCCCGGTTCCACCGGGAGAACGTGCGCACGCACCAAGTGGCCGAAATAAGCTCCCGCCTAGCGGACCGGCTGTTTATAGGCACCGCGGAGGAGACCGCAGAGCCTCATTGCACTTCCAGTGGCCAGCACACTCGCACACGCCGCCCGATTCCACCTTGAGGCCGTGCGCACGAGCCAAGTGGCCGAAATAAGCTCCCTTCTAGCGGATCGGCTGTTTATAAGCACCGCGGAGGAGATCGCAGAGCCTCATTGCACTTCCAGCGGCCAGCACATTCGGGCACGCTTCCCGGTTCCACCGGGAGGCCGTGCGCACGCGCCAGGTGGCCGAAATAAGCTCCCTTCTAGCGAATCGGCTGTTTATGAGCTCCGCGGAGGAGACTGCAGAGCCTCATTGCACTTCCAGCGGCCAGCACACTCGCGCACACCACCCGGTTCCACCGGGAGGCCGTGCACACGCGCCAAGTGGCCGAAATAAGCTCCCGCCGAGCGGATCGGCTGTTTATAAGCACCGCGGAGGAGATCGCGGAGCCTCATTGCACTTCCAGCGGCAAGCACACTCGCGCACGCCGCCCGGAACAACCGGGAGGGGCGCATGCGCCAAGTGGCCGAAATAAGCTCCCGCCTCTCGGAGCGGCTGTTTATAAGCACCGCAGAGGAGTTCGCGGAGCCTGATTGCACTTCCAGCGGCCGGCACACTCGCGCACGCTTCCTGGTTCCACCGGGAGGCCGTGCGCACGCGCCAAGTGGCCGAAATAAGCTCCCGCCTAGCGGAGCCGATGTTTATAAGCACCGCGGAGGAGATAGCGGAGCCTCATTGCACTTCCAGCGGCTAGCACACTCGCACACGCTTCCCGGTTCCACCGGGAGGCCGTGCGCACGCACCAAGTGGCCGAAATAAGCTCCCGCCTAGCGGACCGGCTGTTTATAAGCACCACGGAGGAGACCGCAGAGCCTCATTGCACTTCCAGCGGCCAGCACACTCGCACACGCCGCCCGATTCCACCTTGAGGCCGTGCGCACGAGCCAAGTGGCCGAAATAAGCTCCCGCCTAGCGGATCGGCTGTTTACAAGCACCGCGGAGGAGATTGCGGAGCCTCATTGCACTTCCAGCGGCCAGCACACTCGCGCACGCTTCCCGGTTCCACCGGGAGGCCGTGCACACGCGCCAGGTGGCCGAAATAAGCTCCCTTCTAGCGGATTGGCTGTTTATAAGCACCGCGGAGGAGATCGCAGAGCCTCATTGCACTTCCAGTGGCCAGCAAACTCACGCACACCGCCCGGCTCCACCGGGAGGCCGTGCGCACGCGCCGTGGCCGAAATGAGCTCCCGCCTAGCGGATCGGCTGTTTATAAGCACCGCAGAGGAGATCGCGGAGCCTCATTGCACTTCCAGCGGCAAACACACTCGCACACGCCGCCCGGAAACACCGGGAGGACGTGCGCATGCGCCAAGTGGCCGAAATAAGCTCCCGCCTCTCGGAGCGGCTGTTTATAAGCACCGCGGAGGAGATCGCAGAGCTTCATTGCACTTCCAGCGGTCAGCACACTCGCGCACGCCGCCCGGAACAACCGGGAGGTCGTGCGCATGCGCCTAGTGGCCGAAATAAGCTCCCGCCTAGCGGATTGGCTGTTTATAAGCACCGCGGAGGAGATTGCGGAGCCTTATTGCACTTCCAGCGGCCAGCACACTCGCGCACGCCGCCCGGAACAACCGGGAGGCGGTGCGCTCGCGCAAAGTGGCCGAAATAAGCTCCCGCCTAGCGGATCGGCTGTTTATAAGTACTGCGGAGGAGATCTCGGAGCCTCATTGCACTTCCAGCGGCCAGCACACTCGCGCACGCCACCCGGTTCCACCGGGAGGCCGTGCGCACGCGCCAAGTGGCCGAAATAAGCTCCCGCCTAGCGAATCGGCTGTTTATGAGCTCCGCGGAGGAGACTGCAGAGCCTCATTGCACTTCCAGCGGCCAGCACACTCGCGCACACCACCCGGTTCCACCAGGAGGCCGTGCACACGCGCCAAATGGCCGAAATAAGCTCCCGCCGAGCGGATCGGCTGTTTATAAGCACCGCGGAGGAGATCGCGGAGCCTCATTGCACTTCCAGCGGCAAGCATACTCGCGCACGCCGCCCGGAACAACCGGGAGGCCGTGCGCATGCGCTAAGTGGCCGAAATAAGATCCCGCCTAGCGGATCGGCTGTTTATAAGCACCGCGGAGGAGATCGCAGAGCCGCATTGCACTTCCAGCGGCCAGCACACTCACGCACACCGCCCGGCTCCACCAGGAGGCCGTGCGCACGCGCCGTGGCCGAAATAAGCTCCCGCCTAGCGAATCGGCTGTTTATGAGCTCCGCGGAGGAGACTGCAGAGCCTCATTGCACTTCCAGCGGCCAGCACACTCGCGCACACCACCCGGTTCCACCGGGAGGCCGTGCACACGCGCCAAGTGGCCGAAATAAGCTCCCTTCTAGCGAATCGGCTGTTTATGAGCTCCGCAGAGGAGACTGCAGAGCCTCATTGCACTTCCAGCGGCCAGCACACTCGCGCACACCACCCAGTTCCACCGGGAGGCCGTGCGCACGCACCAAGTGGCCGAAATAAGCTCCCGCCTAGCGGACCGGCTGTTTATAAGCACCGCGGAGGAGACCGCAGAGCCTCATTGCACTTCCAGCGGCCAGCACACTCGCACACGCCGCCTGATTCCACCTTGAGGCCGTGCACACGAGCCAAGTGGCCGAAATAAGCTCCCGCCTAGCGGATCGGCTGTTTATAAGCACCGCGGAGGAGATTGCGGAGCCTCATTGCACTTCCAGCGGCCAGCATACTCGCGCACGCCGCCCTGAACAACCGGGAGGCCGTGCGCATGCGCTAAGTGGCCGAAATAAGATCCCGCCTAGCGGATCGGCTGTTTATAAGCACCGCGGAGGAGATAGCGGAGCCACATTGCACTTCCAGCGGCCAGCACACTCGCGCACGCTTCCCGGTTCCACCGGGAGGCCGTGCGCACGCACCAAGTGGCCGAAATAAGCTCCCGCCTAGCGGACCGGCTGTTTATAAGCACCGCGGAGGAGACCGCAGAGCCTCATTGCACTTCCAGCGGCCGGCACACTCGCGCACGCTTCCTGGTTCCACCGGGAGGCCGTGCGCACGCGCCAAGTGGCCGAAATAAGCTCCCGCCTAGCGGACCGGCTGTTTATAAGCACCGCGGAGGAGACCGCAGAGCCTCATTGCACTTCCAGCGGCAAGCATACTCGCGCACGCCGCCCGGAACAACCGGGAGGCCGTGCGCATGCGCTAAGTGGCCGAAATAAGATCCCGCCTAGCGGATCGGCTGTTTATAAGCACCGCGGAGGAGATAGCGGAGCCTCATTGCACTTCCAGCGGCCAGCACACTCGCGCACGCTTCCCGGTTCCACCGGGAGAACGTGCGCACGCACCAAGTGGCCGAAATAAGCTCCCGCCTAGCGGACCGGCTGTTTATAGGCACCGCGGAGGAGACCGCAGAGCCTCATTGCACTTCCAGTGGCCAGCACACTCGCACACGCCGCCCGATTCCACCTTGAGGCCGTGCGCACGAGCCAAGTGGCCGAAATAAGCTCCCTTCTAGCGGATCGGCTGTTTATAAGCACCGCGGAGGAGATCGCAGAGCCTCATTGCACTTCCAGCGGCCAGCACATTTCACCGGGAGGCCGTGCGCACGCGCCAGGTGGCCGAAATAAGCTCCCTTCTAGCGAATCGGCTGTTTATGAGCTCCGCAGAGGAGACTGCAGAGCCTCATTGCACTTCCAGCGGCCAGCACACTCGCGCACACCACCCGGTTCCACCGGGAGGCCGTGCACACGCGCCAAGTGGCCGAAATAAGCTCCCGCCTAGCGGAGCCGCTGTTTATAAGCACCGCGGAGGAGATCGCGGAGCCTCATTGCATTTCCAGCGGCAAGCACACTCGCACGCGCCGCCCAACTCCACCGGAAGGCCGTGCGCACGCGCCAAGTGGCCGAAATAAATTCCTGCCTAGCGGATCGGCAATTATAAGCACCACGGAGGAGATCGCGGAGCCTCATTGCAACTCCAGCGGCCAGCACACTCGCGCACACCACCCGGTTCCAACGGGAGGCCGTGCACACGCGCCAAGTGGCCGAAATAAGCTCCCGCCGAGCGGATCGGCTGTTTATAAGCACCGCGGAGGAGATCGCGGAGCCTCATTGCACTTCCAGCGGCAAGCATACTCGCGCACGCCGTCCGGAACAACCGGGAGGCCGTGTGCATGCGCTAAGTGGCCGAAATAAGATCCCGCCTAGCGGATCGGCTGTTTATAAGCACCGCGGAGGAGATAGCAGAGCCTCATTGCACTTCCAGCGGCCAGCACACTCGCGCACGCTTCCCGGTTCCACCGGGAGGCCGTGCGCACGCACCAAGATGCCGAAATAAGCTCCCGCCTAGCGGACCGGCTGTTTATAAGCACCGCGGAGGAGACCGCAGAGCCTCATTGCACTTCCAGCGGCCAGCACACTCGCACACGCCGCCCGATTCCACCTTGAGGCCGTGCGCACGAGCCAAGTGGCCGAAATAAGCTCCCGCCTAGCGGATCGGCTGTCTATAAGCACCGCGGAGGAGACCGCAGAGCCTCATTGCACTTCCAGCGGCAAGCATACTCGCGCACGCCGCCCGGAACAACCGGGAGGCCGTGCGCATGCGCTAAGTGGCCGAAATAAGAACCCTTCTAGCGGATTGGCTGTTTATAAGCACCGCGGAGGAGATCGCAGAGCCTCATTGCACTTCCAGCGGCCAGCACACTCACGCACACCGCCCGGCTCCACCGGGAAGCCGTGCGCACGCGCCGTGGCCGAAATAAGCTCCCGCCTAGCGGATCGGCTGTTTATAAGCACCGCGGAGGAGATCGCGGAGCCTCATTGCACTTCCAGCGGCAAGCACACTCGCGCACGCCGCCCGGAACAACCGGGAGGACGTGCGCATGCGCCAAGTGGCCGAAATAAGCTCCCGCCTACCGGAGCGGCTGTTTATAAGCACCGCAGAGGAGATCGCGGAGCCTCATTGCACTTCCAGCGGCAAGCACACTCGCACACGCGGCCCAACTCCACCGGAAGCCCGTGCGCACGCGCCAAGTGGGCGAAATAAATTCCCGCCTAGCGGATCGGCTGTTTATAAGCACCGCAGAGGAGATCGCGGAGCCTCATTGCACTTCCAGCGGCAAGCATACTCGCGCACGCCGCCCGGAACAACCGGGAGGCCGTGCGCATGCGCTAAGTGGCCGAAATAAGATCCCGCCTAGCGGATCGGCTGTTTATAAGCACCGCGGAGGAGATAGCGGAGCCTCATTGCACTTCCAGCGGCAAGCACACTCGCGCACGCCGTCCGGAACAACCGGGAGGACGTGCGCATGCGCCAAGTGGCCAAAATAAGCTCCCGCCTAGCGGAGCGGCTGTTTATAAGCACCGCGGAGGAGATCTCGGAGCCTCATTGCACTTCCAGCGGCAAGCATACTCGCGCACGCCGCCCGGAACAACCGGGAGGCCGTGCGCATGCGCTAAGTGGCCGAAATAAGATCCCGCCTAGCGGATCGGCTGTTTATAAGCACCGCGGAGGAGATAGCGGAGCCTCATTGCACTTCCAGTGGCCAGCACACTCGCGCACGCTTCCCGGTTCCACCGGGAGAACGTGCGCACGCACCAAGTGGCCGAAATAAGCTCCCGCCTAGCGGACTGGCTGTTTATAGGCACCGCGGAGGAGACCGCAGAGCCTCATTGCACTTCCAGCGGCCAGCACACTCGCACACGCCGCCCGATTCCACCTTGAGGCCGTGCGCACGAGCTAAGTGGCCGAAATAAGCTCCCTTCTAGCGAATCGGCTGTTTATGAGCTCCGCGGAGGAGACTGCAGAGCCTCATTGCACTTCCAGCGGCCAGCACACTCGCGCACACCACCCGGTTCCACCGGGAGGCCGTGCACACGCGCCAAGTGGCCGAAATAAGCTCCCGCCGAGCGAATCGGCTGTTTATAAGCACCGCGGAGGAGATCGCGGAGCCTCATTGCACTTCCAGCGGCAAGCACACTCGCGCACGCCGCCCGGAACAACCGGGAGGGGCGCATGCGCCAAGTGGCCGAAATAAGCTCCCGCCTCTCGGAGCGGCTGTTTATAAGCACCGCGGAGGAGTTCGCGGAGCCTGATTGCACTTCCAGCGGCCGGCACACTCGCGCACGCTTCCTGGTTCCACCGGGAGGCCGTGCGCACGCGCCAAGTGGCCGAAATAAGCTCCCGCCTAGCGGAGCCGCTGTTTATAAGCACCGCGGAGGAGATCGCGGAGCCTCATTGCACTTCCAGCGGCAAGCACACTCGCACACGCCGCCCAACTCCACCGGAAGGCCGTGCGCACGCGCCAAGTGGCCGAAATAAATTCCTGCCTAGCGGATCGGCAATTATAAGCACCACGGAGGAGATCGCGGAGCCTCATTGCACTTCCAGCGGCCAGCACACTCGCGCACGCTTCCTGGTTCCATCGGGAGGCCGTGCCCACGCGCCAAGGGGCCGAAATAAGCTCCCGCCTAGCGGACCGGCTGTTTATAAGCACCGCGGAGGAGACCGCAGAGCCTCATTGCACTTCCAGCGGCAAGCATACTCGCGCACGCCGCCCGGAACAACCGGGAGGCCGTGCGCATGCGCTAAGTGGCCGAAATAAGATCCCGCCTAGCGGATCGGCTGTTTATAAGCACCGCGGAGGAGATAGCGGAGCCTCATTGCACTTCCAGCGGCCAGCACACTCGCGCACGCTTCCCGGTTCCACCGGGAGAACGTGCGCACGCACCAAGTGGCCGAAATAAGCTCCCGCCTAGCGGACCGGCTGTTTATAGGCACCGCGGAGGAGACCGCAGAGCCTCATTGCACTTCCAGTGGCCAGCACACTCGCACACGCCGCCCGATTCCACCTTGAGGCCGTGCGCACGAGCCAAGTGGCCGAAATAAGCTCCCTTCTAGCGGATCGGCTGTTTATAAGCACCGCGGAGGAGATCGCAGAGCCTCATTGCACTTCCAGCGGCCAGCACATTCGGGCACGCTTCCCGGTTCCACCGGGAGGCCGTGCGCACGCGCCAGGTGGCCGAAATAAGCTCCCTTCTAGCGAATCGGCTGTTTATGAGCTCCGCGGAGGAGACTGCAGAGCCTCATTGCACTTCCAGCGGCCAGCACACTCGCGCACACCACCCGGTTCCACCGGGAGGCCGTGCACACGCGCCAAGTGGCCGAAATAAGCTCCCGCCGAGCGGATCGGCTGTTTATAAGCACCGCGGAGGAGATCGCGGAGCCTCATTGCACTTCCAGCGGCAAGCACACTCGCGCACGCCGCCCGGAACAACCGGGAGGGGCGCATGCGCCAAGTGGCCGAAATAAGCTCCCGCCTCTCGGAGCGGCTGTTTATAAGCACCGCAGAGGAGTTCGCGGAGCCTGATTGCACTTCCAGCGGCCGGCACACTCGCGCACGCTTCCTGGTTCCACCGGGAGGCCGTGCGCACGCGCCAAGTGGCCGAAATAAGCTCCCGCCTAGCGGAGCCGATGTTTATAAGCACCGCGGAGGAGATAGCGGAGCCTCATTGCACTTCCAGCGGCTAGCACACTCGCACACGCTTCCCGGTTCCACCGGGAGGCCGTGCGCACGCACCAAGTGGCCGAAATAAGCTCCCGCCTAGCGGACCGGCTGTTTATAAGCACCACGGAGGAGACCGCAGAGCCTCATTGCACTTCCAGCGGCCAGCACACTCGCACACGCCGCCCGATTCCACCTTGAGGCCGTGCGCACGAGCCAAGTGGCCGAAATAAGCTCCCGCCTAGCGGATCGGCTGTTTACAAGCACCGCGGAGGAGATTGCGGAGCCTCATTGCACTTCCAGCGGCCAGCACACTCGCGCACGCTTCCCGGTTCCACCGGGAGGCCGTGCACACGCGCCAGGTGGCCGAAATAAGCTCCCTTCTAGCGGATTGGCTGTTTATAAGCACCGCGGAGGAGATCGCAGAGCCTCATTGCACTTCCAGTGGCCAGCAAACTCACGCACACCGCCCGGCTCCACCGGGAGGCCGTGCGCACGCGCCGTGGCCGAAATGAGCTCCCGCCTAGCGGATCGGCTGTTTATAAGCACCGCAGAGGAGATCGCGGAGCCTCATTGCACTTCCAGCGGCAAACACACTCGCACACGCCGCCCGGAAACACCGGGAGGACGTGCGCATGCGCCAAGTGGCCGAAATAAGCTCCCGCCTCTCGGAGCGGCTGTTTATAAGCACCGCGGAGGAGATCGCAGAGCTTCATTGCACTTCCAGCGGTCAGCACACTCGCGCACGCCGCCCGGAACAACCGGGAGGTCGTGCGCATGCGCCTAGTGGCCGAAATAAGCTCCCGCCTAGCGGATTGGCTGTTTATAAGCACCGCGGAGGAGATTGCGGAGCCTTATTGCACTTCCAGCGGCCAGCACACTCGCGCACGCCGCCCGGAACAACCGGGAGGCGGTGCGCTCGCGCAAAGTGGCCGAAATAAGCTCCCGCCTAGCGGATCGGCTGTTTATAAGTACTGCGGAGGAGATCTCGGAGCCTCATTGCACTTCCAGCGGCCAGCACACTCGCGCACGCCACCCGGTTCCACCGGGAGGCCGTGCGCACGCGCCAAGTGGCCGAAATAAGCTCCCGCCTAGCGAATCGGCTGTTTATGAGCTCCGCGGAGGAGACTGCAGAGCCTCATTGCACTTCCAGCGGCCAGCACACTCGCGCACACCACCCGGTTCCACCAGGAGGCCGTGCACACGCGCCAAATGGCCGAAATAAGCTCCCGCCGAGCGGATCGGCTGTTTATAAGCACCGCGGAGGAGATCGCGGAGCCTCATTGCACTTCCAGCGGCAAGCATACTCGCGCACGCCGCCCGGAACAACCGGGAGGCCGTGCGCATGCGCTAAGTGGCCGAAATAAGATCCCGCCTAGCGGATCGGCTGTTTATAAGCACCGCGGAGGAGATCGCAGAGCCGCATTGCACTTCCAGCGGCCAGCACACTCACGCACACCGCCCGGCTCCACCAGGAGGCCGTGCGCACGCGCCGTGGCCGAAATAAGCTCCCGCCTAGCGAATCGGCTGTTTATGAGCTCCGCGGAGGAGACTGCAGAGCCTCATTGCACTTCCAGCGGCCAGCACACTCGCGCACACCACCCGGTTCCACCGGGAGGCCGTGCACACGCGCCAAGTGGCCGAAATAAGCTCCCTTCTAGCGAATCGGCTGTTTATGAGCTCCGCAGAGGAGACTGCAGAGCCTCATTGCACTTCCAGCGGCCAGCACACTCGCGCACACCACCCAGTTCCACCGGGAGGCCGTGCGCACGCACCAAGTGGCCGAAATAAGCTCCCGCCTAGCGGACCGGCTGTTTATAAGCACCGCGGAGGAGACCGCAGAGCCTCATTGCACTTCCAGCGGCCAGCACACTCGCACACGCCGCCTGATTCCACCTTGAGGCCGTGCACACGAGCCAAGTGGCCGAAATAAGCTCCCGCCTAGCGGATCGGCTGTTTATAAGCACCGCGGAGGAGATTGCGGAGCCTCATTGCACTTCCAGCGGCCAGCATACTCGCGCACGCCGCCCTGAACAACCGGGAGGCCGTGCGCATGCGCTAAGTGGCCGAAATAAGATCCCGCCTAGCGGATCGGCTGTTTATAAGCACCGCGGAGGAGATAGCGGAGCCACATTGCACTTCCAGCGGCCAGCACACTCGCGCACGCTTCCCGGTTCCACCGGGAGGCCGTGCGCACGCACCAAGTGGCCGAAATAAGCTCCCGCCTAGCGGACCGGCTGTTTATAAGCACTGCGGAGGAGACCGCAGAGCCTCATTGCACTTCCAGCGGCCGGCACACTCGCGCACGCTTCCTGGTTCCACCGGGAGGCCGTGCGCACGCGCCAAGTGGCCGAAATAAGCTCCCGCCTAGCGGACCGGCTGTTTATAAGCACCGCGGAGGAGACCGCAGAGCCTCATTGCACTTCCAGCGGCAAGCATACTCGCGCACGCCGCCCGGAACAACCGGGAGGCCGTGCGCATGCGCTAAGTGGCCGAAATAAGATCCCGCCTAGCGGATCGGCTGTTTATAAGCACCGCGGAGGAGATAGCGGAGCCTCATTGCACTTCCAGCGGCCAGCACACTCGCGCACGCTTCCCGGTTCCACCGGGAGAACGTGCGCACGCACCAAGTGGCCGAAATAAGCTCCCGCCTAGCGGACCGGCTGTTTATAGGCACCGCGGAGGAGACCGCAGAGCCTCATTGCACTTCCAGTGGCCAGCACACTCGCACACGCCGCCCGATTCCACCTTGAGGCCGTGCGCACGAGCCAAGTGGCCGAAATAAGCTCCCTTCTAGCGGATCGGCTGTTTATAAGCACCGCGGAGGAGATCGCAGAGCCTCATTGCACTTCCAGCGGCCAGCACATTTCACCGGGAGGCCGTGCGCACGCGCCAGGTGGCCGAAATAAGCTCCCTTCTAGCGAATCGGCTGTTTATGAGCTCCGCAGAGGAGACTGCAGAGCCTCATTGCACTTCCAGCGGCCAGCACACTCGCGCACACCACCCGGTTCCACCGGGAGGCCGTGCACACGCGCCAAGTGGCCGAAATAAGCTCCCGCCTAGCGGAGCCGCTGTTTATAAGCACCGCGGAGGAGATCGCGGAGCCTCATTGCATTTCCAGCGGCAAGCACACTCGCACGCGCCGCCCAACTCCACCGGAAGGCCGTGCGCACGCGCCAAGTGGCCGAAATAAATTCCTGCCTAGCGGATCGGCAATTATAAGCACCACGGAGGAGATCGCGGAGCCTCATTGCAACTCCAGCGGCCAGCACACTCGCGCACACCACCCGGTTCCAACGGGAGGCCGTGCACACGCGCCAAGTGGCCGAAATAAGCTCCCGCCGAGCGGATCGGCTGTTTATAAGCACCGCGGAGGAGATCGCGGAGCCTCATTGCACTTCCAGCGGCAAGCATACTCGCGCACGCCGTCCGGAACAACCGGGAGGCCGTGTGCATGCGCTAAGTGGCCGAAATAAGATCCCGCCTAGCGGATCGGCTGTTTATAAGCACCGCGGAGGAGATAGCAGAGCCTCATTGCACTTCCAGCGGCCAGCACACTCGCGCACACTTCCCGGTTCCACCGGGAGGCCGTGCGCACGCACCAAGATGCCGAAATAAGCTCCCGCCTAGCGGACCGGCTGTTTATAAGCACCGCGGAGGAGACCGCAGAGCCTCATTGCACTTCCAGCGGCCAGCACACTCGCACACGCCGCCCGATTCCACCTTGAGGCCGTGCGCACGAGCCAAGTGGCCGAAATAAGCTCCCGCCTAGCGGATCGGCTGTCTATAAGCACCGCGGAGGAGACCGCAGAGCCTCATTGCACTTCCAGCGGCAAGCATACTCGCGCACGCCGCCCGGAACAACCGGGAGGCCGTGCGCATGCGCTAAGTGGCCGAAATAAGAACCCTTCTAGCGGATTGGCTGTTTATAAGCACCGCGGAGGAGATCGCAGAGCCTCATTGCACTTCCAGCGGCCAGCACACTCACGCACACCGCCCGGCTCCACCGGGAAGCCGTGCGCACGCGCCGTGGCCGAAATAAGCTCCCGCCTAGCGGATCGGCTGTTTATAAGCACCGCGGAGGAGATCGCGGAGCCTCATTGCACTTCCAGCGGCAAGCACACTCGCGCACGCCGCCCGGAACAACCGGGAGGACGTGCGCATGCGCCAAGTGGCCGAAATAAGCTCCCGCCTACCGGAGCGGCTGTTTATAAGCACCGCAGAGGAGATCGCGGAGCCTCATTGCACTTCCAGCGGCAAGCACACTCGCACACGCGGCCCAACTCCACCGGAAGCCCGTGCGCACGCGCCAAGTGGGCGAAATAAATTCCCGCCTAGCGGATCGGCTGTTTATAAGCACCGCAGAGGAGATCGCGGAGCCTCATTGCACTTCCAGCGGCAAGCATACTCGCGCACGCCGCCCGGAACAACCGGGAGGCCGTGCGCATGCGCTAAGTGGCCGAAATAAGATCCCGCCTAGCGGATCGGCTGTTTATAAGCACCGCGGAGGAGATAGCGGAGCCTCATTGCACTTCCAGCGGCAAGCACACTCGCGCACGCCGTCCGGAACAACCGGGAGGACGTGCGCATGCGCCAAGTGGCCAAAATAAGCTCCCGCCTAGCGGAGCGGCTGTTTATAAGCACCGCGGAGGAGATCTCGGAGCCTCATTGCACTTCCAGCGGCAAGCATACTCGCGCACGCCGCCCGGAACAACCGGGAGGCCGTGCGCATGCGCTAAGTGGCCGAAATAAGATCCCGCCTAGCGGATCGGCTGTTTATAAGCACCGCGGAGGAGATAGCGGAGCCTCATTGCACTTCCAGCGGCCAGCACACTCGCGCACGCTTCCCGGTTCCACCGGGAGAACGTGCGCACGCACCAAGTGGCCGAAATAAGCTCCCGCCTAGCGGACTGGCTGTTTATAGGCACCGCGGAGGAGACCGCAGAGCCTCATTGCACTTCCAGCGGCCAGCACACTCGCACACGCCGCCCGATTCCACCTTGAGGCCGTGCGCACGAGCTAAGTGGCCGAAATAAGCTCCCTTCTAGCGAATCGGCTGTTTATGAGCTCCGCGGAGGAGACTGCAGAGCCTCATTGCACTTCCAGCGGCCAGCACACTCGCGCACACCACCCGGTTCCACCGGGAGGCCGTGCACACGCGCCAAGTGGCCGAAATAAGCTCCCGCCGAGCGAATCGGCTGTTTATAAGCACCGCGGAGGAGATCGCGGAGCCTCATTGCACTTCCAGCGGCAAGCACACTCGCGCACGCCGCCCGGAACAACCGGGAGGGGCGCATGCGCCAAGTGGCCGAAATAAGCTCCCGCCTCTCGGAGCGGCTGTTTATAAGCACCGCGGAGGAGTTCGCGGAGCCTGATTGCACTTCCAGCGGCCGGCACACTCGCGCACGCTTCCTGGTTCCACCGGGAGGCCGTGCGCACGCGCCAAGTGGCCGAAATAAGCTCCCGCCTAGCGGAGCCGCTGTTTATAAGCACCGCGGAGGAGATCGCGGAGCCTCATTGCACTTCCAGCGGCAAGCACACTCGCACACGCCGCCCAACTCCACCGGAAGGCCGTGCGCACGCGCCAAGTGGCCGAAATAAATTCCTGCCTAGCGGATCGGCAATTATAAGCACCACGGAGGAGATCGCGGAGCCTCATTGCACTTCCAGCGGCCAGCACACTCGCGCACGCTTCCTGGTTCCATCGGGAGGCCGTGCCCACGCGCCAAGGGGCCGAAATAAGCTCCCGCCTAGCGGACCGGCTGTTTATAAGCACCGCGGAGGAGACCGCAGAGCCTCATTGCACTTCCAGCGGCAAGCATACTCGCGCACGCCGCCCGGAACAACCGGGAGGCCGTGCGCATGCGCTAAGTGGCCGAAATAAGATCCCGCCTAGCGGATCGGCTGTTTATAAGCACCGCGGAGGAGATAGCGGAGCCTCATTGCACTTCCAGCGGCCAGCACACTCGCGCACGCTTCCCGGTTCCACCGGGAGAACGTGCGCACGCACCAAGTGGCCGAAATAAGCTCCCGCCTAGCGGACCGGCTGTTTATAGGCACCGCGGAGGAGACCGCAGAGCCTCATTGCACTTCCAGTGGCCAGCACACTCGCACACGCCGCCCGATTCCACCTTGAGGCCGTGCGCACGAGCCAAGTGGCCGAAATAAGCTCCCTTCTAGCGGATCGGCTGTTTATAAGCACCGCGGAGGAGATCGCAGAGCCTCATTGCACTTCCAGCGGCCAGCACATTCGGGCACGCTTCCCGGTTCCACCGGGAGGCCGTGCGCACGCGCCAGGTGGCCGAAATAAGCTCCCTTCTAGCGAATCGGCTGTTTATGAGCTCCGCGGAGGAGACTGCAGAGCCTCATTGCACTTCCAGCAGCCAGCACACTCGCGCACACCACCCGGTTCCACCGGGAGGCCGTGCACACGCGCCAAGTGGCCGAAATAAGCTCCCGCCGAGCGGATCGGCTGTTTATAAGCACCGCGGAGGAGATCGCGGAGCCTCATTGCACTTCCAGCGGCAAGCACACTCGCGCACGCCGCCCGGAACAACCGGGAGGGGCGCATGCGCCAAGTGGCCGAAATAAGCTCCCGCCTCTCGGAGCGGCTGTTTATAAGCACCGCAGAGGAGTTCGCGGAGCCTGATTGCACTTCCAGCGGCCGGCACACTCGCGCACGCTTCCTGGTTCCACCGGGAGGCCGTGCGCACGCGCCAAGTGGCCGAAATAAGGTCCCGCCTAGCGGAGCCGCTGTTTATAAGCACCGCGGAGGAGATAGCGGAGCCTCATTGCACTTCCAGCGGCCAGCACACTCGCACACGCTTCCCGGTTCCACCGGGAGGCCGTGCGCACGCACCAAGTGGCCGAAATAAGCTCCCGCCTAGCGGACCGGCTGTTTATAAGCACCACGGAGGAGACCGCAGAGCCTCATTGCACTTCCAGCGGCCAGCACACTCGCACACGCCGCCCGATTCCACCTTGAGGCCGTGCGCACGAGCCAAGTGGCCGAAATAAGCTCCCGCCTAGCGGATCGGCTGTTTACAAGCACCGCGGAGGAGACCGCAGAGCCTCATTGCACTTCCAGTGCCCAGCACACTCGCGCAAGCTGCCCGGAACAACCGGGAGGCCGTGCGCACGCGCCAAGTTGCCGGAAATAGCTCCTTGCCGAGCGGATCGGCTTTTTATAAGTACCGCGGAGGAGATCGAAGAGCCTCATTGAAATTCCAGCGGCCAGCACACTCGCGCACGCCGCCCGGAACAACTGGGAGGACGTGCGCATGCGCCAAGTGGCCGAAATAAGCTCCCGCCTAGCGGAGCGGCTGTTTATAAGCACCGCGAGGAGATCACGGAGCCTCATTGCACTTCCAGCGGCAAGCACACTCGCACACGCCGCCCAACTCCACCGGAAGGCCGTGCGCACGCGCCAAGTGGCCGAAATAAATTCCTGCCTAACGGATCGGCAATTATAAGCACCGCGGAGGAGATCGCGGAGCCTCATTGCACTTCCAGCGGCAAGCACACTCGCGCACGCCGCCCGGAACAACCGGGAGGCCGTGTACATGCGCCAAGTGGCCGAAATAAGCTCCCGCCTAGCGGATCGGCTGTTTATGAGCACCGCGGAGGAGACTGCAGAGCCTCATTGCACTTCCAGCGGCCAGCACACTCGCGCACACCACCCGGTTCCACCGGGAGGCCGTGCACACGCGCCAAGTGGCCGAAATAAGCTCCCGCCGAGCGGATCGGCTGTTTATAAGCACTGCGGAGGAGATCACGGAGCCTCATTGCACTTCCAGCGGCAAGCATACTAGCGCACGCCGCCCGGAACAACCGGGAGGCCGTGCACACGCGCCAAGTGGCCGAAATAAGCTCCCTTCTAGCGGATTGGCTGTTTATAAGCACCGCGGAGGAGATCGCAGAGCCTCATTGCACTTCCAGCGGCCAGCACACTCACGCACACCGCCCGGCTCCACCGGGAGGCCGTGCGCACGCGCCAAGTGGCCGAAATAAGCTCCCGCCTAGCGGATCGGCTGTTTATGAGCTCCGCGGAGGAGACTGCAGAGCCTCATTGCACTTCCAGCGGCCAGCACACTCGCGCACTCCACCCGGTTCCACCGGGAGGCCGTGCACACGCGCCAAGTGGCCGAAATAAGCTCCCGCCTAGCGGATCGGCTGTTTATAAGCACCGCGGAGGAGATTGCGGAGCCTCATTGCACTTCCAGCGGCCAGCACACTCGCGCAAGCTTCCCGGTTCCACCGGGAGGCCGTGCGCACGCGCCAGGTGGCCGAAATAAGCTCCCTTCTAGCGGATTGGCTGTTTATAAGCACCGCGGAGGAGATCGCAGAGCCTCATTGCACTTCCAGCGGCCAGCACACTCACGCACACCGCCCGGCTCCACCGGGAGGCCGTGCGCACGCGCCGTGGCCGAAATAAGCTCCCGCCTAGCAGATCGGCTGTTTATAAGCACCGCGGAGGAGATCGCGGAGCCTCATTGCACTTCCAGCGGCAAGCACACTCGCGCACGCCACCCGGAACAACCGGGAGGACGTGCGCATGCGCCAATTGGCCAAAATAAGCTCCCGCCTAGCGGAGCGGCTGTTTATAAGCACCGCGGAGGAGATCGCGGAGCCTCATTGCACTTCCAGCGGCAAGCACACTCGCACACGCCGCCCGGAAAAACCGGGAGGACGAGCGCATGCGCCAAGTGGCCGAAATAAGCTCCCGCCTCTCGGAGCGGCTGTTTATAAGCACCGCAGAGGAGATCGCAGAGCTTCATTGCACTTCCAGCGGCCAGCACACTCGCGCACGCCGCCCGGAACAACCGGGAGGCCGTGCGCATGCGCCTAGTGGCCGAAATAAGCTCCCGCCTAGCGGATTGGCTGTTTATAAGCACCGCGGAGGAGATCGCGGAGCCTCATTGCACTTCCAGCGGCCGGCACACTCGCGCACGCTTCCTGGTTCCACCGGGAGGCCGTGCGCACGCGCCAAGTGGCCGAAATAAGCTCCCGCCTAGCGGACCGGCTGTTTATAAGCACCGCGGAGGAGACCGCAGAGCCTCATTGCACTTCCAGCGGCAAGCATACACGCGCACGCCGCCCGGAACAACCGGGAGGCCGTGCGCATGCGCTAACTGGCCGAAATAAGATCCCGCCTAGCGGATCGGCTGTTTATAAGCACCGCGGAGGAGATTGCGGAGCCTCATTGCACTTCCAGCGGCCAGCACACTCGCGCACGCTTCCCGGTTCCACCGGGAGGCCGTGCGCACGCGCCAGGTGGCCGAAATAAGCTCCCGCCTAGCGGATCGGCTGTTTATAAGCACCGCGGAGGAGATCGCGGAGCCTCATTGCACTTCCAGCGGCAAGCACACTCGCGCACGCCGCCCGGAACAACCGGGAGGACGTGCGCATGCGCCAAGTGGCCGAAATAAGCTCCCGCCTCTCGGAGCGGCTGTTTAAAAGCACCGCGGAGGAGATCGCGGAGCCTGATTGCACTTCCAGCGGGCGGCACACTCGCACACGCTTCCCGGTTCCACCGGGAGGCCGTGCGCACGCGCCAAGTGGCCGAAATAAGCTCCCGCCTAGCGGACCGGCTGTTTATAAGCACCGCGGAGGAGACCGCAGAGCCTCATTGCACTTCCAGCGGCAAGCATACTCGCGCACGCCGCCCGGAACAACCGGGAGGCCGTGCGCATGCGCTAAGTGGCCGAAATAAGATCCCGCCTAGCGGATCGGCTGTTTATAAGCACCGCGGAGGAGATAGCGGAGCCTCATTGCACTTCCAGCGGCCAGCACACTCGCGCACGCTTCCCGGTTCCACCGGGAGGCCGTGCGCACGCACCAAGTGGCCGAAATAAGCTTCGCCTAGCGGACCGGCTGTTTATAAGCACCGCGGAGGAGACCGCAGAGCCTCATTGCACTTCCAGCGGCCAGCACACTCGCACACGCTGCCCGATTCCACCTTGAGGCCGTGCGCACGCGCCAGGTGGCCGAAATAAGCTCCCGCCTAGCGGAGCGGCTGTTTATAAGCACCGCGGAGGAGATCGCGGAGCCTCATTGCACTTCCAGCGGCAAGCACACTCGCACACGCCGCCCAACTCCACCGGAAGGCCGTGCGCACGCGCCAAGTGGCCGAAATAAATTCCTGCCTAGCGGATCGGCAATTATAAGCCCCGCGGAGGAGATCGCGGAGCCTCATTGCACTTCCAGCGGCAAGCACACTCGCGCACGCCGCCCGGAACAACCGGGAGGCCGTATCCATGCGCCAAGTGGCCAAAATAAGCTCCCGCCTAGCGGATCGGCTGTTTATGAGCACCGCGGAGGAGACTGCAGAGCCTCATTGCACTTCCAGCGGCCAGCACACTCGCGCACACCACCCGGTTCCAGCGGGAGGCCGTGCACACGCACCAAGTGGCCGAAATAAGGGTTAGGGTTAGGGTTAGGGTTAGGATTGGATTGTGAAGTCCAACCCCTACCAGGGACGGGGAACTGATGTCCCCCCCTAGCAGAAGAGGACAACGCACGGTCCATCCATCCGTGGCCATACCTCGCCACCCGCTCCCGCCCCCGGGTTGCAGGCTGGCGCTGTCGCCCCCTACGGACAACTGTCCATTCCCCGTTGTAATTAATTGACATATTAATTTTTGGACTTCAAATTTTTATTGTTATGTCTAAATGTATATTTTTAATTTTCAAATTTCAAAGATATAATGAGTGGGTAAAACTTGAATTTTAGACTTTTTATTCTAAAACAAATTATCAAATGTCTATTTTTCAAAAAGATTTTTAGTGTCCAAATTGTCCGAATTTAGCAACGTAATTTATTGCAATGAAATAAATGATTTGTAAATAACTGTAAATAAAATCAACAATAGTAAATTATTAAATCGACTGTAAATAGGAAATTATTAAATTGAATGTAAATAGTAGTGTGCCTTAACAACGTTTCGGCTATACTAAGCCTTCTTCAGGTCTGGCACACCCGTATTGAATGAAATATTTTTGTTTCTCATAGGATTAAGTAGGGAGTTCCTCCCCCGAAGGAGAGGAGCAAAGGCACGGTCCTCCCATCCACGCCCACGTCCCACAACCAGCCCCAGAGCACACCGCCCGTCGTGGCTGCGCCAGGATTAAGTAGGGAGTTCCTCCCCCGAAGGAGAGGAGCAAAGGCACGGTCCTCCCATCCACGCCCACGTCCCACAACCAGCCCCAGAGCACACCGCCCGTCGTGGCTGCGCCAGCCATGCTGGTCAGGCCAAATTGGGCTTAATAAACATGTATTTGCTTTGTAGTTGTTGTTTGTTTTTGTGTTTGTACTTTGCCTATCCGGTCGCCTTTGTTATATATGTAATAAATGAGTCTCGACTTGGCATGATAGATTGACAGCTGCATTTGCGGTCAAATTAGTCGTACCTCGCACTTAATTCATCGACTCCCCTATCTGGGTGGAGCGAGAGCATTTTGCTCTGTGCGGCATCCATGCGCTCTCCTATCTGGGTAGAGCGTGGGTAAATTATAATTTTGCGTCTAATTGTTTTCCTATCGGCGCTAGTTTGCGCTCCCTTTTATTTCCTCCGTGTGGCCATCGACAACGTTTCGGCATCTTTTGTGCCTTCCTCAGGTCTGGCACACGGGAATTGCAGCTAAATTTAGTTTCATTGCATGTGGAGCTGTTTCCTCCTTCATGGCCGCATCGAGACTGAGTTTCCTGCTTTGAGCGGTCCTTATATAGTTTCATGTCAGCAATTTGCGTTTCGTTCCGGATAATTTCCCATCTACTTATTTTAGCTTATTAACTTGTTGTTTTCGCTCTTGTGAATTTCTGTTTCTTTTCTTGCAGGCACCGATTGGGCGTGAATATGTGATCTCGGCATAGGTAAGTATAACTGTGTTTCCTTTTTTCAGGTTTGTATCAGGTAAGTATTGTTTTTTGATAATGTAAATATTTACTTCCAACCATTTTTTAGTTTATATTCAATTTTGTGTTTATGTTTCCTTTTTTCAGGTTTGTATCAGGTAAGTATTGTTTTTTGATAGTGTAAATATTTACTTCCAACCACTTTTTAGTTTATATTCAATTTTGTGTTTACTGTTCAAATTTTTGACTTCTTATTTTCAATTTTTGACTTAAGGTTGAAATTTTTTTCATATTGGGAGTCAGGGAGGGATTTGGATTAGGGTTAGGGTTAGGGTTGGGGTTAGGGTTAGGGTTAGGGTTTGGGGTTAGGTTAGGGTTAGGGTTAGGGTAGGATCGGTTCAGGGGACAGCGCACAGACGCAGCAGGAGCTGAATGGAAACTGGAAACGTGGGGGGGCAGTGGAGGTGGCACAGGCGAGTTAGGATTAAGTAGGGAGTTCCTCCCCCGAAGGAGAGGAGCAAAGGCACGGTCCTACCATCCACGCCCACGTCCCACAACCAGCCCCAGAGCACACCGCCCGTCGTGGCTGCGCCAGCCATGCTGGTCAGGCCAAATTGGGCTTAATAAACATGTATTTGCTTTGTAGTTGTTGTTTGTTTTTGTGTTTGTACTTTGCCTATCCGGTCGCCTTTGTTATATATGTAATAAATGAGTCTCGACTTGGCATGATAGATTGACAGCTGCATTTGCGGTCAAATTGGTCGTACCTCGCACTTAATTCATCGACTCCCCTATCTGGGTGGAGCGAGAGCATCTTGCTCTGTGCGGCATCCATGCGCTCTCCTATCTGGGTAGAGCGTGGGTAAATTATAATTTTGCGTCTAATTGTTTTCCTATCGGCGCTAGTTTGCGCTCCCTTTTATTTCCTCCGTGTGGCCATCGACAACGTTTCGGCAACTTTTGTGCCTTCCTCAGGTCTGGCACACGGGAATTGCAGCTAAATTTAGTTTCATTGCATGTGGAGCTGTTTCCTCCTTCATGGCCGCATCGAGACTGAGTTTCCTGCTTTGAGCGGTCCTTATATAGTTTCATGTCAGCAATTTGCGTTTCGTTCCGGATAATTTCCCATCTACTTATTTTAGCTTATTAACTTGTTGTTTTCGCTCTTGTGAATTTCTGTTTCTTTTCTTGCAGGCACCGATTGGGCGTGAATATGTGATCTCGGCATAGGTAAGTATAACTGTGTTTCCTTTTTTCAGGTTTGTATCAGGTAAGTATTGTTTTTTGATAATGTAAATATTTACTTCCAACCATTTTTTAGTTTATATTCAATTTTGTGTTTATGTTTCCTTTTTTCAGGTTTGTATCAGGTAAGTATTGTTTTTTGATAGTGTAAATATTTACTTCCAACCACTTTTTAGTTTATATTCAATTTTGTGTTTATGTTCAAATTTTTGACTTCTTATTTTCAATTTTTGACTTAAGGTTGAAATTTTTTTCATATTGGGAGTCAGGGAGGGATTTGGATTAGGGTTAGGGTTAGGGTTGGGGTTAGGGTTAGGGTTAGGGTTAGGGTTTGGGGTTAGGTTAGGGTTAGGGTTAGGGTTAGGGTAGGATCGGTTCAGGGGACAGCGCACAGACGCAGCAGGAGCTGAATGGAAACTGGAAACGTGGGGGGGCAGTGGAGGTGGCACAGGCGAGTTAGGATTAAGTAGGGAGTTCCTCCCCCGAAGGAGAGGAGCAAAGGCACGGTCCTCCCATCCACGCCCACGTCCCACAACCAGCCCCAGAGCACACCGCCCGTCGTGGCTGCGCCAGCCATGCTGGTCAGGCCAAATTGGGCTTAATAAACATGTATTTGCTTTGTAGTTGTTGTTTGTTTTTGTGTTTGTACTTTGCCTATCCGGTCGCCTTTGTTATATATGTAATAAATGAGTCTCGACTTGGCATGATAGATTGACAGCTGCATTTGCGGTCAAATTAGTCGTACCTCGCACTTAATTCATCGACTCCCCTATCTGGGTTGAGCGAGAGCATCTTGCTCTGTGCGGCATCCATGCGCTCTCCTATCTGGGTAGAGCGTGGGTAAATTATAATTTTGCGTCTAATTGTTTTCCTATCGGCGCTAGTTTGCGCTCCCTTTTATTTCCTCCGTGTGGCCATCGACAACGTTTCGGCATCTTTTGTGCCTTCCTCAGGTCTGGCACACGGGAATTGCAGCTAAATTTAGTTTCATTGCATGTGGAGCTGTTTCCTCCTTCATGGCCGCATCGAGACTGAGTTTCCTGCTTTGAGCGGTCCTTATATAGTTTCATGTCAGCAATTTGCGTTTCGTTCCGGATAATTTCCCATCTACTTATTTTAGCTTATTAACTTGTTGTTTTCGCTCTTGTGAATTTCTGTTTCTTTTCTTGCAGGCACCGATTGGGCGTGAATATGTGATCTCGGCATAGGTAAGTATAACTGTGTTTCCTTTTTTCAGGTTTGTATCAGGTAAGTATTGTTTTTTGATAATGTAAATATTTACTTCCAACCATTTTTTAGTTTATATTCAATTTTGTGTTTATGTTTCCTTTTTTCAGGTTTGTATCAGGTAAGTATTGTTTTTTGATAGTGTAAATATTTACTTCCAACCACTTTTTAGTTTATATTCAATTTTGTGTTTACTGTTCAAATTTTTGACTTCTTATTTTCAATTTTTGACTTAAGGTTGAAATTTTTTTCATATTGGGAGTCAGGGAGGGATTTGGATTAGGGTTAGGGTTAGGGTTGGGGTTAGGGTTAGGGTTAGGGTTTGGGGTTAGGTTAGGGTTAGGGTTAGGGTAGGATCGGTTCAGGGGACAGCGCACAGACGCAGCAGGAGCTGAATGGAAACTGGAAACGTGGGGGGGCAGTGGAGGTGGCACAGGCGAGTTAGGATTAAGTAGGGAGTTCCTCCCCCGAAGGAGAGGAGCAAAGGCACGGTCCTACCATCCACGCCCACGTCCCACAACCAGCCCCAGAGCACACCGCCCGTCGTGGCTGCGCCAGCCATGCTGGTCAGGCCAAATTGGGCTTAATAAACATGTATTTGCTTTGTAGTTGTTGTTTGTTTTTGTGTTTGTACTTTGCCTATCCGGTCGCCTTTGTTATATATGTAATAAATGAGTCTCGACTTGGCATGATAGATTGACAGCTGCATTTGCGGTCAAATTGGTCATACCTCGCACTTAATTCATCGACTCCCCTATCTGGGTGGAGCGAGAGCATCTTGCTCTGTGCGGCATCCATGCGCTCTCCTATCTGGGTAGAGCGTGGGTAAATTATAATTTTGCGTCTAATTGTTTTCCTATCGGCGCTAGTTTGCGCTCCCTTTTATTTCCTCCGTGTGGCCATCGACAACGTTTCGGCAACTTTTGTGCCTTCCTCAGGTCTGGCACACGGGAATTGCAGCTAAATTTAGTTTCATTGCATGTGGAGCTGTTTCCTCCTTCATGGCCGCATCGAGACTGAGTTTCCTGCTTTGAGCGGTCCTTATATAGTTTCATGTCAGCAATTTGCGTTTCGTTCTGGATAATTTCCCATCTACTTATTTTAGCTTATTAACTTGTTGTTTTCGCTCTTGTGAATTTCTGTTTCTTTTCTTGCAGGCACCGATTGGGCGTGAATATGTGATCTCGGCATAGGTAAGTATAACTGTGTTTCCTTTTTTCAGGTTTGTATCAGGTAAGTATTGTTTTTTGATAATGTAAATATTTACTTCCAACCATTTTTTAGTTTATATTCAATTTTGTGTTTATGTTTCCTTTTTTCAGGTTTGTATCAGGTAAGTATTGTTTTTTGATAGTGTAAATATTTACTTCCAACCACTTTTTAGTTTATATTCAATTTTGTGTTTATGTTCAAATTTTTGACTTCTTATTTTCAATTTTTGACTTAAGGTTGAAATTTTTTTCATATTGGGAGTCAGGGAGGGATTTGGATTAGGGTTAGGGTTAGGGTTGGGGTTAGGGTTAGGGTTAGGGTTTGGGGTTAGGTTAGGGTTAGGGTTAGGGTTAGGGTAGGATCGGTTCAGGGGACAGCGCACAGACGCAGCAGGAGCTGAATGGAAACTGGAAACGTGGGGGGGCAGTGGAGGTGGCACAGGCGAGTTAGGATTAAGTAGGGAGTTCCTCCCCCGAAGGAGAGGAGCAAAGGCACGGTCCTACCATCCACGCCCACGTCCCACAACCAGCCCCAGAGCACACCGCCCGTCGTGGCTGCGCCAGCCATGCTGGTCAGGCCAAATTGGGCTTAATAAACATGTATTTGCTTTGTAGTTGTTGTTTGTTTTTGTGTTTGTACTTTGCCTATCCGGTCGCCTTTGTTATATATGTAATAAATGAGTCTCGACTTGGCATGATAGATTGACAGCTGCATTTGCGGTCAAATTAGTCGTACCTCGCACTTAATTCATCGACTCCCCTATCTGGGTTGAGCGAGAGCATCTTGCTCTGTGCGGCATCCATGCGCTCTCCTATCTGGGTAGAGCGTGGGTAAATTATAATTTTGCGTCTAATTGTTTTCCTATCGGCGCTAGTTTGCGCTCCCTTTTATTTCCTCCGTGTGGCCATCGACAACGTTTCGGCATCTTTTGTGCCTTCCTCAGGTCTGGCACACGGGAATTGCAGCTAAATTTAGTTTCATTGCATGTGGAGCTGTTTCCTCCTTCATGGCCGCATCGAGACTGAGTTTCCTGCTTTGAGCGGTCCTTATATAGTTTCATGTCAGCAATTTGCGTTTCGTTCCGGATAATTTCCCATCTACTTATTTTAGCTTATTAACTTGTTGTTTTCGCTCTTGTGAATTTCTGTTTCTTTTCTTGCAGGCACCGATTGGGCGTGAATATGTGATCTCGGCATAGGTAAGTATAACTGTGTTTCCTTTTTTCAGGTTTGTATCAGGTAAGTATTGTTTTTTGATAATGTAAATATTTACTTCCAACCATTTTTTAGTTTATATTCAATTTTGTGTTTATGTTTCCTTTTTTCAGGTTTGTATTGACTCCGCCGATGTGTCTAAGATCCTGAGGAGAGTCCCCCCATAAGGCCCCTGGCCCCGACAACATTCCTGGGCGGGTATGTGCAAGTCATCTGGCTGGGGTCATCACAGACATTTTTAACACCTCGCAGGGCCAAGCCACAGTGCCGGCGTGCTTTAAGACTGCCTCCATCATTCCGGTGCCGAAGAAACCTCAAATCACCTCATTTAATGATTACCGGCCTGTTGCACTGACTCCGGTTATGATGAAGTGCTTCGAAAGGCTGCTTAAAGGTCACATCGTTTCCAGACTCCCCCTATTATTTGACCCGTTCCAGTTTGCCGACCGGCAAAACCGCTCCACTCAGGACGCCATCTCCTCCGTTCTTCACCTGAGCCTGGCTCACCTGGAGGAGAAGAACACCCATGTGCGGATGCTGTTCCTGGACTTCAGCTCAGCGTTTAACACCATCATCCCACAGCATCTGGTAGGAAAAATGGAACACCTGGGCTTCAACACCCCCCTTCGCAACTGGCTGCTAGACTTCCTCACCAACAGACCTCAGTCAGTCCGGGTCGGACAGAACACCTCTGATGTCATCACCCTCAGCACAGGCTCCCCTCAGGGCTGCGTCCTGAGCCCCCTGCTGTTCACCCTGATGACACACGACTGCGTCCTCAGGTTCACCACCAATCACATCGTGAAGTCAGCAGACGACACAACGGTGGTGGGGCTCATCAGAGACAACAACGACCTGGACTACAGAGAGGAGGTGGAGCAGCTGGTGGGCTGGTGCAGAGAAAACAGCCTGATCCTGAATGAGGAGAAGATGAAGGAGATCATCGTCGACTTCAGGAAAAAACAGCCTCACCACGCTCCACTGATCATCAACAGCTCAGCTGTGGAGGTGGTCAGCAGCACCAAATTCGTGGGGGTCCACATCACAGAAGACCTCACCTGGACTATGAACACTACGGCACTGGTCAAGAGGGCACAGAAGCGCTTGTACTTCCTGCGGAGGATGAGGAGAGCCCACCTGCCCCCACCCATCATGAGGACGTTCTACAGGAGCACCATAGAGAGCATTCTGACAAGCTGTCTCTCTGTGTGGTGTGGAGGCTGCACCGCCTCCGATTGGAAGAACGTGAGGAGAGTGGTGAGGACAGCAGAGAGGATCATAGGGGCTCCAAACGTGCAAGTAACATCTCAACAGACCCTTCGCACCCAGGTTGCAGCCTGTTTGAACTACTCCCCTCCGGACGCCGTTATAGAGCTCTGTACACTAAAACCAGCAGACACAGAGACAGCTTCTTCCCCCAGGCTGTCGCTCTGATGAACTCACACCACTCTTAGAGTCTCAGAGTCATTACTGTGCAATAACATCCTGCTTTCCACACCTTTTTTGTTTACACTGTTTGTACTATGTGTCCTCTCTGCATCCATTGCAGCCCGGTCATCCTAGAAGAGGGACCCTCCCATCTGTGGACTTTTCTCAAGGTTTCTCATTTCCCATAGCTGGAGTTTTGAGTTTTCCCTTGCCCTCTTGGGAGTTTAAGATCTGGGGATGCTTGAGAATATCTTTCGTTCTTCACATGTGCTGAGTGTTGTTGTTAGTCACCTAAATGTTGAACAGAGGCTGTGATTTACCGAAGTCAAATTCCTTGTTTGGCACGCTCAAACATGGCGAATAAAAAACTCTTGAATCTTGAATCTTGAATCTTGAATCTCTTCCCTCCATTCAGGACATTTCATCTCAGCGCTGCATATCCCGTGCCCGTAACATCATCAATGACCCATCACACCCCCACCATGGACTGTTCTCCCTGCTGCCCTCTGGGAAGAGGTTTCGCAGCATCCGCTGCAGGTCCACCAGGTTCTGCAACAGCTTTTTCCCTGCTGTCATCAGACTGTTGAACACTAGAACTGTTGAGCTCTAAACTGAACTCTGCATCACACATTCACAGAACTGTACTTTATGACACTACGGACCTCTATCTTGCACTATCTCGCACTACCAACTTTACTGAACTTGTATAAACCCTTTAAATAGAAGTTTAATACATTGTTTAGCATTCCTCTGCACACTCTTGAATACTGTTTTGCCTACTTGCACTATTGCATAATTATCACTGCTGCACTTTATACTTATTTTTAATATATATATATATATAGTATATGTATATATATATATTTTCATAGGATATGTTACTTCTATTCAACTGCAATATCACTACTTTGTTGTAAGACGTATGCAACGGAATTTCGTTTTGTATGCACCATGTGCAGAAAAGATGACAATAAAGTTTGTCTAAGTCTAAGTCTAAGTCATGTCAGGTCAGCTGTCTGGAGAGAGAGAGAAGTCAGGACCTGCGGGCGGAGCACCACCGTGCCACCGCCGCCATGACGGAACTCAAAAGCAAACTCCATGAGGAGAAGCAGAAAGAGTTAGCCATTACCAGGGAGACATTACTGCGGCAGCATGAAATGGAGCTGATGAGAGTGATCAAAATCAAAGATGGAGAGATCCAGCGACTGAATGCCTTGGTCCTCAGCCTGAGGGACGGCTCCATGGACAAGGTGATCCGCTCTATCCGTATCTGACTATCCGCACGCCACGTCGGGCTTCGGTGCGACCGCTACCGTATTGTGTAGCTTGTCCCCAGTAAGCGTCGCGGCGCTCCGTTGCGGTCTCAACGGCCCGGTGTGGCGCAATGTCCGCTCAGGTGAGGAGGGGGGGCGCTTTGCTGGCGGAGGTGGAGGAGACGCGGCGGTGTCGGGAGACCGAGCGGTGTCGCCTCCACCAGGAGCGCGGAAGAAGCCCTGGCAGCGGCCCAGCGGGCCTGGCAGTCACGAGCGGCCGAGCTCCGATCGCCTCATCACCAGCATCGGGAGGAGCTGAGCCGAACCAAGAGAGACTGCGAGAGGGAGATCCGCCGACTGGTAGGACTGATCAGATGCGCGGTGCGTGGCTATGTTCCCAATTTTGTTGTATACCTGCAGTGCAATGACACCTAAGGCATTCTATTCTATTCTATTTCACAAGAAGAAAATGTCCGGTTGCTCGCTTCGCTTTTGTCACAGCAAAGGTGTTCTAGTCGATTCAAGAAAAAAATTGGCCGGTTGCTCTCTTTGTTTTTGTCACAAATCTGGCAAATGAGTTTGCCCGCCTGCCTGAGCGGTCCCCGTTTGTACATCCAGACGGATGAGATCAAGCTGAAAGACAGAGCGGTTAGTGTTTTGGATAAAGCCCTGGGGCCGGCCACGTCCACCGCCTTCAGCTGCAGACTCAGGCTGCCGAGCAGCAGATCGCTGCCCTGAGGGATTCCCAAAGGGCGGGCCTAAACTACCCTGGAAGTGGGGTCAACGCCGCTACTAGCAATCCTCTTCATAGCGTAAGCCACCTCATCACACACTTGCAGTACGCATGACTTAGTTCGTTGCTGGAGGAAGGTAGCACAAAAACAGTTTTGAACTTTGAACGAGTGCTTGTGTGTGTGTGTTGCGGGGCGTTTTCAGTCTCAGGAGGATCGGGACACGCGACGGTTTCATCTGAAAATCGCTGAGCTCAGCGCAGTCATCAGGAAACTGGAGGATCGAAACGCCCTGCTTTCTGAAGAGCGCAATGAACTGGTAATTTATTGACGGCACGCTTGAAGGTTTGCGCTACGTTTGATGCGCGCCATCCAGCGAGGCACCCATTGCGCTTGCTTATTAGTTGAGCGGCGCGGCGAGTCGGTTGCCTGGTAGATGTCTTTTATTGGGAGCCAAAGCCACGATTCCGTTCAAACCGATGCAAAAGGAATGGATACGTTCTGGCCCGCGTGTTGTGCGTCTTTCACATCCCGCACTTCATGCTTGCAGCTAAAGCGACTGAGAGAAACAGAAAGCCAGTTTCTGCCACTCCTGTACAAAAACAAACGCCTGAGCAGGAAGAATGAAGAACTCTCGCTGGTGCTGTGTCGCCTTGTAAACAAAGTGCGCTTTGTCACCCAGGAGAACGAGGAGATGGCAAGCTTGGTAAGTCGACGCGGACAACGGCGGCGTGCCAACAGAGTCCACTGCATTTGTGTTCCACAGAGAAGGCCTAGTTCGCTCAATGACCTGGACCGCGGTTGCGGCCAGCAGGACGGTGAAATGGAGTTCTTTCAAGTTGTGGAGCAGCGGCACATCATCGACGACTTGTCCAAGGTCTTCAGGCACGCGACTCGGTGCACGTACGGCAGCGCCGCGCTCGCTCGCTGTCGCCAGGAAACCTTTTCCGTCCAAAGCTTGGCCGGCGGCCGCCATCCAAAAAATTGGACCCTTAAATTCCGACCTTTCAAGCAAGAGCATTGTGCGCACGCGTTTGAACACGCTTTAGACTTGTTTTGCCGTTTTCAGCAGCTCAAAGCTCCCGTTTTGTCAGCGCCTTTGCCACTCGCTGTGCGCTGAAAACGACGGACTTGCCCGGCTGCTCAGCCCGTCAACCATGAGCCGCGAGCGCGACGTCATTGTCCGTAGGCAGCTAGTGGCAAAATGCACCCTGTTAGAGTTGCGCTCGCTCCAACTTATTTTGCAAGAACCACACGGGAGACAAGTAAGTTCTTTTGGACACCTGCAGGTGGAGAGTCCATCCGTTGTACGAATGAAGTCTGACTCTCGGCTCCTGCACGAGCATTTTAATTAAGAGAAACAGGGTGGGTGTAAGAGTGGATTGAATAGAGCAGGGGTCACCAACACGGTGCCCGCGGGCATCAGGTAGCCCGTGAGGACCGCATGAGTCGCCCGCAGGACTGTTCTAAAATTAGCTCAAATAGCGGCGCTTGTCAGCGAGCTGCATCTATTTATTTTACAGTCAAACCTCGGTTTCCGAACGTCCCGGTTCTTGAACAAATCGGAATTCGAGATTGTTTTTTGCTTCGGTTGTTGAACAAAATTCGGAGGTCGAACCTCGCGAGATGAGCCGGGAGGACCCGAGAAAACCCGACCGCGCAGCCCGGATGCCGACTGACTCCGTAGTTATTGTATTTTCGTTACTTTGAGGATTGTATTAACCCCTAATCATGCCTCCAAAGAAACCAAGTGGGAGCAGTAAAGCCATCCTAAAACACAAAGACGCTCTTAAAGCAATGCGACAGGGAGCGCCCCACGCGCTACGGTTGCACGATCAGACCAAATTAAGCTCCCTGCGCACTGAGGTCCACTTAAATTTTGGAAAGTACATCAGGACTTTAAAAAT
The DNA here is from genome assembly GCF_059516105.1 of Syngnathus floridae. Lineage (NCBI taxonomy): Eukaryota > Metazoa > Chordata > Actinopteri > Syngnathiformes > Syngnathidae > Syngnathus > Syngnathus floridae. The sequence continues at coordinate 1,818,476 of NC_142416.1, read as the reverse complement.
ATTTTCTAAATTTCAGCGACGGCTGTGTCACAATAATGCGACCAGCGCGGTGCAGTTGCGCGGTGGGTGGTGCACTGCAGTTGCGCAATCGGACAAAAATGCGCAAATGAAAAAAAATGTTTTTTAAGTCTTGGAACGGACTAACATTTTTTCTATGATTTGTAATGGCAAAAAAAGATTCGTAATTCGAGCGATTCGCTTCTCGAACCGCCTTCTAGAACGAATTGTGGTCGAAAACCGAGGTTTGACTGTATTTTTGCTATTCTTGTTAAAATCACACTTACATGTGAACTGGAAATGACAATAATAACACATAGCGAAAGCTAAATTGAGCAAATTGGCTATTTCAGAAGTGTGTGTGTGTGTGTGTCAAACTGGTAGCCCTTTGCCTTAATCAGTGCCCAGGAAGTAGCTCTCGGTTTAAGAAAGGTTGGTGACCCCTGGAATAGAGGAAGCCCTTGACCTCTAGTCAAAACATAGCAAGGGGTGTTTTACGACTTTGTGTCGGAAGGGATAAGCGATAGGGATAAATAAGGGATAAATAATATCATTTATTACAGGTTGCAGTCAAAGTCAAAGCAACATAATGATACGATAAAGATAATCTGGAAAACCCTGACACACCCTGTAGTTGTCACTTTTGGAAAAGACGAGCGTCCCTCCAATCATCGCCGGTGACGTGTTTTTCAGGCTCTGGAGACAGGAGCTCATGTCAGAAATGTCATTGTGAGTCGCGTTTGTTTCTGCGCCGGAGCCGTTCGTTCCCTTTGCATCCAAAGAATCTCAAAGGCGGATTATTTGTGTCGACAGGAGAGAGATTTGCTGCTACGATACCGACGTCGAGAATCTCTGAGGAGGAACAAAGCGTGAGGTCCTGCAAGGTGAGTCTGTTTGTTTGCGGCTGCTTGGTGTTGCGCAAGATGAAATGGCCTTTTTCTCGCTATCGTTCCTCTCGTCGATTCATCGTGAGGTGTCGCTTCAGTTTGTTCAGAGAGATGTTTGCTTCCGCGCCCGCAGGTCATCGAAACATTTTACGGCTACGACGAAGACGTGTTGGTGGACTCGGACGGATCGTCCTTGTCTTTTCACACCGACAGAACCCCCGACACGGAACCCGAAGAGGTAGCCCGCCATTTCTGCCAGCGTATTGGCACCAAACATTCCTCTTCAGCCTGGAATCGGACTCGTCTTTGCGTCGCGGTTGCTTTGTCGCCGGTCTGACTGATTCTGGTACTAGTGCTGTGTTGCATTGGTGTCTGCATGAAGAGGCGGAGCTTCGCTGACGCAAGAATATCAAGCGCTGCAACGAGCCTACGCTCTGCTAGCCCAGACCAGCGAAGGGGACTACGACGCCGAGAAGGAGATTGTTAGAGATTTGCTCACTCCAACTTATTTTGCAAGAACCACACGGGAGACAAGCAAGTCCTTTTTAGACACCTGCAGGTGGAGAGTTCACTCGTTCAAGGAATGAAGTCTGAACCCTTGTTCCTGCGAGGGGATATTTATTAAGAGAAACAGAGTGGGGGTTGAGAGTGGGGGTCAGAGTAGACAAATGGCCGAAGCCCCTGGCTGATCAAAGCACAGCAGGGGGTCCTTCACGATGTTGTGTGAACAAAACACTTTGATTGCTTCCTCTGCAGCTAGTCAATCAGTTCAAAAGATCTTAGCACTTTGTTCTACTACTTTCGTTAAGACAGGACAAGCGAGTTTAATTATTACAGGTTACATTCCAACATAATCATAGGATCAAACTAACCTGAAAACCCTAACAGAGATCAAGGTGGCGCCCCTTCCCGCAACCCCCGGCCGGGTCGCAGCCTCCCCGTTCGCACCCAGCCTCGGGTGTTCTCTGGTCTGAAAGGAGGAGGAGGAGCCTCCCTCCTCCTCCTTTCAGACCAGAGAAAAGCTGATGGTAGAAATGGGTCACTATCAAAGCAGAGTAGCAGATCTGGAGTCAGCGCTGAAGCAACAAGGACAGGTAAGCTCATCAATGAGCACACCTTTTTCTCAGACAAAATAGCTACATTCTTCAGTCACTCATTCGTCTGGCATAACTGGACCAACCCCCCCCCCCGAACGTGGCTGGGAAAATGCGGATAAAAGCAAATGTCATTTTCCAGTCAACCAAAGAATTTGTGGATGAAAATGACACAACATTCCAAAGCTGTCCACGCGTTTGTCTCTTCTAGAATGTCAAGTGGGTGGAGGAGAAGCAGCTGCTGCGTCAGAGCAATCAGCAGTTGGCCGAAAAGGTGACGGAAAGAAAGGCGCTGGGCGGAGTCGCTTGGCGTCACACCCGTCGGGAAGCCCCGCAGATGAGGTCTGACTGTCTTTTCAGGTCAGGCGGATGGAGGCGGAAGAAGCGCGTCTGAAAGAGCACATCCAGGATATCCGAGACCAAAACGAACTGCTTGAGTTCCGCATCCTGGAGCTGGAGGTGGGAAGACTCGCACAAGCGTGTTGAGGCCAGAGATGTGACGGACGGACGGACGGACGGACGGATGCATGCCTCTGCCTTTCAGGAGAGGGAGTGGCGCTCCCCCGTCTTGAAGTTTCTGCAAGTCTGTTTCCCAGACGGCCTCAGCCCTTTGCAGATCTACTGCGAGGCCGAGGGCGTGAGCGTACGTAAGGCGTCCCTCGCAACCCTAACCTTAACCCGAGGTCCCAGAACACCTTACATTGCTCCTTGCGCCTTTCCCCCGGACATCGTCATCAGTGATCTGATGAAGAAGCTGGACATCCTGGGCTATAACGCCGTAAGTGCATGTCGAACTCCTTAGGTTCGCACTCCACGAGACTCGGCGGCTCAAATGTGACTTTTGGAAGGCTTTGCGCTGAAAGAAGCTTGTTGACGCTGTGCCTTTGGGCTCTTGCAGAATCTCACCAACGAGGAGCAGGTGGTCGTGATTCACGCCAGGACCCTTCTCACCCTAGCCGAGAAGGTAACGCGCACGTCCACGCACGCTCTCGCATTCTGCTTATGTGACAGCAGCCTTTCCTCAGTGGTTAGAATACATCAAAGTGACCAAGTCAGCACTTCAACAGAAGATGTTGGACATTGAAAGTGAGAAGGTAGACAGACACGCGACATCAGCCAAGGGGAACTCCGGCAATGTGCCCCAACAATTCTGTCCTTGAGCTGTGCTAGGATATGTTCTGCAAGCAGAAGGGCTACCTGGATGAAGAGTTGGACTTCAGGAAGTGTTCCATGGACCAGGCTCATAAGGTAAGCCGCCCTCAAATCTCCCGCCGTGACACTTCGCTGAGGATCATGGGAATTTGCCATTGACAGTGACACCGTGAACCAAGAAAGTGGCGCTGGGAATGACAATCTCCTAAAGTTAGATTATTCCGGTTGATAAATGTCAGATAAACAGATGATACGAACACAGTCCCTTTGATAAAATAATATTAATTGCGTGGATATAATGGTTTAAAGGGTTTTCATCACAATTGGACTACAGACAGACCTCCAATTATGCTGATAAACTTGGCCAGAAACTTGAATGAAATAATATAACACTGCGTTAAATACAAACATACGTAATGATGGTTTAAATTCAATGAATCAATAAATTAAAAGGGACAAAGACTGACCTATTGATCTTTTCTGTCTGCGTTAAAGCTGGGCAGTTGACTTGACAAATAACTGTAATTTTAATTGACCAGGTAGACACACTCCGGGACTCGATCAACCCCGGCGGGGCCTCCCTTGGGCGAGGGTGTCTGGTGATAATGGCCGAAACACTCTGTGACCCCAAGGTCCACTACTGATGACGTGTCTACAAAATTATGACGTTCAAATTACCCACAACAAGGACGACTTAATGGGACTCTTTGTAAACAAAACGGTTGGTTTTAAAACAATATATAATAAAAAAATATATTAGTTCAAACACAACTAAGAGTTAATAGACACAATTTAAGACAAGGGTAGTCTCATAGGTCTGTACTTTTCTGTCGCTTTTCACTGTATTTCCATCTTGCTGGCCGAAGACCTGGGTGGCGCCTCAGCTACTCGGGGGAGGTTCTGGCAGGAGTGCAGTCTCACTTCGCCGTCCTTCGTACCCAATCCAGATTTTATGTGACCTGGTACGGCGAGGTTTACTGGTGAGACATGCGTAGGCCCGTGCCTTCCGTTGCCTTCTATCTAACCGACAGGGTCGGCGGACCCTTTGGGGAAGGTTTAGCGAGTAAAACTCAAAATACCTAACCCTAACCCTAACCCTAACCGAATGAAAGAAAACTATCATTTGGCCACAACCAACATTCACAGATACAACACAATGTGACGTGCGGGGTTGAGGTTAAAGGTTGAGTGAAGGGCCCTCGTTTTAAACTACTTTTTTGAAAAGGATTGGGAACAAGTAAGACGTATTGTTATTATGTTCAAGGTAATCAGATTTGTTTATTATTCTAATGGCCTCTTCAAAACTATTCTGGATTACTACTTTGGATCTATTCTACATTACTTGGCAACAACATACTCTGTAACAGATTAGGCAGTATAATCATATATGTTAACTTGAGAGTGCCCACACTCAATCTACTTATCGTGATGTGTTAAATCAATTACTGTTAGACATTATTTGTCTGATAATCTACCAAATCTTTGAATTGAAGAATTTGTGATTTAATTAATAGCTTGTTCAGGGTAATCAGACTTGTATATAATTCTAATGGCCTTCTTTTGAAAACTATTCTGAATTACAACTTTGGATCTTATATTACTTTGCAACAATCTACTCGGTGACAGATTAGGCAGTATAATCACATATGTTAACTTCAGTGCCCACACTGTATTTATTTATGGTTATTTGTTAAATCAAGTACTGTTAGACATGAAATAGGAAGTGTTTAACATAAATGTTATGGCTACTCACCATTGTAGCTCGCTCCTGGTCAATGATACGAGCCTCTTCTTGCAGTGGAAAACTTGCAGCCAACAAACACCGTGGAACCTAAAGGAATGAAATTAAACATTAACATTTCGCCTCAACCAATTTTCACACGTACAACGCAACGCGGCTACACTTCTGCTATTTCAAACGTAAATCTCCTTAAACACAATGAGTGTTACTTACCGTGTACGCTCTAGACGGTCCAGTTGCAAGCAGAAAATAAAGATATTTCCGTTGATAATCGTCGCTGCTCAGTGGCTCACGGCCATCGCGCCAACAGATTTGAATTTTGGCGGAGGTTCGGGCAATTACGTCATATCCGCGGCACATGACTGCGACGTAATACCCGCTTATCTGAAACGGCAGTTAAAAGTAGAGTTACATCAAGTTTTCTTGGAACCTAAACGAATGAAAGAAAACTATCATTTGGCCACAACCAACATTCACAGATACAACACAACGTGCGGGGTTGAGGTTAAAGATTGAGTGAAGGGCCCTCGTTTTAAACTACTGTTTTGAAAAGGAGTGGGAACAAGTAAGACGTATTTAATTTATTTAATGGGAAGTAGTAAGACTTATTAAATTTATTTAATCTACTTTTCTTCCCAGGCAAAATTTGATGTGCTGCAATTCCAAATTTCCAAAGTGAATGAAGGAATGAAGTCCTTTAAATTATGATTTTGTATAAATACTAGGCATTAACACAAAATCGACGGCACAAAATGGGCAGACTTTACTTGTTTGAAAAGGACTGGTTACAAGACAGACTTTTTTAATTTATTTAATGGGAAGAAGACTTATTTAGTTTAATTGATCTATTTTTGTTCCCTGGCAAAATTCGATTTGCTGCAATTCCAAATTTCCAAAGTGAATGAAGGAAAGAAGTCGTTTAAATTATGATTTTGTTTAAATACTAGGCATAGACACAAAATCTACGGCACAAAATGGGCAGACTTTACTTGTTTGAAGAGGACTGGTTACAAGACAGACTTTTCTGATTTATTTAATGGGAAGAAGACTTATTTAGTTTATTTAATCTATTTTTGTTCCCTGGCAAAATTGGATTTGCTGAAACTGTATTTTGCCAAATCTTGCCTTGAGACCTGATAGGAAGTATTAAACGCTTAGTTAAATCAATACAAGTTGGTAATAAGAGCGAGTAATGTTGGTTGAACCGATGAATGAAGGTTGAAAGCAATTTAAATTATGACTTTGTATAAATACTAGATATTAACAGAACATCTACTGCGCGAAATGGGCAGAGTTTACTTGTTTGAGAAGGAGTGGCTTATTCAAAACTAAGATTTATTTAATCTGTTTGTTCCCAGGCAAAATTGGATGTGATGCAATTCCAAATTTCACCACATGATGGTGCCCAATTTTGACTTCATAGGACATATTAAACACTTAGCTTGTTATTATGTTCAAGGTAATCAGATTTGTTTATTATTCTAATGGCCTCTTCAAAACTATTCTGGATTACTACTTTGGATCTATTCTACATTACTTGGCAACAACATACTCTGTAACAGATTAGGCAGTATAATCATATATGTTAACTTGAGAGTGCCCACACTCAATCTACTTATCGTGATGTGTTAAATCAATTACTGTTAGACATTATTTGTCTGATAATCTACCAAATCTTTGAATTGAAGAATTTGTGATTTAATTAATAGCTTGTTCAGGGTAATCAGACTTGTATATAATTCTAATGGCCTTCTTTTGAAAACTATTCTGAATTACAACTTTGGATCTTATATTACTTTGCAACAATCTACTCGGTGACAGATTAGGCAGTATAATCACATATGTTAACTTCAGTGCCCACACTGTATTTATTTATGGTTATTTGTTAAATCAAGTACTGTTAGACATGAAATAGGAAGTGTTTAACATAAATGTTATGGCTACTCACCATTGTAGCTCGCTCCTGGTCAATGATACGAGCCTCTTCTTGCAGTGGAAAACTTGCAGCCAACAAACACCGTGGAACCTAAAGGAATGAAATTAAACATTAACATTTCGCCTCAACCAATTTTCACACGTACAACGCAACGCGGCTACACTTCTGCTATTTCAAACGTAAATCTCCTTAAACACAATGAGTGTTACTTACCGTGTACGCTCTAGACGGTCCAGTTGCAAGCAGAAAATAAAGATATTTCCGTTGATAATCGTCGCTGCTCAGTGGCTCACGGCCATCGCGCCAACAGATTTGAATTTTGGCGGAGGTTCGGGCAATTACGTCATATCCGCGGCACATGACTGCGACGTAATACCCGCTTATCTGAAACGGCAGTTAAAAGTAGAGTTACATCAAGTTTTCTTGGAACCTAAACGAATGAAAGAAAACTATCATTTGGCCACAACCAACATTCACAGATACAACACAACGTGCGGGGTTGAGGTTAAAGATTGAGTGAAGGGCCCTCGTTTTAAACTACTGTTTTGAAAAGGAGTGGGAACAAGTAAGACGTATTTAATTTATTTAATGGGAAGTAGTAAGACTTATTAAATTTATTTAATCTACTTTTCTTCCCAGGCAAAATTTGATGTGCTGCAATTCCAAATTTCCAAAGTGAATGAAGGAATGAAGTCCTTTAAATTATGATTTTGTATAAATACTAGGCATTAACACAAAATCGACGGCACAAAATGGGCAGACTTTACTTGTTTGAAAAGGACTGGTTACAAGACAGACTTTTTTAATTTATTTAATGGGAAGAAGACTTATTTAGTTTAATTGATCTATTTTTGTTCCCTGGCAAAATTCGATTTGCTGCAATTCCAAATTTCCAAAGTGAATGAAGGAAAGAAGTCGTTTAAATTATGATTTTGTTTAAATACTAGGCATAGACACAAAATCTACGGCACAAAATGGGCAGACTTTACTTGTTTGAAGAGGACTGGTTACAAGACAGACTTTTCTGATTTATTTAATGGGAAGAAGACTTATTTAGTTTATTTAATCTATTTTTGTTCCCTGGCAAAATTGGATTTGCTGAAACTGTATTTTGCCAAATCTTGCCTTGAGACCTGATAGGAAGTATTAAACGCTTAGTTAAATCAATACAAGTTGGTAATAAGAGCGAGTAATGTTGGTTGAACCGATGAATGAAGGTTGAAAGCAATTTAAATTATGACTTTGTATAAATACTAGATATTAACAGAACATCTACTGCGCGAAATGGGCAGAGTTTACTTGTTTGAGAAGGAGTGGCTTATTCAAAACTAAGATTTATTTAATCTGTTTGTTCCCAGGCAAAATTGGATGTGATGCAATTCCAAATTTCACCACATGATGGTGCCCAATTTTGACTTCATAGGACATATTAAACACTTAGCTTGTTATTATGTTCAAGGTAATCAGATTTGTTTATTATTCTAATGGCCTCTTCAAAACTATTCTGGATTACTACTTTGGATCTATTCTACATTACTTGGCAACAACATACTCTGTAACAGATTAGGCAGTATAATCATATATGTTAACTTGAGAGTGCCCACACTCAATCTACTTATCGTGATGTGTTAAATCAATTACTGTTAGACATTATTTGTCTGATAATCTACCAAATCTTTGAATTGAAGAATTTGTGATTTAATTAATAGCTTGTTCAGGGTAATCAGACTTGTATATAATTCTAATGGCCTTCTTTTGAAAACTATTCTGAATTACAACTTTGGATCTTATATTACTTTGCAACAATCTACTCGGTGACAGATTAGGCAGTATAATCACATATGTTAACTTCAGTGCCCACACTGTATTTATTTATGGTTATTTGTTAAATCAAGTACTGTTAGACATGAAATAGGAAGTGTTTAACATAAATGTTATGGCTACTCACCATTGTAGCTCGCTCCTGGTCAATGATATGAGCCTCTTCTTGCAGTGGAAAACTTGCAGCCAACAAACACCGTGGAACCTAAAGGAATGAAATTAAACATTAACATTTCGCCTGGACCAACATTCACACGTACAACGCAACGCGGCTACACTTCTGCTATTACAAACGTAAATCTCCTTAAACACAACGAGTGTTACTTACCGTGTACGCTCTAGGCAAAATTGGATGTGATGCAATTCCAAATCTATCTGAAACGGCAGTTAAAAGTAGAGTTACATCAAGTTTTCTTTTTTTAATCAACACAATCATTTACAACCGTTGACCAGAAAGAATCGTCGAAATTCGACGTCCCCCACAAACGCCACGCTCACTCGCTTTTCAGGGCAACAAAAGTACTTCTTTTTAAAAACGATGAGTTGTACTTACCGTGTACGCTCTGGACGGTCCAGTTGCAAGCAGAAAATAAAAATATTTCTCTTGTTAGTCGTATGTTACCATCCGCTGTGTCTTTGTCAACATCGCCGCCATTTTCCTACTTCCTGCTGCGAGCCACGCCCACGGATTTAAATTTGGGCGGAAGCTCTTTCCATTGGCGTCGTTTTCGCGTATAGCAAATCCGATTGGTTGGGAAGGGGGCACGGTTATGCAGCCGAGGGGTCCTGTGATCGGTGGGATGTAAAGTAGGCGTCGACGTCACGTCCGCGTCACGTGACCACGACGTGGCAGACGTCACATAGCAACCGCTGTTTTGTTTAGTAGACTTACAGTTGTTATGCATTGACATAATGGCGCACACACCAAATAGATTTAAATAAATTAAATAATTCTTCTGCCCACTCTCTTTTAAACAAGTTAACTCTCCCCGCGGATTTGAATTCCGGCGAAAGTTACGCCCATCGACGTCACGTATGTCACGTGACCACGACGTGGCAGATGTCATATAGCAACCGCTGTTTTGTTTAGTAGATTTACAGTTGTTATGCATTGGCATAATGGTGTGCACTCAAAATAGATTTAAATAAATTAAATATTTCTTCTGCCCACTCCCTTTTAAACAAGTTAACTCTGCCCACGTCCATTGACGTCTTGTCTGCGTCACGTGACCACGACGTAGCGACGTCATATAGTAACCGCTGTTTTGATCAGTAGACTTAGTTATTATGCGTTGACATAATGGCGCACTGGTTAGCATGGCCACCTCTTAAGCATGATGTTGCGGGTTCGACGCCTGATCAATGTTAGCATGGAGTGAGCTGAAGTGCATGGCGCTGAAGATTTGAATCTTTGAAATGCGCTGAGGTCTGACATATCAGGCAGAATGGTTTGCCATCACGTTCAACAAAAAATAGAAACTTTCCCACTCTGATTAAAACGTCCTGCGTTCATCTACGTATTTTCGTTTTGCTGTGCATCTTTTCCCTGCCATTTCGAGAGCCCAATTGACACTCATAGTTTAAAGAAATGTGTTTGCCCATCCTACTTTGTGGAATTTCACCACATGCGCTTTTGACCAAAATACCAAATTGAACTCAAGTGAAGCAACACGCACAACCCCCCCCACACACACACACACACACACACACACAAATGTTGATATGAACATAAAAGAGCCGCATGCGGTTCGGGAGTTGCGGCTTGGCCAAACCTGTACTATACAACTTTATTTGTATAAAATTTTCACAACAGCTGTCACACAAACAAAGCGGGAAAAACCGAAGACGTGCGTGTTCCGCCCACGCTGGATTTATTTGCACCTTTGAAAAGACACCGTATTGCCGCAGATGTGGCAAAGAGTACTTTTGGGCATCTGAGACGGAAGGATGTCCAAAGCATCACGTCACCTGCTCTGGTAGGCATGGTGGTGGGACGTTGAGGTCAACCGCTTTGGGGTTGGCTGAATCTTTGATCGCAGGATGCCACACACTTGAAGACAGAAGCAGAAAAGCAGAGCTAAATGCAAAATGTACTCACCGGTGACTCAATTTTTTTCCCCCCTGAAGAAACAGCTGGACGGGTGGCCCCGGCTGGCCAGTGGGACTCTTGTTATTCTGACCCTTTTTAGTGCGCGTTTGGGGCAACAACCGTTTTTTGTGGCGCTCTTTTCTGGTTCAAAAGTGCCCTGCATGTGAATTTGCTTTTCCTGCCTTCTGATTGGATGAGCGCCGGTGTGACGCGGTGCCTCTGTCACCGTGGCGGGGGGTATACGTTGGCATCGGAGCGTCTGCCAACGTCTGAGACCGGCTGGCAGTGTATCGGAGGTGTCGAGTGCGGTGCCGATGGAGCTCACTCACCAGCTGGTGTTAGGGCCACAGAATGAAGGCCAAGGAGAAGAATAGAAAGAGAAACAGAAACTTCTCCTCCAATTGTTTGATTTGTCTCTTCTGAGCTTCGATGAATTCTTTCAGCTCTTTGTTCCTCTAGGACGGACAAATGGAAAGTGGCATTCAAAAGCCAGTAAGCGTGCAAGTAAGTGCCGGGCTGGCTTTGGGCCCTTACCTGTTGCGCGCTGTGCAGCAGATCCATTCTCTCTTGGAGGATGCAAGCGTCGCGCTCCCTCAACTCGCACATCAGGGCTCGCTTCCATTGGTCCACGGCGCTCCTAAGCTCTTCTCTCTGATCCGCCGTCAGCACGTCATTCACGCCAGCGTGGCTGGCTTTTTCGCCGTCCGTGGCGGGGCAGTCCCGCTGCGGTAGCGCCTCGTACAACATGGCCTCCAGCTCCAGGATCCTCTGGGCCGCAATCCTCGTCCATCAGTGGTCCGGCGGGAGATTTGAGGGAGGCTTACCTTATGAGCCTGGTCCATGGAACACTTCCTGAAGTCCAACTCTTCATCCAGGTAGCCCTTCTGCTTGCAGCACATAGAAGAGCCCAAAGGCACAGCGTCAACAAGCTTCTTTCAGCGCAAAGCCTTCCAAAAGTCACATTTGAGCCGCCGAGTCTCGTGGAGTGCGAACATAAGGAGTTCGACATACACTTACGGCGTTATAGCCCAGGATGTCCAGCTTCTTCATCAGATCACTGATGACGATGTCCGGGGGAAAGGCGCAAGGAGCAATGTAAGGTGTTCTGGGACCTCGGGTTAAGGTTAGGGTTGCGAGGGACGCCTTACGTACGCTCACGCCCTCAGCCTCGCAGTAGATCTGCAAAGGGCTGAGGCCGTCTGGGAAACGGACTTGCAGAAACTTCAAGACGGGGGAGCGCCACTCCCTCTCCTGAAAGGCAGAGGCATGCATCCGTCCGTCCGTCCGTCCGTCCGTCACATCTCTGGCCTCAACACGCTTGTGCGAGTCTTCCCACCTCCAGCTCCAGGATGCGGAACTCAAGCAGTTCGTTTTGGTCTCGGATATCCTGGATGTGCTCTTTCAGACGCGCTTCTTCCGCCTCCATCCGCCTGACCTGAAAAGACAGTCAGACCTCATCTGCGGGGCTTCCCGACGGGTGTGACGCCAAGCGACTCCGCCCAGCGCCTTTCTTTCCGTCACCTTTTCGGCCAACTGCTGATTGCTCTGACGCAGCAGCTGCTTCTCCTCCACCCACTTGACATTCTAGAAGAGACAAACGCGTGGACAGCTTTGGAATGTTGTGTCATTTTCATCCACAAATTCTTTGGTTGACTGGAAAATGACATTTGCTTTTCTCCGCATTTTCCCAGCCACATTCGGGGGGCGGGGTTGGTCCAGTAATGCCAGACGAATGAGTGACTGAAGAATGTAGCTATTTTGTCTGAGAAAAAGGTGTGCTCATTGATGAGCTTACCTGTCCTTGTTGCTTCAGCGCTGACTCCAGATCTGCTACTCTGCTTTGATAGTGACCCATTTCTACCATCAGCTTTTCTCTGGTCTGAAAGGAGGAGGAGGGAGGCTCCTCCTCCTCCTTTCAGACCAGAGAACACCCGAGGCTGGGTGAGAACGGGGAGGCTGCGACCCGGCCGGGGGTTGCGGGAAGGAGCGCCACCTTGATCTCCTTCTCGGCGTCGTAGTCCCCTTCGCTGGTCTGGGCTAGCAGAGCGTAAGCTCGTTGCAGCGCTTGATATTCTTGCGTCAGCTGGCGGTAGCGAAGCTCCGCCTCTTCATGCACACACCAATGCAACACAGCACTAGTACCAGAATCAGTCAGACCGGCGACAAAGCACCCGCGACGCAAAGACGAGTCCGATTCCAGGCTGAAGAGGAATGTTTGGTGCCAATACGCTGGCAGAAATGGCGGGCTACCTCTTCGGGTTCCGTGTCGGGGGTTCTGTCGGTGTGAAAAGACAAGGACGATCCGTCCGAGTCCACCAACACGTCTTCGTCGTAGCCGTAAAATGTTTCGATGACCCGCGGGCGCGGAAGCAAACATCTCTCTGAACAAACTGAAGCGACACCTCACGATGAATCGACGAGAGGAACGATAGCGAGAAAAAGGCCATTTCATCTTGCGCAACACCAAGCAGCCGCAAACAAACAGACTCACCTTGCAGGACCTCACGCTTTGTTCCTCCTCAGAGATTCTCGACGTCGGTATCGTAGCAGCAAATCTCTCTCCTGTCGACACAAATAATCCGCCTTTGAGATTCTTTGGATGCAAAGGGAACGAACGGCTCCGGCGCAGAAACAAACGCGACTCACAATGACATTTCTGACATGAGCTCCTGTCTCCAGAGCCTGAAAAACACGTCACCGGCGATGATTGGAGGGACGCTCGTCTTTTCCAAAAGTGACAACTACAGGGTGTGTCAGGGTTTTCCAGATTATCTTTATCGTATCATTATGTTGCTTTGACTTTGACTGCAACCTGTAATAAATAATATTATTTATCCCTTATTTATCCCTATCGCTTATCCCTTCCTACACAAAGTCGTAAAACACCCGTTGCTATGTTTTGACTAGAGGTCAAGGGCTTCCTCTATTCAATCCACTCTTACACCCACCCTGTTTCTCTTAATTAAAATGCTCGTGCAGGAGCCGAGAGTCAGACTTCATTCGTACAACGGATGGACTCTCCATCTGCAGGTGTCCAAAAGAACTTACTTGTCTCCCGTGTGGTTCTTGCAAAATAAGTTGGAGCGAGCGCAACTCTAACAGGGTGCATTTTGCCACTAGCTGCCTACGGACAATGATGTCGCGCTCGCGGCTCATGGTTGACGGGCTGAGCAGCCGGGCAAGTCCGTCGTTTTCAGCGCACAGCGAGTGGCAAAGGCGCTGACAAAACTGCTGAAAACGGCAAAACAAGTCTAAAGCGTGTTCAAACGCGTGCGCACAATGCTCCTGCTTGAAAGGTCGGAATTTAAGGGGCCAATTTTTTGGATGGCGGCCGCCGGCCAAGCTTTGGACGGAAAAGGTTTCCTGGCGACAGCGAGCGAGCGTGGCGCTGCCGTACGTGCACCGAGTCGCCTGCCTGAAGACCTTGGACAAGTCGTCGATGATGTGCCGCTGCTCCACAACTTGAAGGAACTCCATTTCACCGTCCTGCTGGCCGCAACCGCGGTCCAGGTCATTGAGCGAACTAGGCCTTCTCTGTGGAACACAAATGCAGTGGACTCTGTTGGCACGCCGCCGTTGTCCGCGTCGACTTACCAAGCTTGCCATCTCCTCGTTCTCCTGGGTGACAAAGCGCACTTTGTTTTCAAGGCGACACAGCACCAGCGAGAGTTCTTCATTCTTCCTGCTCAGGCGTTTGTTTTTGTACAGGAGTGGCAGAAACTGGCTTTCTGTTTCTCTCAGTCGCTTTAGCTGCAAGCATGAAGTGCGGGATGTGAAAGACGCACAACACGCGGGCCAGAACGTATCCATTCCTTTTGCATCGGTTTGAACGGAATCGTGGCTTTGGCTCCCAATAAAAGACATCTACCAGGCAACCGACTCGACGCGCCGCTCAACTAATAAGCAAGCGCAATGGGTGCCTCGCTGGATGGCGCGCATCAAACGTAGCGCAAACCTTCAAGCGTGCCGTCAATAAATTACCAGTTCATTGCGCTCTTCAGAAAGCAGGGCGTTTCGATCCTCCAGGTTCCTGATGACTGCGCTGAGCTCAGCGATTTTCAGATGAAACCGTCGCGTGTCCCGATCCTCCTGAGACTGAAAACGCCCCGCAACACACACACACAAGCACTCGTTCAAAGTTCAAAACTGTTTTTGTGCTACCTTCCTCCAGCAACGAACTAAGTCATGCGTACTGCAAGTGTGTGATGAGGTGGCTTACGCAATGAAGAGGATTGCTAGTAGCGGCGTTGACCCCACTTCCAGGGTAGTTTAGGCCCGCCCTTTGGGAATCCCTCAGGGCAGCGATCTGCTGCTCGGCAGCCTGAGTCTGCAGCTGAAGGCGGTGGACGTGGCCGGCCCCAGGGCTTCATCCAAAACACTAACCGCTCTGTCTTTCAGCTTGATCTCATCCGTCTGGATGTACAAACGGGGAGCGCTCAGGCAGGCGGGCAAACTCATTTGCCAGAATTGTGACAAAAACAAAGAGAGCAACCGGCCAATTTTTTTTCTTGAATCGACAAGAACACCTTTGCTGTGACAAAAGCGAAGCGAGCAACCGGACATTTTCTTCTTGTGAAATAGAATAGAATAGAATGCCTTAGGTGTCATTGCACTGCAGGTATACAACGAAATTGGGAACATAGCCACGCACCGCGCATCTGATCAGTCCTACCAGTCGGCGGATCTCCCTCTCGCAGTCTCTCTTGGTTCGGCTCAGCTCCTCCCGATGCTGGTGATGAGCCGATCGGAGCTCGGCCGCTCGGGACTGCCAGGCCTGCTGGGCCGCTGCCAGGGCTTCTTCCGCGCTCCTGGTGGAGGCGACACCGCTCGGTCTCCCGACACCGCCGCGTCTCCTCCACCTCCGCCAGCAAAGCGCCCCCCCTCCTCACCTGAGCAGACATTGCGCCACACCGGGCCGTTGAGACCGCAACGGAGCGCCGCGACGCTTACTGGGGACAAGCTACACAATACGGTAGCGGCCGCATCGAAGCCCGACGTGGCGTGCGGATAGTCAGACACGGATAGAGCGGATCACCTTGTCCATGGAGCCGTCCCTCAGGCTGAGGACCAAGGCATTCAGTCGCTGGATCTCTCCATCTTTGATTTTGATCACTCTCATCAGCTCCATTTCATGCTGCCGCAGTAATGTCTCCCTGGTAATGGCTAACTCTTTCTGCTTCTCCTCATGGAGTTTGCTTTTGAGTTCCGTCATGGCGGCGGTGGCACGGTGGTGCTCCGCCCGCAGGTCCTGACTTCTCTCTCTCTCCAGACAGCTGACCTGACATGACTTAGACTTAGACTTAGACAAACTTTATTGTCATCTTGTCTGCACATGGTGCATACAAAATGAAATTCCGTTGCATACGTCTTACAACAAAGTAGTGATATTGCAGTTGAATAGAAGTAACATATCCTATGAAAATATATATATATATACATATATACTATATATATATATATATATATATATATATATTAAAAATAAGTATAAAGTGCAGCAGTGATAATTATGCAATAGTGCAAGTAGGCAAAACAGTATTCAAGAGTGTGCAGAGGAATGCTAAACCATGTATTAAACTTCTATTTAAAGGGTTTATACAAGTTCAGTAAAGTTGGTAGTGCGAGATAGTGCAAGATAGAGGTCCGTAGTGTCATACAGTTCTGTGAATGTGTGATGCAGAGTTCAGTTTAGAGCTCAACAGTTCTAGTGTTCAACAGTCTGATGACAGCAGGGAAAAAGCTGTTGCAGAACCTGGTGGACCTGCAGCGGATGCTGCAAACCTCTTCCCAGAGGGCAGCAGGGAGAACAGTCCATGGTGGGAGTGTGATGGGTCATTGATGATGTTACGGGCACGGGACATGCAGCGCTGAGATGAAATGTCCTGAATGGAGGGAAGAGGAGCCCCTATGATCCTCTCTGCTGTCCTCACCACTCTCCTCACGTTCTTCCAATCGGAGGCGGTGCAGCCTCCACACCACACAGAGAGACAGCTTGTCAGAATGCTCTCTATGGTGCTCCTGTAGAACGTCCTCATGATGGGTGGGAGCAGGTGGGCTCTCCTCATCCTCCGCAGGAAGTACAAGCGCTTCTGTGCCCTCTTGACCAGTGCCGTAGTGTTCATAGTCCAGGTGAGGTCTTCTGTGATGTGGACCCCCAGGAATTTGGTGGTGCTGACCACCTCCACAGCTGAGCTGTTGATGATCAGTGGAGCGTGGTGAGGCTGTTTTTTCCTGAAGTCGACGATGATCTCCTTCATCTTCTCCTCATTCAGGATCAGGCTGTTTTCTCTGCACCAGCCCACCAGCTGCTCCACCTCCTCTCTGTAGTCCAGGTCGTTGTTGTCTCTGATGAGCCCCACCACCGTTGTGTCGTCTGCTGACTTCACGATGTGATTGGTGGTGAACCTGAGGACGCAGTCGTGTGTCATCAGGGTGAACAGCAGGGGGCTCAGGACGCAGCCCTGAAGGGAGCCTGTGCTGAGGGTGATGACATCAGAGGTGTTCTGTCCGACCCGGACTGACTGAGGTCTGTTGCTGAGGAAGTCTAGCAGCCAGTTGCGAAGGGGGGTGTTGAAGCCCAGGTGTTCCAATTTTCCTACCAGATGCTGTGGGATGATGGTGTTAAACGCTGAGCTGAAGTCCAGGAACAGCCTCCGCACATGGGTGTTCTTCTCCTCCAGGTGAGCCAGGCTCAGGTGAAGAACGGAGGAGATGGCGTCCTGAGTGGAGCGGTTTTGCCGGTCGGCAAACTGGAACGGGTCAAATAATAGGGGGAGTCTGGAAACGATGTGACCTTTAAGCAGCCTTTCGAAGCACTTCATCATAACCGGAGTCAGTGCAACAGGCCGGTAATCATTAAATGAGGTGATTTGAGGTTTCTTCGGCACCGGAATGATGGAGGCAGTCTTAAAGCACGCCGGCACTGTGGCTTGGCCCAGCGAGGTGTTAAAAATGTCTGTGATGACCCCAGCCAGATGACTTGCACATTCCCTGAACACACGCCCAGGAATGTTGTCGGGGCCAGGGGCCTTACAGGGGTTGACTCTCCTCAGGGTCTTCAACACATCGGCGGAGTCAAGGCAGAGTACCTCCTCTTCCTGATGGGGGACAGTTTTAACTGCTGGAGTGCCGTTTAGTGCCTCGAACCTCCCAAAGAAGTTATTTAGACCATTTAGAAAGTCAGCATCAACTACACCCACCGGGGGGGGGGGGGGGAGAGTGAGTTGTAGTCTGTAATCGCCCGTATGCCTTGCCCCATACTCCTGATGTTTTTGACGTCGTGGAAACGATCCTGAAATTTTCGACTGCGGTCTCGCTTCGCTATCCTGATGGCACGGTTCAAGTTGGCTCTCGCTGTCCTCAGTGTCTCCTTGTCGCCAGACTTGAAGGCAGAGTTCCGCGCTCGTAGCGTTTGACGTACCTCCTCAGTCATCCAGGGTCGTTGGTTGCCCCGGGTGATGATATTCTTAGTGGTGCTGACGTCCTCGGTGCATTTGTTGATGTAGGCTGACACAGTCATGGCACACGCATGTCTAATCTACATCGGGAAAACTGGGAGGGAGGGAGGGAGGCAGGCAGGGAGGCAGGCAGGGAGGCAGGCAGTGTCTGTCTGTTGAGGTTTTCACCTTGTTCTTCTCCTGCTGAAGTTCTAACTGGACGTCCATCAGTTTGGTTCTCAGCTCGTCATTGGCGGCCTGAAGGGCGTCCGTTCGCTCCGCCTTGGCCCGCCCTGCCCGGTCGTCAGTCAGAGATCACAACATTTGTACCTGGAGAGCACAAACGCAGCGCTGTTTTCCACTGGCTTCGAACTCAACTTCAATCGGTACCGTAACTTACAACATCATAAACATAGAACTAGCTTGACTTATTCATTGAATAAATGCATTTGGTTCTTCAAAACTGCATCACGCAACATAGCGTGACCGAGACGGCCGTTATCCACCTGCGTGAAGTTATTTGGTGAAATGAATGAGATGTTTAAGACACCATCGTTCTGTCTCTATGTAGATGAAGGGAAATAATCGATTGCTGAAGGTCCAAAGGTGTTGTGATAAACAAATAAACATATTAGTGATTAGTGACATATTTGTGATAAACATATTAGGCAGGATAATCACATATGTTAACGTGACTGCCCACACTGTATTTATTTATGGTTATTTGTTAAATCGAGTACTGTTAGACATGAAATAGGAAGTGTTTAACATAAATGGAAGACGAAAGGGGTACTCACCATTGTAGCTCCTGCTGGTCAATGATACGAGCCTCTTCTTGCAGTGGAAAACATACAGCCAACAAACACCGTGGAACCTAAAGGAATGAAATTAAACATTAACATTTAGCCTCAACCAACATTCACAGATACAACGCAACGCAAACTACACAAACGTAAATCTTTTTAAACACAATGAGTTGTACTTACCGTGTACGCTCTAGACGGTCCACTTGCAAGCAGAAAATAAAGATATTTCTGTTGATAATCGTCGTGTTTGTATCCGGTGTCTCGCTCAAGGCCATTGCGCCCACAGATTTGAATTTTGGCGAGAGTTCAGCCTATTGACGTCATTTCCGCGGTGTAATACCCGCATATCTGAAACGGGAAAGTTAAGAGTAGAGTTAAATAAAGTTTTTAGTCAACGCAATAATTTACAACCGTTGACCAGTCGAAATAATCGTCAAAATTTGGCGTCTGTGGCTGGAAGCAGACGCCGAGTTCGACATTCCTCCCAAACGCCACACTCCCTCGCTTTTCAGGGCTAAAAACAAACAGTTGTAATTACCTTGTACGCTCTAGACGGTCAAGTTGCAAGCTGAAAACAAAAATATTTGCCTTGTTAGTCATCGTGTTACTAACCGCTGTGTCTTGTTTGCCAGAATTGCCGCTTTCCTACTTCCTGTTGCAAGCCACGCCCACGGATTATAATTTTGCCGTGAGTTCCGCCTATTGACGTCATGTCCGCGTCACATGACTGCGACGTAATATTATCTAAAACTGTTTGTGCGGTATTGTGTTGTTCTGTGCGGTATTGTGTTATTCTGTGCGGCGTCGTGTTGTTCTGTGCGGCGTCGTGTTGTTCAGTGCGACGTCGTGTTGTTCAGTGCGGCATGGTGTTGTTCAGTAAGGCATGGTGTTGTTCAGTGCGGCATGGTGTTGTTCAGTGCGGCATAATGTTGTTCAGTGCGGCATAATGTTGTTCAGTGCGGCATGGTGTTGTTCAGTGCGGCATGGTGTTGTTCAGTGCGGCATGGTGTTGTTCAGTGCGGCATGGTGTTGTTCAGTGCGGAATGGTGTTGTTCAGTGCAGCATGGTGTTGTTCAGTCCGGGATGGTGTTGTTCAATGCGGGATCGTGTTGTTCAGTGCGGGGTGGTGTTGTTCAGTGCGGGATGGTGTTGTTCAGTGCGGCATGGTGTTGTTCAATGCGGCATGGTGTTGTTCAGTGCGGGATGGGGTTGTTCATTGCGGCATGGTGTTGTTCAGTGCGGCATGGTGTTGTTCAGTGCGGCATGGTGTTGTTCAGTGCGGCATGGTGTTGTTCAGTGCGGCATAATGTTGTTCAGTGCGGCATGGTGTTGTTCAGTGCAGGATGGTGTTGTTCAGTGCGGCATGGTGTTGTTCAATGCAGGATCGTGTTGTTCAGTGCAGCATAATGTTGTTCAGTGCAGCATGGTGTTGTTCAGTGCGGCATGGTGTTGTTCAATGCGGCATGGTGTTGTTCACTGCGGGATGGTGTTGTTCAATGCGGGATCGTGTTGTTCAGTGCGGCATAATGTTGTTCAGTGCGGCATGGTGTTGTTCAGTGCGGCATGGTGTTGTTCAGTGCGACATAATGTTGTTTAGTGCGGCATAATGTTGTTCAGTGCGGCATAATGTTGTTCAGTGCGGCATGGTGTTGTTCAGTGCGGCATGGTGTTGTTCAGTGCGGCATGGTGTTGTTCAGTGCAGGATGGTGTTGTTCAGTGCGGCATGGTGTTGTTCAGTGCGGCATGGTGTTGTTCAGTGCGGGATGGTGTTGTTCAGTGCGGGATGGTGTTGTTCAGTGCGGCATGGTGTTGTTCAGTGCGGCATGGTGTTGTTCAGTGCTGCATGGTGTTGTTCAGTGCGGCATGGTGTTGTTCAGTGCAGGATGGTGTTGTTCAATGCGGGATCGTGTTGTTCAGTGCGGCATGGTGTTGTTCAGTGCGGCATGGTGTTGTTCAGTGCGGCATAATGTTGTTCAGTGCGGCATGGTGTTGTTCAGTGCGGCATGGTGTTGTTCAGTGCGGCATAGTGTTGTTCAGTGCGGCATGGTGTTGTTCAGTGCGGCATAATGTTGTCCAGTGCGCCATAATGTTGTTCAGTGCGGCATGGTGTTGTTCAGTGCGAGATGGTGTTGTTCAGTGCAGCATGGTGTTGTTCAATGCGGCATGGTGTTGTTCAGTGCGGGATGGTGTTTTTCAGTGCAGGATGGTGTTGTTCAGTGCGGCATGGTGTTGTTCAATGCGTCAGTGCGGCATAATGTTGTTCAGTGCGGCATGGTGTTGTTCAGTGCGGCATGGTGTTGTTCAGTGCGGCATGGTGTTGTTCAGTGCAGGATGGTGTTGTTCAGTGCGGCATGGTGTTGTTCAATGCGGCATGGTGTTGTTCAGTGCGGCATGGTGTTGTTCAGTAAGGCATGGTGTTGTTCAGTGCGGCATGGTGTTGTTCAGTGCGGCATAATGTTGTTCAGTGCGGCATAATGTTGTTCAGTGCGGCATGGTGTTGTTCAGTGCGGCATGGTGTTGTTCAGTGCGGCATGGTGTTGTTCAGTGCGGCATGGTGTTGTTCAGTGCGGAATGGTGTTGTTCAGTGCAGCATGGTGTTGTTCAGTCCGGGATGGTGTTGTTCAATGCGGGATCGTGTTGTTCAGTGCGGGGTGGTGTTGTTCAGTGCGGGATGGTGTTGTTCAGTGCGGCATGGTGTTGTTCAATGCGGCATGGTGTTGTTCAGTGCGGGATGGTGTTGTTCATTGCGGCATGGTGTTGTTCAGTGCGGCATGGTGTTGTTCAGTGCGGCATGGTGTTGTTCAGTGCGGCATGGTGTTGTTCAGTGCGGCATAATGTTGTTCAGTGCGGCATGGTGTTGTTCAGTGCAGGATGGTGTTGTTCAGTGCGGCATGGTGTTGTTCAATGCAGGATCGTGTTGTTCAGTGCAGCATAATGTTGTTCAGTGCAGCATGGTGTTGTTCAGTGCGGCATGGTGTTGTTCAATGCGGCATGGTGTTGTTCACTGCGGGATGGTGTTGTTCAATGCCGGATTGTGTTGTTCAGTGCGGCATAATGTTGTTCAGTGCGGCATGGTGTTGTTCAGTGCGGCATGGTGTTGTTCAGTGCGACATAATGTTGTTTAGTGCGGCATAATGTTGTTCAGTGCGGCATAATGTTGTTCAGTGCGGCATGGTGTTGTTCAGTGCGGCATGGTGTTGTTCAGTGCGGCATGGTGTTGTTCAGTGCAGGATGGTGTTGTTCAGTGCGGCATGGTGTTGTTCAATGCGGCATGGTGTTGTTCAGTGCGGGATGGTGTTGTTCAGTGCGGGATGGTTTTGTTCAGTGCGGCATGGTGTTGTTCAGTGCGGCATGGTGTTGTTCAGTGCGGCATGGTGTTGTTCAGTGCGGCATGGTGTTGTTCAGTGCAGGATGGTGTTGTTCAATGCGGGATCGTGTTGTTCAGTGCGGCATGGTGTTGTTCAGTGCGGCATGGTGTTGTTCAGTGCGGCATAATGTTGTTCAGTGCGGCATGGTGTTGTTCAGTGCGGCATGGTGTTGTTCAGTGCGGCATAGTGTTGTTCAGTGCGGCATGGTGTTGTTCAGTGCGGCATAATGTTGTCCAGTGCGCCATAATGTTGTTCAGTGCGGCATGGTGTTGTTCAGTGCGAGATGGTGTTGTTCAGTGCAGCATGGTGTTGTTCAATGCGGCATGGTGTTGTTCAGTGCGGGATGGTGTTGTTCAGTGCAAGATGGTGTTGTTCAGTGCGGCATGGTGTTGTTCAATGCGTCAGTGCGGCATAATGTTGTTCAGTGCGGCATGGTGTTGTTCAGTGCGGCATGGTGTTGTTCAGTGCGGCATGGTGTTGTTCAGTGCAGGATGGTGTTGTTCGGTGCGGCATGGTGTTGTTCAATGCGGCATGGTGTTGTTCAGTGCGGGATGGTGTTGTTCAGTGCAGGATGGTGTTGTTCAGTGCGGCATGGTGTTGTTCAGTGCGGAATGGTGCTGTTCAGTGCGGCATGGTGTTGTTCAGTGCGGCATGGTGTTGTTCAGTGCAGGATGGTGTTGTTCAATGCGGGATCGTGGTGTTCAGTGCGGCATGGTGTTGTTCAGTGCGGCATGGTGTTGTTCAGTGCGGCATAATGTTGTTCAGTGCGGCATGGTGTTGTTCAGTGCGGAATGGTGTTGTTCAGTGCGGCATGGTGTTGTTCAGTGCGGCATGGTGTTGTTCAATGCGGGATCGTGTTGTTCAGTGCGGGGTGGTGTTGTTCAGTGCAGGATGGTGTTGTTCAGTGCAGGATGGTGTTGTTCAGTGCGGCATGGTGTTGTTCAATGCAGGATCGTGTTGTTCAGTGCAGCATAATGTTGTTCAGTGCAGCATGGTGTTGTTCAGTGCGGCATGGTGTTGTTCAATGCGGCATGGTGTTGTTCAGTGCGGGATGGTGTTGTTCAGTGCGGCATGGTGTTTTTCAGTGCGGCATAATGTTGTTCAGTGCAGCATGGTTTTGTTCAGTGCGGCATGGTGTTGTTCAGTGCGACATAATGTTGTTCAGTGCGGCATAATGTTGTTCAGTGCGGCATGGTGTTGTTCAGTGCGGCATGGTGTTCAGTGCGGCATGGTGTTGTTCAGTGCGGCATGGTGTTGTTCAGTGCAGGATGGTGTTGTTCAGTGCAGGATGGTGTTGTTCAATGCGGCATGGTGTTGTTCAGTGCGGGATGGTGTTGTTCAGTGCAGGATGGTGTTGTTCAGTGGGCATGGTGTTGTTCAGTGCGGCATGGTGTTGTTCAGTGCGGCATGGTGTTGTTCAGTGCGGCATGGTGTTGTTCAGTGCAGGATGGTGTTGTTCAATGCGGGATGGTGTTGTTCAGTGCGGGATGGTGTTGTTCAGTGCAGGATGGTGTTGTTCAGTGCGGCATGGTGTTGTTCAATGCGGCATGGTGTTGTTCAGTGCAGGATGGTGTTGTTCAGTGCGGCATGGTGTTGTTCAATGCGGCATGGTGTTGTTCAATGCGGCATGGTGTTGTTCAGTGCGGCATGGTGTTGTTCAGTGCGGCATGGTGTTGTTCAGTGCAGCGTAATGTTGTTCAGTGCGGCATGGTGTTGTTCAGTGCGGAATGGTGTTGTTCAGTGCGGCATGGTGTTGTTCAGTGCGGGATGGTGTAGTTCAGTGCGGCATGGTGTTGTTCAGTGCGGCATGGTGTTGTTCAGTGCGGGATGGTGTTGTTCATTGCGGCATGGTGTTGTTCAGTGCGGCATGGTGTTGTTCAGTGCGGCATGGTGTTGTTCAGTGCGGCATAATGTTGTTCAGTGCGGCATAATGTTGTTCAGTGCGGCATGGTGTTGTTCAGTGCGGGATGGTGTTGTTCAGTGCAGGATGGTGTTGTTCAGTGCGGCATGGTGTTGTTCAATGCGGGATCGTGTTGTTCAGTGCGGCATGGTGTTCAGTGCGGCATGGTGTTGTTCAGTGCGGCATGGTGTTGTTCAGTGCGGCATGGTGTTGTTCAGTGCGGCATAATGTTGTTCAGTGCGGCATAATGTTGTTCAGTGCGGCATAATGTTGTTCAGTGCGGCATAATGTTGTTCAGTGCGGCATAATGTTGTTCAGTGCGGGATGGTGTTGTTCATTGCGGCATGGTGTTGTTCAGTGCGGCATGGTGTTGTTCAGTGCGGGATGGTGTTGTTCAGTGCAGGATGGTGTTGTTCAGTGCGGCATGGTGTTGTTCAGTTCGGGATGGTGTTGTTCAGTTCGGGATGGTGTTGTTCAGTGCGGCATGGTGTTGTTCAGTGCGGCATAATGTTGTTCAGTGCGGCATGGTGTTGTTCAGCGCGGAATGGTGTTGTTCAGTGCGGCATGGTGTTGTTCAGTGCGGCATGGTGTTGTTCAGTGCGGCATGGTGTTGTTCAGTGCGGCATGGTGTTGTTCAGTGCGGGATGGTGTTCAATGCGGGATCGTGTTGTTCAGTGCGGCATGGTGTTGTTCAGTGCGGCATGGTGTTGTTCAGTGCGGCATGGTGTTGTTCAGTGCGGCATGGTGTTGTTCATTTCGGCATAATGTTGTTCAGTGCG
Organism: Syngnathus floridae; assembly: GCF_059516105.1. Classification (NCBI taxonomy): domain Eukaryota; kingdom Metazoa; phylum Chordata; class Actinopteri; order Syngnathiformes; family Syngnathidae; genus Syngnathus; species Syngnathus floridae. The sequence goes on along the minus strand of NC_142416.1, from coordinate 1,793,470 downwards.
GCATAATGTTGTTTAGTGCGGCATGGTGTTGTTCAGTGCGGGATGGTGTGGTTCAGTGCGTTATAATGTTGTTCAGTGCGGCATGGTGTTGTTCAGTGCGGCATGGTGTTGTTCAGTGCGGCATGGTGTTGTTCAGTGCGGCATAATGTTGTTCAGTGCGGCATAATGTTGTTCAGTGCGGCATGGTGTTGTTCAGTGCGGGATGGTGTTGTTCAGTGCGGGATGGTGTTGTTCAGTGCGGCATGGTGTTCAATGCGGAATGGTGTTGTTCAGTGCAGGATGGTGTTGTTCAGTGCGGCATGGTGTTGTTCAGTGCGGCATAATGTTGTTCAGTGCGGCATGGTGTTGTTCAGTGCGGCATGGTGTTGTTCAGTGCGGCATGGTGTTGTTCAGTGCGGCATGGTGTTGTTCAGTGCGGCATAATGTTGTTCAGTGCGGCATGGTGTTGTTCAGTGCGGCATGGTGTTGTTCAGTGCGGCATAATGTTCAGTGCGGCATAATGTTGTTCAGTGCGGCATGGTGTTGTTCAGTGCGGGATGGTGTTGTTCAGTGCAGGATGGTGTTGTTCAGTGCGGCATGGTGTTCAGTGCGGGATGGTGTCTTTCAGTGCGGCATGGTGTCGTTCAGTGCGGCATGGTGTCTTTCAGTGCGGCATGGTGTCGTTCAGTGAGGCATGGTGTTGTTCAGTGCGGCATGGTGTTATTTAGTGCGGCATGGTGTTGTTCAGTGCGGGATGGTGTTGTTCAGTGTGGCATGGTGTTCAGTTCGGCATGGTGTTGTTCAGTGCGGTATCGTGTTGTTCAGTGCGGTATCGTGTTTCTCAGTGCGGTATCGTGTTGTTCAGTGCAGTATCGTTGTGTTGTTCGTATTGTGTTGTGTTATTCGTAATGTGTTGTGTTGTTCGTATTGTGTTGTGTTGTTCATATTGTGTTGTTCATATTGTGTTGAGTTGTTCGTATTGTGTTGTGTTGTTCGTATTGTGTTGCCTTTAACACTTAGCCTCTAACACTTAGCCTCTAACACTTAGCCTCTAGCATCTAGAAGGTAAATAAATAGGAAGGAAGAACTCACCGGTGACGTCTTCGCCCATGTCCAAGCGTTGTACTTTGTATTTTCATCCTTCTGACAGTGGAAAACATAGCCAACAAACACCGTGGAACCTAAACGAATGAAAGAAAACTATCATTTGGCCACAACCAACATTCACAGATACAACACAATGTGACGTGCGGGGTTGAGGTTAAAGGTTGAGTGAAGGGCCCTCGTTTTAAACTACTTTTTTGAAAAGGATTGGGAACAAGTAAGACGTATTTAATTTATTTAATGGGAAGTAGTAAGAGCTATTGAATTTAATCTATGTATTATATTCTATTGTATTGTATTCTGTTGTATTCTTTTGGATTGTATTCACACTAACCCCACTAAAACTTCAGCCCACAAAAACTCGCCTCTGGCGCCTAGCCTCTGGCACTTAGCCTCTAACACTTAGCCTTTAACACTTAGCCTTTAACACTTAGCCTTTAACACTTAGCCTAGAAGGTGAATAAATAGGGTTAAAGGTTGAGTGAAGGGACCTCGTTTTAAACTACTGTTTTGAAAAGGAGTGGGAACAAGTAAGACGTATTTAATTTATTTAATGGGAAGTAGTAAGACTTATTAAATTTATTTAATCTACTTTTCTTCTCAGGCAAAATTTGATGTGCTGCAATTCCAAATTTCCAAAGTGAATGAAGGAATGAAGTCCTTTAAATTATGATTTTGTATAAATACTAGGCATTAACACAAAATCGACGGCACAAAATGGGCAGACTTTACTTGTTTGAAAAGGACTGGTTACAAGACAGACTTTTTTAATTTATTTAATGGGAAGAAGACTTATTTAGTTTAATTGATCTATTTTTGTTCCCTGGCAAAATTCGATTTGCTGCAATTCCAAATTTCCAAAGTGAATGAAGGAAAGAAGTCGTTTAAATTATGATTTTGTTTAAATACTAGGCATAGACACAAAATCTACGGCACAAAATGGGCAGACTTTACTTGTTTGAAGAGGACTGGTTACAAGACAGACTTTTCTGATTTATTTAATGGGAAGAAGACTTATTTAGTTTATTTAATCTATTTTTGTTCCCTGGCAAAATTGGATTTGCTGAAATTGTATTTTGCCAAATCTTGCCTTGAGACCTGATAGGAAGTATTAAACGCTTAGTTAAATCAATACAAGTTGGTAATAAGAGCGAGTAATGTTGGTTGAACCGATGAATGAAGGTTGAAAGCAATTTAAATTATGACTTTGTATAAATACTAGACATTAACAGAACATCTACTGCGCGAAATGGGCAGAGTTTACTTGTTTGAGAAGGAGTGGCTTATTCAAAACTAAGATTTATTTAATCTGTTTGTTCCCAGGCAAAATTGGATGTGATGCAATTCCAAATTTCACCACATGATGGTGCCCAATTTTGACTTCATAAGACATATTAAACACTTAGCTTGTTATTATGTTCAAGGTAATCAGATTTGTTTATTATTCTAATGGCCTCTTCAAAACTATTCTGGATTACTACTTTGGATCTATTCTACATTACTTGGCAACAACATACTCTGTAACAGATTAGGCAGTATAATCATATATGTTAACTTGAGAGTGCCCACACTCAATCTACTTATCGTGATGTGTTAAATCAATTACTGTTAGACATTATTTGTCTGATAATCTACCAAATCTTTGAATTGAAGAATTTGTGATTTAATTAATAGCTTGTTCAGGGTAATCAGACTTGTATATAATTCTAATGGCCTTCTTTTGAAAACTATTCTGAATTACAACTTTGGATCTTACATTACTTTGCAACAATCTACTCGGTGACAGATTAGGCAGTATAATCACATATGTTAACTTCAGTGCCCACACTGTATTTATTTATGGTTATTTGTTAAATCAAGTACTGTTAGACATGAAATAGGAAGTGTTTAACATAAATGTTATGGCTACTCACCATTGTAGCTCGCTCCTGGTCAATGATACAAGCCTCTTCTTGCAGTGGAAAACTTGCAGCCAACAAACACCGTGGAACCTAAAGGAATGAAATTAAACATTAACATTTCGCCTCGACCAATTTTCACACGTACAACGCAACGCGGCTACACTTCTGCTATTACAAACGTAAATCTCCTTAAACACAATGAGTGTTACTTACCGTGTACGCTCTAGACGGTCCAGTTGCAAGCAGAAAATAAAGATATTTCTGTTGATAATCGTCGCTGCTCAGTGGCTCACGGCCATCGCGCCAACAGATTTGAATTTTGGCGGAGGTTCGGGCAATTACGTCATATCCGCGGCATTTGACTGCGACGTAATACCCGCTTATCTGAAACGGCAGTTAAAAGTAGAGTTACATCAAGTTTTCTTGGAACCTAAACGAATGAAAGAAAACTATCATTTGGCCACAACCAACATTCACAGATACAACACAACGTGCGGGGTTGAGGTTAAAGATTGAGTGAAGGGCCCTCGTTTTAAACTACTGTTTTGAAAAGGAGTGGGAACAAGTAAGACGTATTTAATTTATTTAATGGGAAGTAGTAAGACTTATTAAATTTATTTAATCTACTTTTCTTCCCAGGCAAAATTTGATGTGCTGCAATTCCAAATTTCCAAAGTGAATGAAGGAATGAAGTCCTTTAAATTATGATTTTGTATAAATACTAGGCATTAACACAAAATCGACGGCACAAAATGGGCAGACTTTACTTGTTTGAAAAGGACTGGTTACAAGACAGACTTTTTTAATTTATTTAATGGGAAGAAGACTTATTTAGTTTAATTGATCTATTTTTGTTCCCTGCCAAAATTCGATTTGCTGCAATTCCAAATTTCCAAAGTGAATGAAGGAAAGAAGTCGTTTAAATTATGATTTTGTTTAAATACTAGGCATAGACACAAAATCTACGGCACAAAATGGGCAGACTTTACTTGTTTGAAGAGGACTGGTTACAAGACAGACTTTTCTGATTTATTTAATGGGAAGAGGACTTATTTAGTTTATTTAATCTATTTTTGTTCCCTGGCAAAATTGGATTTGCTGAAATTGTATTTTGCCAAATCTCGATTTGAGACCTGATAGGAAGTATTAAACGCTTAGTTAAATCAATACAAGTTGGTAATAAGAGCGAGTAATGTTGGTTGAACCGATGAATGAAGGTTGAAAGCAATTTAAATTATGACTTTGTATAAATACTAGATATTAACAGAACATCTACTGCGCAAAATGGGCAGAGTTTACTTGTTTGAGAAGGAGTGGCTTATTCAAAACTAAGATTTATGTAATCTGTTTGTTCCCAGGCAAAATTGGATGTGATGCAATTCCAAATTTCACCACATGATGGTGCCCAATTTTGACTTCATAGGACATATTAAACACTTAGCTTGTTATTATGTTCAAGGTAATCAGATTTGTTTATCATTCTAATGGCCTCTTCAAAACTATTCTAGATTACTACTTTGGATCTATTCTACATTACTTGGCAACAACATACTCTGTAACAGATTAGGCAGTATAATCACATATGTTAACTTGAGAGTGCCCACACTCAATCTACTTATCGTGATGTGTTAAATCAATTACTGTTAGACATTATTTGTCTGATAATCTACCAAATCTTTGAATTGAAGAATTTGTGATTTAATTAATAGCTTGTTCAGGGTAATCAGACTTGTATATAATTCTAATGGCCTTCTTTTGAAAACTATTCTGAATTACAACTTTGGATCTTATATTACTTTGCAACAATCTACTCCGTGACAGATTAGGCAGTATAATCACATATGTTAACTTCAGTGCCCACACTGTATTTATTTATGGTTATTTGTTAAATCAAGTACTGTTAGACATGAAATAGGAAGTGTTTAACATAAATGTTATGGCTACTCACCATTGTAGCTCGCTCCTGGTCAATGATACAAGCCTCTTCTTGCAGTGGAAAACTTGCAGCCAACAAACACCGTGGAACCTAAAGGAATGAAATTAAACATTAACATTTCGCCTCGACCAATTTTCACACGTACAACGCAACGCGGCTACACTTCTGCTATTACAAACGTAAATCTCCTTAAACACAATGAGTGTTACTTACCGTGTACGCTCTAGACGGTCCAGTTGCAAGCAGAAAATAAAGATATTTCTGTTGATAATCGTCGCTGCTCAGTGGCTCACGGCCATCGCGCCAACAGATTTGAATTTTGGCGGAGGTTCGGGCAATTACGTCATATCCGCGGCATTTGACTGCGACGTAATACCCGCTTATCTGAAACGGCAGTTAAAAGTAGAGTTACATCAAGTTTTCTTGGAACCTAAACGAATGAAAGAAAACTATCATTTGGCCACAACCAACATTCACAGATACAACACAACGTGCGGGGTTGAGGTTAAAGATTGAGTGAAGGGCCCTCGTTTTAAACTACTGTTTTGAAAAGGAGTGGGAACAAGTAAGACGTATTTAATTTATTTAATGGGAAGTAGTAAGACTTATTAAATTTATTTAATCTACTTTTCTTCCCAGGCAAAATTTGATGTGCTGCAATTCCAAATTTCCAAAGTGAATGAAGGAATGAAGTCCTTTAAATTATGATTTTGTATAAATACTAGGCATTAACACAAAATCGACGGCACAAAATGGGCAGACTTTACTTGTTTGAAAAGGACTGGTTACAAGACAGACTTTTTTAATTTATTTAATGGGAAGAAGACTTATTTAGTTTAATTGATCTATTTTTGTTCCCTGCCAAAATTCGATTTGCTGCAATTCCAAATTTCCAAAGTGAATGAAGGAAAGAAGTCGTTTAAATTATGATTTTGTTTAAATACTAGGCATAGACACAAAATCTACGGCACAAAATGGGCAGACTTTACTTGTTTGAAGAGGACTGGTTACAAGACAGACTTTTCTGATTTATTTAATGGGAAGAGGACTTATTTAGTTTATTTAATCTATTTTTGTTCCCTGGCAAAATTGGATTTGCTGAAATTGTATTTTGCCAAATCTCGATTTGAGACCTGATAGGAAGTATTAAACGCTTAGTTAAATCAATACAAGTTGGTAATAAGAGCGAGTAATGTTGGTTGAACCGATGAATGAAGGTTGAAAGCAATTTAAATTATGACTTTGTATAAATACTAGATATTAACAGAACATCTACTGCGCAAAATGGGCAGAGTTTACTTGTTTGAGAAGGAGTGGCTTATTCAAAACTAAGATTTATGTAATCTGTTTGTTCCCAGGCAAAATTGGATGTGATGCAATTCCAAATTTCACCACATGATGGTGCCCAATTTTGACTTCATAGGACATATTAAACACTTAGCTTGTTATTATGTTCAAGGTAATCAGATTTGTTTATCATTCTAATGGCCTCTTCAAAACTATTCTAGATTACTACTTTGGATCTATTCTACATTACTTGGCAACAACATACTCTGTAACAGATTAGGCAGTATAATCACATATGTTAACTTGAGAGTGCCCACACTCAATCTACTTATCGTGATGTGTTAAATCAATTACTGTTAGACATTATTTGTCTGATAATCTACCAAATCTTTGAATTGAAGAATTTGTGATTTAATTAATAGCTTGTTCAGGGTAATCAGACTTGTATATAATTCTAATGGCCTTCTTTTGAAAACTATTCTGAATTACAACTTTGGATCTTATATTACTTTGCAACAATCTACTCCGTGACAGATTAGGCAGTATAATCACATATGTTAACTTCAGTGCCCACACTGTATTTATTTATGGTTATTTGTTAAATCAAGTACTGTTAGACATGAAATAGGAAGTGTTTAACATAAATGTTATGGCTACTCACCATTGTAGCTCGCTCCTGGTCAATGATACAAGCCTCTTCTTGCAGTGGAAAACTTGCAGCCAACAAACACCGTGGAACCTAAAGGAATGAAATTAAACATTAACATTTCGCCTCGACCAATTTTCACACGTACAACGCAACGCGGCTACACTTCTGCTATTACAAACGTAAATCTCCTTAAACACAATGAGTGTTACTTACCGTGTACGCTCTAGACGGTCCAGTTGCAAGCAGAAAATAAAGATATTTCTGTTGATAATCGTCGCTGCTCAGTGGCTCACGGCCATCGCGCCAACAGATTTGAATTTTGGCGGAGGTTCGGGCAATTACGTCATATCCGCGGCATTTGACTGCGACGTAATACCCGCTTATCTGAAACGGCAGTTAAAAGTAGAGTTACATCAAGTTTTCTTGGAACCTAAACGAATGAAAGAAAACTATCATTTGGCCACAACCAACATTCACAGATACAACACAACGTGCGGGGTTGAGGTTAAAGATTGAGTGAAGGGCCCTCGTTTTAAACTACTGTTTTGAAAAGGAGTGGGAACAAGTAAGACGTATTTAATTTATTTAATGGGAAGTAGTAAGACTTATTAAATTTATTTAATCTACTTTTCTTCCCAGGCAAAATTTGATGTGCTGCAATTCCAAATTTCCAAAGTGAATGAAGGAATGAAGTCCTTTAAATTATGATTTTGTATAAATACTAGGCATTAACACAAAATCGACGGCACAAAATGGGCAGACTTTACTTGTTTGAAAAGGACTGGTTACAAGACAGACTTTTTTAATTTATTTAATGGGAAGAAGACTTATTTAGTTTAATTGATCTATTTTTGTTCCCTGCCAAAATTCGATTTGCTGCAATTCCAAATTTCCAAAGTGAATGAAGGAAAGAAGTCGTTTAAATTATGATTTTGTTTAAATACTAGGCATAGACACAAAATCTACGGCACAAAATGGGCAGACTTTACTTGTTTGAAGAGGACTGGTTACAAGACAGACTTTTCTGATTTATTTAATGGGAAGAGGACTTATTTAGTTTATTTAATCTATTTTTGTTCCCTGGCAAAATTGGATTTGCTGAAATTGTATTTTGCCAAATCTCGATTTGAGACCTGATAGGAAGTATTAAACGCTTAGTTAAATCAATACAAGTTGGTAATAAGAGCGAGTAATGTTGGTTGAACCGATGAATGAAGGTTGAAAGCAATTTAAATTATGACTTTGTATAAATACTAGATATTAACAGAACATCTACTGCGCAAAATGGGCAGAGTTTACTTGTTTGAGAAGGAGTGGCTTATTCAAAACTAAGATTTATGTAATCTGTTTGTTCCCAGGCAAAATTGGATGTGATGCAATTCCAAATTTCACCACATGATGGTGCCCAATTTTGACTTCATAGGACATATTAAACACTTAGCTTGTTATTATGTTCAAGGTAATCAGATTTGTTTATCATTCTAATGGCCTCTTCAAAACTATTCTAGATTACTACTTTGGATCTATTCTACATTACTTGGCAACAACATACTCTGTAACAGATTAGGCAGTATAATCACATATGTTAACTTGAGAGTGCCCACACTCAATCTACTTATCGTGATGTGTTAAATCAATTACTGTTAGACATTATTTGTCTGATAATCTACCAAATCTTTGAATTGAAGAATTTGTGATTTAATTAATAGCTTGTTCAGGGTAATCAGACTTGTATATAATTCTAATGGCCTTCTTTTGAAAACTATTCTGAATTACAACTTTGGATCTTATATTACTTTGCAACAATCTACTCCGTGACAGATTAGGCAGTATAATCACATATGTTAACTTCAGTGCCCACACTGTATTTATTTATGGTTATTTGTTAAATCAAGTACTGTTAGACATGAAATAGGAAGTGTTTAACATAAATGTTATGGCTACTCACCATTGTAGCTCGCTCCTGGTCAATGATACAAGCCTCTTCTTGCAGTGGAAAACTTGCAGCCAACAAACACCGTGGAACCTAAAGGAATGAAATTAAACATTAACATTTCGCCTCGACCAATTTTCACACGTACAACGCAACGCGGCTACACTTCTGCTATTACAAACGTAAATCTCCTTAAACACAATGAGTGTTACTTACCGTGTACGCTCTAGACGGTCCAGTTGCAAGCAGAAAATAAAGATATTTCTGTTGATAATCGTCGCTGCTCAGTGGCTCACGGCCATCGCGCCAACAGATTTGAATTTTGGCGGAGGTTCGGGCAATTACGTCATATCCGCGGCATTTGACTGCGACGTAATACCCGCTTATCTGAAACGGCAGTTAAAAGTAGAGTTACATCAAGTTTTCTTGGAACCTAAACGAATGAAAGAAAACTATCATTTGGCCACAACCAACATTCACAGATACAACACAACGTGCGGGGTTGAGGTTAAAGATTGAGTGAAGGGCCCTCGTTTTAAACTACTGTTTTGAAAAGGAGTGGGAACAAGTAAGACGTATTTAATTTATTTAATGGGAAGTAGTAAGACTTATTAAATTTATTTAATCTACTTTTCTTCCCAGGCAAAATTTGATGTGCTGCAATTCCAAATTTCCAAAGTGAATGAAGGAATGAAGTCCTTTAAATTATGATTTTGTATAAATACTAGGCATTAACACAAAATCGACGGCACAAAATGGGCAGACTTTACTTGTTTGAAAAGGACTGGTTACAAGACAGACTTTTTTAATTTATTTAATGGGAAGAAGACTTATTTAGTTTAATTGATCTATTTTTGTTCCCTGCCAAAATTCGATTTGCTGCAATTCCAAATTTCCAAAGTGAATGAAGGAAAGAAGTCGTTTAAATTATGATTTTGTTTAAATACTAGGCATAGACACAAAATCTACGGCACAAAATGGGCAGACTTTACTTGTTTGAAGAGGACTGGTTACAAGACAGACTTTTCTGATTTATTTAATGGGAAGAGGACTTATTTAGTTTATTTAATCTATTTTTGTTCCCTGGCAAAATTGGATTTGCTGAAATTGTATTTTGCCAAATCTCGATTTGAGACCTGATAGGAAGTATTAAACGCTTAGTTAAATCAATACAAGTTGGTAATAAGAGCGAGTAATGTTGGTTGAACCGATGAATGAAGGTTGAAAGCAATTTAAATTATGACTTTGTATAAATACTAGATATTAACAGAACATCTACTGCGCAAAATGGGCAGAGTTTACTTGTTTGAGAAGGAGTGGCTTATTCAAAACTAAGATTTATGTAATCTGTTTGTTCCCAGGCAAAATTGGATGTGATGCAATTCCAAATTTCACCACATGATGGTGCCCAATTTTGACTTCATAGGACATATTAAACACTTAGCTTGTTATTATGTTCAAGGTAATCAGATTTGTTTATCATTCTAATGGCCTCTTCAAAACTATTCTAGATTACTACTTTGGATCTATTCTACATTACTTGGCAACAACATACTCTGTAACAGATTAGGCAGTATAATCACATATGTTAACTTGAGAGTGCCCACACTCAATCTACTTATCGTGATGTGTTAAATCAATTACTGTTAGACATTATTTGTCTGATAATCTACCAAATCTTTGAATTGAAGAATTTGTGATTTAATTAATAGCTTGTTCAGGGTAATCAGACTTGTATATAATTCTAATGGCCTTCTTTTGAAAACTATTCTGAATTACAACTTTGGATCTTATATTACTTTGCAACAATCTACTCCGTGACAGATTAGGCAGTATAATCACATATGTTAACTTCAGTGCCCACACTGTATTTATTTATGGTTATTTGTTAAATCAAGTACTGTTAGACATGAAATAGGAAGTGTTTAACATAAATGTTATGGCTACTCACCATTGTAGCTCGCTCCTGGTCAATGATACAAGCCTCTTCTTGCAGTGGAAAACTTGCAGCCAACAAACACCGTGGAACCTAAAGGAATGAAATTAAACATTAACATTTCGCCTCGACCAATTTTCACACGTACAACGCAACGCGGCTACACTTCTGCTATTACAAACGTAAATCTCCTTAAACACAATGAGTGTTACTTACCGTGTACGCTCTAGACGGTCCAGTTGCAAGCAGAAAATAAAGATATTTCTGTTGATAATCGTCGCTGCTCAGTGGCTCACGGCCATCGCGCCAACAGATTTGAATTTTGGCGGAGGTTCGGGCAATTACGTCATATCCGCGGCATTTGACTGCGACGTAATACCCGCTTATCTGAAACGGCAGTTAAAAGTAGAGTTACATCAAGTTTTCTTGGAACCTAAACGAATGAAAGAAAACTATCATTTGGCCACAACCAACATTCACAGATACAACACAACGTGCGGGGTTGAGGTTAAAGATTGAGTGAAGGGCCCTCGTTTTAAACTACTGTTTTGAAAAGGAGTGGGAACAAGTAAGACGTATTTAATTTATTTAATGGGAAGTAGTAAGACTTATTAAATTTATTTAATCTACTTTTCTTCCCAGGCACGATTTGATGTGCTGCAATTCCAAATTTCCAAAGTGAATGAAGGAATGAAGTCCTTTAAATTATGATTTTGTATAAATACTAGGCATTAACACAAAATCGACGGCACAAAATGGGCAGACTTTACTTGTTTGAAAAGGACTGGTTACAAGACAGACTTTTTTAATTTATTTAATGGGAAGAAGACTTATTTAGTTTAATTGATCTATTTTTGTTCCCTGCCAAAATTCGATTTGCTGCAATTCCAAATTTCCAAAGTGAATGAAGGAAAGAAGTCGTTTAAATTATGATTTTGTTTAAATACTAGGCATAGACACAAAATCTACGGCACAAAATGGGCAGACTTTACTTGTTTGAAGAGGACTGGTTACAAGACAGACTTTTCTGATTTATTTAATGGGAAGAGGACTTATTTAGTTTATTTAATCTATTTTTGTTCCCTGGCAAAATTGGATTTGCTGAAATTGTATTTTGCCAAATCTCGATTTGAGACCTGATAGGAAGTATTAAACGCTTAGTTAAATCAATACAAGTTGGTAATAAGAGCGAGTAATGTTGGTTGAACCGATGAATGAAGGTTGAAAGCAATTTAAATTATGACTTTGTATAAATACTAGATATTAACAGAACATCTACTGCGCAAAATGGGCAGAGTTTACTTGTTTGAGAAGGAGTGGCTTATTCAAAACTAAGATTTATGTAATCTGTTTGTTCCCAGGCAAAATTGGATGTGATGCAATTCCAAATTTCACCACATGATGGTGCCCAATTTTGACTTCATAGGACATATTAAACACTTAGCTTGTTATTATGTTCAAGGTAATCAGATTTGTTTATCATTCTAATGGCCTCTTCAAAACTATTCTGGATTACTACTTTGGATCTATTCTACATTACTTGGCAACAACATACTCTGTAACAGATTAGGCAGTATAATCACATATGTTAACTTGAGAGTGCCCACACTCAATCTACTTATCGTGATGTGTTAAATCAATTACTGTTAGACATTATTTGTCTGATAATCTACCAAATCTTTGAATTGAAGAATTTGTGATTTAATTAATAGCTTGTTCAGGGTAATCAGACTTGTATATAATTCTAATGGCCTTCTTTTGAAAACTATTCTGAATTACAACTTTGGATCTTATATTACTTTGCAACAATCTACTCGGTGACAGATTAGGCAGTATAATCACATATGTTAACTTCAGTGCCCACACTGTATTTATTTATGGTTATTTGTTTAATCAAGTACTGTTAGACATGAAATAGGAAGTGTTTAACATAAATGTTATGGCTACTCACCATTGTAGCTCGCTCCTGGTCAATGATATGAGCCTCTTCTTGCAGTGGAAAACTTGCAGCCAACAAACACCGTGGAACCTAAAGGAATGAAATTAAACATTAACATTTCGCCCGGACCAACATTCACACGTACAACGCAACGCGGCTACACTTCTGCTATTACAAACGTAAATCTCCTTAAACACAACGAGTGTTACTTACCGTGTACGCTCTAGGCAAAATTGGATGTGATGCAATTCCAAATCTATCTGAAACGGCAGTTAAAAGTAGAGTTACATCAAGTTTTCTTTTTTAATCAACACAATCATTTACAACCGTTGACCAGAAAGAATCGTCGAAATTCGACGTCCCCCACAAACGCCACGCTCACTCGCTTTTCAGGGCAACAAAAGTACTTCTTTTTAAAAACGATGAGTTGTACTTACCGTGTACGCTCTGGACGGTCCAGTTGCAAGCAGAAAATAAAAATATTTCTCTTGTTAGTCGTATGTTACCATCCGCTGTGTCTTTGTCAACATCGCCGCCATTTTCCTACTTCCTGCTGCGAGCCACGCCCACGGATTTAAATTTGGGCGGAAGCTCTTTCCATTGGCGTCGTTTTCGCGTATAGCAAATCCGATTGGTTGGGAAGGGGGCACGGTTATGCAGCCGAGGAGTCCTGTGATCGGTGGGATGTAAAGTAGGCGTCGACGTCACGTCCGCGTCACGTGACCACGACGTGGCAGACGTCAAATAGCAACCGCTGTTTTGTTTAGTAGACTTACAGTTGTTATGCATTGACATAATGGCGCAAACACCAAATAGATTTAAATAAATTAAATAATTCTTCTGCCCACTCTCTTTTAAACAAGTTAACTCTCCCCGCGGATTTGAATTCCGGCGAAAGTTACGCCCATCGACGTCACGTATGTCACGTGACCACGACGTGGCAGATGTCATATAGCAACCGCTGTTTTGTTTAGTAGATTTACAGTTGTTATGCATTGGCATAATGGTGTGCACTCAAAATAGATTTAAATAAATTAAATATTTCTTCTGCCTACTCCCTTTTAAACAAGTTAACTCTGCCCACGTCCATTGACGTCTTGTCTGCGTCACGTGACCACGACGTAGCGACGTCATATAGTAACCGCTGTTTTGACCAGTAGACTTAGTTATTATGCGTTGACATAATGGCGCACTGGTTAGCATGGCCACCTCTTAAGCATGATGATGCGGGTTCGACGCCTGATCAATGTTAGCATGGAGTGAGCTGAAGTGCATGGCGCTGAAGATTTGAATCTTTGAAATGCGCTGAGGTCTGACATATCAGGCAGAATGGTTTGCCATCACGTTCAACAAAAAATAGAAACTTTCCCACTCTGATTAAAACGTCCTGTGTTCATCTACGTATTTTCGTTTTGCTGTGCATCTTTTCCCTGCCATTTCGAGAGCCCAATTGACACTCATAGTTTAAAGAAATGTGTTTGCCCATCCTACTTTGTGGAATTTCACCACATGCGCTTTTGACCAAAATACCAAATTGAACTCAAGTGAAGCCAACACGCACAACCCCCCCCCCCCCCCCCCCCCACACACACACACACACACACAAATGTTGATATGAACATAAAAGAGCCGCATGCGGTTCGGGAGTTGCGGCTTGGCCAAACCTGTACTATACAACTTTATTTGTATAAAATTTTCACAACAGCTGTCACACAAACAAAGCGGGAAAAACCGAAGACGTGCGTGTTCCGCCCACGCTGGATTTATTTGCACCTTTGAAAAGACACCGTATTGCCGCAGATGTGGCAAAGAGTACTTTTGGGCATCTGAGACGGAAGGATGTCCAAAGCATCACGTCACCTGCTCTGGTAGGCATGGTGGTGGGACGTTGAGGTCAACCGCTTTGGGGTTGGCTGACTCTTTGATCGCAGGATGCCACACACTTGAAGACAGAAGCAGAAAAGCAGAGCTAAATGCAAAATGTACTCACCGGTGACTCCAATTTTTTTCCCCCCTGAAGAAACAGCTGGACGGGTGGCCCCGGCTGGCCAGTGGGACTCTTGTTATTCTGACCCTTTTTAGTGCGCGTTTGGGGCAACAACCGTTTTTTGTGGCGCTCTCTTCTGGTTCAAAAGTGCCCTGCATGTGAATTTGCTTTTCCTGCCTTCTGATTGGATGAGCGCCGGTGTGACGCGGTGCCTCTGTCACCGTGGCGGGGGGTATACGTTGGCATCGGAGCGTCTGCCAACGTCTGAGACCGGCTGGCAGTGTATCGGAGGTGTCGAGTGCGGTGCCGCTGGAGCTCACTCACCAGCTGGTGTTAGGGCCACAGAATGAAGGCCAAGGAGAAGAATAGAAAGAGAAACAGAAACTTCTCCTCCAATTGTTTGATTTGTCTCTTCTGAGCTTCGATGAATTCTTTCAGCTCTTTGTTCCTCTAGGACGGACAAATGGAAAGTGGCATTCAAAAGCCAGTAAGCGTGCAAGTAAGTGCCGGGCTGGCTTTGGGCCCTTACCTGTTGCGCGCTGTGCAGCAGATCCATTCTCTCTTGGAGGATGCAAGCGTCGCGCTCCCTCAACTCGCACATCAGGGCTCGCTTCCATTGGTCCACGGCGCTCCTAAGCTCTTCTCTCTGATCCGCCGTCAGCACGTCATTCACGCCAGCGTGGCTGGCTTTTTCGCCGTCCGTGGCGGGGCAGTCCCGCTGCGGTAGCGCCTCGTACAACATGGCCTCCAGCTCCAGGATCCTCTGGGCCGCAATCCTCGTCCATCAGTGGTCCGGCGGGAGATTTGAGGGCGGCTTACCTTATGAGCCTGGTCCATGGAACACTTCCTGAAGTCCAACTCTTCATCCAGGTAGCCCTTCTGCTTGCAGAACATATCCTAGCACAGCTCAAGGTCAGAATTGTTGGGGCACATTGCCGGAGTTCCCCTTGGCTGATGTCGCGTGTCTGTCTACCTTCTCACTTTCAATGTCCAACATCTTCTGTTGAAGTGCTGACTTGGTCACTTTGATGTATTCTAACCACTGAGGAAAGGCTGCTGTCACATAAGCAGAATGCGAGAGCGTGCGTGGACGTGCGCGTTACCTTCTCGGCTAGGGTGAGAAGGGTCCTGGCGTGAATCACGACCACCTGCTCCTCGTTGGTGAGATTCTGCAAGAGCCCAAAGGCACAGCGTCAACAAGCTTCTTTCAGCGCAAAGCCTTCCAAAAGTCACATTTGAGCCGCCGAGTCTCGTGGAGTGCGAACATAAGGAGTTCGACATACACTTACGGCGTTATAGCCCAGGATGTCCAGCTTCTTCATCAGATCACTGATGACGATGTCCGGGGGAAAGGCGCAAGGAGCAATGTAAGGTGTTCTGGGACCTCGGGTTAAGGTTAGGGTTGCGAGGGACGCCTTACGTACGCTCACGCCCTCGGCCTCGCAGTAGATCTGCAAAGGGCTGAGGCCGTCTGGGAAACGGACTTGCAGAAACTTCAAGACGGGGGAGCGCCACTCCCTCTCCTGAAAGGCAGAGGCATGCATCCGTCCGTCCGTCCGTCCGTCCGTCCGTCACATCTCTGGCCTCAACACGCTTGTGCGAGTCTTCCCACCTCCAGCTCCAGGATGCGGAACTCAAGCAGTTCGTTTTGGTCTCGGATATCCTGGATGTGCTCTTTCAGACGCGCTTCTTCCGCCTCCATCCGCCTGACCTGAAAAGACAGTCAGACCTCATCTGCGGGGCTTCCCGACAGGTGTGACGCCAAGCGACTCCGCCCAGCGCCTTTCTTTCCGTCACCTTTTCGGCCAACTGCTGATTGCTCTGACGCAGCAGCTGCTTCTCCTCCACCCACTTGACATTCTAGAAGAGACAAACGCGTGGACAGCTTTGGAATGTTGTGTCATTTTCATCCACAAATTCTTTGGTTGACTGGAAAATGACATTTGCTTTTCTCCGCATTTTCCCAGCCACGTTCGGGGGGGGGGGGGGGGTGGGGGGGGGGTTGGTCCAGTAATGCCAGACGGATGAGTGACTGAAGAATGTAGCTATTTTGTCTGAGAAAAAGGTGTGCTCATTGATGAGCTTACCTGTCCTTGTTGCTTCAGCGCTGACTCCAGATCTGCTACTCTGCTTTGATAGTGACCCATTTCTACCATCAGCTTTTCTCTGGTCTGAAAGGAGGAGGAGGGAGGCTCCTCCTCCTCCTTTCAGACCAGAGAACACCCGAGGCTGGGTGAGAACGGGGAGGCTGCGACCCGGCCGGGGGTTGCGGGAAGGGGCGCCACCTTGATCTCCTTCTCGGCGTCGTAGTCCCCTTTCGCTGGTCTGGGCTAGCAGAGCGTAGGCTCGTTGCAGCGCTTGATATTCTTGCGTCAGCTGGCGGTAGCGAAGCTCCGCCTCTTCATGCACACACCAATGCAACACAGCACTAGTACCAGAATCAGTCAGACCGGCGACAAAGCACCCGCGACGCAAAGACGAGTCCGATTCCAGGCTGAAGAGGAATGTTTGGTGTCAATACGCTGGCAGAAATGGCGGGCTACCTCTTCGGGTTCCGTGTCGGGGGTTCTGTCGGTGTGAAAAGACAAGGACGATCCGTCCGAGTCCACCAACACGTCTTCGTCGTAGCCGTAAAATGTTTCGATGACCTGCGGGCGCGGAAGCAAACATCTCTCTGAACAAACTGAAGCGACACCTCACGATGAATCGACGAGAGGAACGATAGCGAGAAAAAGGCCATTTCATCTTGCGCAACACCAAGCAGCCGCAAACAAACAGACTCACCTTGCAGGACCTCACGCTTTGTTCCTCCTCAGAGATTCTCGACGTCGGTATCGTAGCAGCAAATCTCTCTCCTGTCGACACAAATAATCCGCCTTTGAGATTCTTTGGATGCAAAGGGAACGAACGGCTCCGGCGCAGAAACA
The DNA here is from genome assembly GCF_059516105.1 of Syngnathus floridae. Lineage (NCBI taxonomy): Eukaryota > Metazoa > Chordata > Actinopteri > Syngnathiformes > Syngnathidae > Syngnathus > Syngnathus floridae. Next base: position 1,775,892 of record NC_142416.1, on the reverse strand, counting down.
AACGCGACTCACAATGACATTTCTGACATGAGCTCCTGTCTCCAGAGCCTGAAAAACACGTCACCGGCGATGATTGGAGGGACGCTCGTCTTTTCCAAAAGTGACAACTACAGGGTGTGTCAGGGTTTTCCAGATTATCTTTATCGTATCATTGTGTTGCTTTGACTTTGACTGCGACCTGTAATAAATAATATTATTTATCCCTTATTTATCCCTATCGCTTATCCCTTCCTACACAAAGTCGTAAAACACCCCTTGCTATGTTTTGACTAGAGGTCAAGGGCTTCCTCTATTCAATCCACTCTTACACCCACCCTGTTTCTCTTAATTAAAATGCTCGTGCAGGAGCCGAGAGTCAGACTTCATTCGTACAACGGATGGACTCTCCACCTGCAGGTGTCCAAAAGAACTTACTTGTCTCCCGTGTGGTTCTTGCAAAATAAGTTGGAGCGAGCGCAACTCTAACAGGGTGCATTTTGCCACTAGCTGCCTACGGACAATGACGTCGCGCTCGCGGCTCATGGTTGACGGGCTGAGCAGCCGGGCAAGTCCGTCGTTTTCAGCGCACAGCGAGTGGCAAAGGCGCTGACAAAACGGGAGCTTTGAGCTGCTGAAAACGGCAAAACAAGTCTAAAGCGTGTTCAAACGCGTGCGCACAATGCTCCTGCTTGAAAGGTCGGAATTTAAGGGGCCAATTTTTTGGATGGCGGCCGCCGGCCAAGCTTTGGACGGAAAAGGTTTCCTGGCGACAGCGAGCGAGCGCGGCGCTGCCGTACGTGCACCGAGTCGCCTGCCTGAAGACCTTGGACAAGTCGTCGATGATGTGCCGCTGCTCCACAACTTGAAGGAACTCCATTTCACCGTCCTGCTGGCCGCAACCGCGGTCCAGGTCATTGAGCGAACTAGGCCTTCTCTGTGGAACACAAATGCAGTGGACTCTGTTGGCACGCCGCCGTTGTCCGCGTCGACTTACCAAGCTTGCCATCTCCTCGTTCTCCTGGGTGACAAAGCGCACTTTGTTTTCAAGGCGACACAGCACCAGCGAGAGTTCTTCATTCTTCCTGCTCAGGCGTTTGTTTTTGTACAGGAGTGGCAGAAACTGGCTTTCTGTTTCTCTCAGTCGCTTTAGCTGCAAGCATGAAGTGCGGGATGTGAAAGACGCACAACACGCGGGCCAGAACGTATCCATTCCTTTTGCATCGGTTTGAACGGAATCGTGGCTTTGGCTCCCAATAAAAGACATCTACCAGGCAACCGACTCGCTGCGCCGCTCAACTAATAAGCAAGCGCAATGGGTGCCTCGCTGGATGGCGCGCATCAAACGTAGCGCAAACCTTCAAGCGTGCCGTCAATAAATTACCAGTTCATTGCGCTCTTCAGAAAGCAGGGCGTTTCGATCCTCCAGTTTCCTGATGACTGCGCTGAGCTCAGCGATTTTCAGATGAAACCGTCGCGTGTCCCGATCCTCCTGAGACTGAAAACGCCCCGCAACACACACACACAAGCACTCGTTCAAAGTTCAAAACTGTTTTTGTGCTACCTTCCTCCAGCAACGAACTAAGTCATGCGTACTGCAAGTGTGTGATGAGGTGGCTTACGCAATGAAGAGGATTGCTAGTAGCGGCGTTGACCCCACTTCCAGGGTAGTTTAGGCCCGCCCTTTGGGAATCCCTCAGGGCAGCGATCTGCTGCTCGGCAGCCTGAGTCTGCAGCTGAAGGCGGTGGACGTGGCCGGCCCCAGGGCTTCATCCAAAACACTAACCGCTCTGTCTTTCAGCTTGATCTCATCCGTCTGGATGTACAAACGGGGAGCGCTCAGGCAGGCGGGCAAACTCATTTGCCAGAATTGTGACAAAAACAAAGAGAGCAACCGGCCAATTTTTTTCTTGAATCGACTAGAACACCTTTGCTGTGACAAAAGCGAAGCGAGCAACCGGACATTTTCTTCTTGTGAAATAGAATAGAATAGAATGCCTTAGGTGTCATTGCACTGCAGGTATACAACGAAATTGGGAACATAGCCACGCACCGCGCATCTGATCAGTCCTACCAGTCGGCGGATCTCCCTCTCGCAGTCTCTCTTGGTTCGGCTCAGCTCCTCCCGATGCTGGTGATGAGCCGATCGGAGCTCGGCCGCTCGGGACTGCCAGGCCTGCTGGGCCGCTGCCAGGGCTTCTTCCGCGCTCCTGGTGGAGGCGACACCGCTCGGTCTCCCGACACCGCCGCGTCTCCTCCACCTCCGCCAGCAAAGCGCCCCCCCTCCTCACCTGAGCAGACATTGCGCCACACCGGGCCGTTGAGACCGCAACGGAGCGCCGCGACGCTTACTGGGGACAAGCTACACAATACGGTAGCGGCCGCATCGAAGCCCGACGTGGCGTGCGGATAGTCAGACACGGATAGAGCGGATCACCTTGTCCATGGAGCCGTCCCTCAGGCTGAGGACCAAGGCATTCAGTCGCTGGATCTCTCCATCTTTGATTTTGATCACTCTCATCAGCTCCATTTCATGCTGCCGCAGTAATGTCTCCCTGGTAATGGCTAACTCTTTCTGCTTCTCCTCATGGAGTTTGCTTTTGAGTTCCGTCATGGCGGCGGTGGCACGGTGGTGCTCCGCCCGCAGGTCCTGACTTCTCTCTCTCTCCAGACAGCTGACCTGACATGACTTAGACTTAGACAAACTTTATTGTCATCTTGTCTGCACATGGTGCATACAAAACGAAATTCCGTTGCATACGTCTTACAACAAAGTAGTGATATTGCAGTTGAATAGAAGTAACATATCCTATGAAAATATATATATATACATATATACTATATATATATATATTAAAAATAAGTATAAAGTGCAGCAGTGATAATTATGCAATAGTGCAAGTAGGCAAAACAGTATTCAAGAGTGTGCAGAGGAATGCTAAACCATGTATTAAACTTCTATTTAAAGGGTTTATACAAGTTCAGTAAAGTTGGTAGTGCGAGATAGTGCAAGATAGAGGTCCGTAGTGTCATAAAGTACAGTTCTGTGAATGTGTGATGCAGAGTTCAGTTTAGAGCTCAACAGTTCTAGTGTTCAACAGTCTGATGACAGCAGGGAAAAAGCTGTTGCAGAACCTGGTGGACCTGCAGCGGATGCTGCAAACCTCTTCCCAGAGGGCAGCAGGGAGAACAGTCCATGGTGGGGGTGTGATGGGTCATTGATGATGTTACGGGCACGGGACATGCAGCGCTGAGATGAAATGTCCTGAATGGAGGGAAGAGGAGCCCCTATGATCCTCTCTGCTGTCCTCACCACTCTCCTCACGTTCTTCCAATCGGAGGCGGTGCAGCCTCCACACCACACAGAGAGACAGCTTGTCAGAATGCTCTCTATGGTGCTCCTGTAGAACGTCCTCATGATGGGTGGGGGCAGGTGGGCTCTCCTCATCCTCCGCAGGAAGTACAAGCGCTTCTGTGCCCTCTTGACCAGTGCCGTAGTGTTCATAGTCCAGGTGAGGTCTTCTGTGATGTGGACCCCCAGGAATTTGGTGGTGCTGACCACCTCCACAGCTGAGCTGTTGATGATCAGTGGAGCGTGGTGAGGCTGTTTTTTCCTGAAGTCGACGATGATCTCCTTCATCTTCTCCTCATTCAGGATCAGGCTGTTTTCTCTGCACCAGCCCACCAGCTGCTCCACCTCCTCTCTGTAGTCCAGGTCGTTGTTGTCTCTGATGAGCCCCACCACCGTTGTGTCGTCTGCTGACTTCACGATGTGATTGGTGGTGAACCTGAGGACGCAGTCGTGTGTCATCAGGGTGCACAGCAGGGGGCTCAGGACGCAGCCCTGAAGGGAGCCTGTGCTGAGGGTGATGACATCAGAGGTGTTCTGTCCGACCCGGACTGACTGAGGTCTGTTGGTGAGGAAGTCTAGCAGCCAGTTGCGAAGGGGGGTGTTGAAGCCCAGGTGTTCCAATTTTCCTACCAGATGCTGTGGGATGATGGTGTTAAACGCTGAGCTGAAGTCCAGGAACAGCCTCCGCACATGGGTGTTCTTCTCCTCCAGGTGAGCCAGGCTCAGGTGAAGAACGGAGGAGATGGCGTCCTGAGTGGAGCGGTTTTGCCGGTCGGCAAACTGGAACGGGTCAAATAATAGGGGGAGTCTGGAAACGATGTGACCTTTAAGCAGCCTTTCGAAGCACTTCATCATAACCGGAGTCAGTGCAACAGGCCGGTAATCATTAAATGAGGTGATTTGAGGTTTCTTCGGCACCGGAATGATGGAGGCAGTCTTAAAGCACGCCGGCACTGTGGCTTGGCCCAGCGAGGTGTTAAAAATGTCTGTGATGACCCCAGCCAGATGACTTGCACATTCCCTGAACACACGCCCAGGAATGTTGTCGGGGCCAGGGGCCTTACAGGGGTTGACTCTCCTCAGGGTCTTCAACACATCGGCGGAGTCAAGGCAGAGTACCTCCTCTTCCTGATGGGGGACAGTTTTAACTGCTGGAGTGCCGTTTAGTGCCTCGAACCTCCCAAAGAAGTTATTTAGACCATTTAGAAAGTCAGCATCAACTACACCCACCGGGGGGGGGGAGGGTGAGTTGTAGTCTGTAATCGCCCGTATGCCTTGCCACATACTCCTGATGTTTTTGACGTCGTGGAAACGATCCTGAAATTTTCGACTGCGGTCTCGCTTCGCTATCCTGATGGCACGGTTCAAGTTGGCTCTCGCTGTCCTCAGTGTCTCCTTGTCGCCAGACTTGAAGGCAGAGTTCCGCGCTCGTAGCGTTTGACGTACCTCCTCAGTCATCCAGGGTCGTTGGTTGCCCCGGGTGATGATATTCTTAGTGGTGCTGACGTCCTCGGTGCATTTGTTGATGTAGGCTGACACAGTCATGGCACACGCATGTCTAATCTACATCGGGAAAACTGGGAGGGAGGGAGGCAGGCAGGGAGGCAGGCAGGGAGGCAGGCAGGGAGGCAGGCAGTGTCTGTCTGTTGAGGTTTTCACCTTGTTCTTCTCCTGCTGAAGTTCTAACTGGACGTCCATCAGTTTGGTTCTCAGCTCGTCATTGGCGGCCTGAAGGGCGTCCGTTCGCTCCGCCTTGGCCCGCCCTGCCGGAGCTCGTTTGGACATCTCTTACTCGAGTCTCGCCCGGTCGTCAGTCAGAGATCACAACATTTGTACCTGGAGAGCACAAACGCAGCGCTGTTTTCCACTGGCTTCGAACTCAACTTCAATCGGTACCGTAACTTACAACATCATAAACATAGAACTAGCTTGACTTATTCATTGAATAAATGCATTTGGTTCTTCAAAACTGCATCACGCAACATAGCGTGACCGAGACGGCCGTTATCCACCTGCGTGAAGTTATTTGGTGAAATGAATGAGATGTTTAAGACACCATCGTTCTGTCTCTATGTAGATGAAGGTAAATAATCGATTGCTGAAGGTCCAAAGGTGTTGTGATAAACAAATAAACATATTAGTGATTAGTGACATATTTGTGATAAACATATTAGGCAGGATAATCACATATGTTAACGTGACTGCCCACACTGTATTTATTTATGGTTATTTGTTAAATCGAGTACTGTTAGACATGAAATAGGAAGTGTTTAACATAAATGGAAGACGAAAGGGGTACTCACCATTGTAGCTCCTGCTGGTCAATGATACGAGCCTCTTCTTGCAGTGGAAAACATACAGCCAACAAACACCGTGGAACCTAAAGGAATGAAATTAAACATTAACATTTAGCCTCAACCAACATTCACAGATACAACGCAACGCAAACTACACAAACGTAAATCTTTTTAAACACAATGAGTTGTACTTACCGTGTACGCTCTAGACGGTCCACTTGCAAGCGGAAAATAAAGATATTTCTGTTGATAATCGTCGTGTTTGTATCCGGTGTCTCGCTCAAGGCCATTGCGCCCACAGATTTGAATTTTGGCGAGAGTTCAGCCTATTGACGTCATTTCCGCGGTGTAATACCCGCATATCTGAAACGGCAAAGTTAAGAGTAGAGTTAAATAAAGTTTTTAGTCAACGCAATAATTTACAACCGTTGACCAGTCGAAATAATCGTCGAAATTTGGCGTCTGTGGCTGGAAGCAGACGCCGAGTTCGACATTCCTCCCAAACGCCACACTCCCTCGCTTTTCAGGGCTAAAAAAAAACAGTTGTAATTACCTTGTACGCTCTAGACGGTCAAGTTGCAAGCTGAAAACAAAAATATTTGCCTTGTTAGTCATCGTGTTACTAACAGCTGTGTCTTGTTTTCCAGAACTGCCGCTTTCCTACTTCCTGTTGCAAGCCACGCCCACGGATTATAATTTTGCCGTGAGTTCCGCCTATTGACGTCATGTCCGCGTCACATGACTGCGACGTAATATTATCTAAAACTGTTTGTGCGGTATTGTGTTGTTCTGTGCGGTATTGTGTTATTCTGTGCGGCGTCGTGTTGTTCTGTGCGGCGTCGTGTTGTTCAGTGCGACGTCGTGTTGTTCAGTGCGGCATGGTGTTGTTCAGTGCGGCATGGTGTTGTTCAGTGCGGCATGGTGTTGTTCAGTGCGGCATAATGTTGTTCAGTGCGGCATAATGTTGTTCAGTGCGGCATGGTGTTGTTCAGTGCGGCATGGTGTTGTTCAGTGCGGCATGGTGTTGTTCAGTGCGGCATAATGTTGTTCAGTGCGCCATAATGTTGTTCAGTGCGGCATGGTGTTGTTCAGTGCGGGATGGTGTTGTTCAGTGCAGGATGGTGTTGTTCAGTGCGGCATGGTGTTGTTCAATGCGGCATGGTGTTGTTCAGTGCGGGATGGTGTTGTTCAGTGCGGCATGGTGTTGTTCAGTGCGGCATAATGTTGTTCAGTGCGGCATGGTGTTGTTCAGTGCGGCATGGTGTTGTTCAGTGCGGCATGGTGTTGTTCAGTGCGGCATGGTGTTGTTCAGTGCGGAATGGTGTTGTTCAGTGCGGCATGGTGTTGTTCAGTCCGGGATGGTGTTGTTCAATGCGGGATCGTGTTGTTCAGTGCGGGGTGGTGTTGTTCAGTGCGGGATGGTGTTGTTCAGTGCGGCATGGTGTTGTTCAATGCGGCATGGTGTTGTTCAGTGCGGGATGGTGTTGTTCATTGCGGCATGGTGTTGTTCAGTGCGGCATGGTGTTGTTCAGTGCGGCATGGTGTTGTTCAGTGCGGCATGGTGTTGTTCAGTGCGGCATAATGTTGTTCAGTGCGGCATGGTGTTGTTCAGTGTGGAAAGGTGTTGTTCAGTGCAGGATGGTGTTGTTCAGTGCGGCATGGTGTTGTTCAATGCAGGATCGTGTTGTTCAGTGCAGCATAATGTTGTTCAGTGCAGCATGGTGTTGTTCAGTGCGGCATGGTGTTGTTCAATGCGGCATGGTGTTGTTCACTGCGGGATGGTGTTGTTCAATGCGGGATCGTGTTGTTCAGTGCGGCATAATGTTGTTCAGTGCAGCATGGTGTTGTTCAGTGCGGCATGGTGTTGTTCAGTGCGGCATGGTGTTGTTCAGTGCGGCATGGTGTTGTTCAGTGCGGCATGGTGTTGTTCAGTGCAGGATGGTGTTGTTCAGTGCGGCATGGTGTTGTTCAATGCGGCATGGTGTTGTTCAGTGCGGGATGGTGTTGTTCAGTGCAGGATGGTGTTGTTCAGTGCGGCATGGTGTTGTTCAGTGCGGAATGGTGTTGTTCAGTGCGGCATGGTGTTGTTCAGTGCGGCATGGTGTTGTTCAGTGCAGGATGGTGTTGTTCAATGCGGGATCGTGTTGTTCAGTGCGGCATGGTGTTGTTCAGTGCGGCATGGTGTTGTTCAGTGCGGCATAATGTTGTTCAGTGCGGCATGGTGTTGTTCAGTGCGGCATGGTGTTGTTCAGTGCGGCATGGTGTTGTTCAGTGCGGCATGGTGTTGTTCAGTGCGGCATAATGTTGTCCAGTGCGCCATAATGTTGTTCAGTGCGGCATGGTGTTGTTCAGTGCGGGATGGTGTTGTTCAGTGCAGGATGGTGTTGTTCAGTGCGGCATGGTGTTGTTCAATGCGGCATGGTGTTGTTCAGTGCGGGATGGTGTTGTTCAGTGCGGCATGGTGTTGTTCAGTGCGGCATAATGTTGTTCAGTGCGGCATGGTGTTGTTCAGTGCGGCATGGTGTTGTTCAGTGCGGCATGGTGTTGTTCAGTGCGGCATGGTGTTGTTCAGTGCGGAATGGTGTTGTTCAGTGCGGCATGGTGTTGTTCAGTGCGGGATGGTGTTGTTCAATGCGGGATCGTGTTGTTCAGTGCGGGGTGGTGTTGTTCAGTGCAGGATGGTGTTGTTCAGTGCAGGATGGTGTTGTTCAGTGCGGCATGGTGTTGTTCAATGCAGGATCGTGTTGTTCAGTGCAGCATAATGTTGTTCAGTGCAGCATGGTGTTGTTCAGTGCGGCATGGTGTTGTTCAATGCGGCATGGTGTTGTTCAGTGCGGGATGGTGTTGTTCAGTGCGGCGTGGTGTTTTTCAGTGCGGCGTAATGTTGTTCAGTGCGGCATGGTGTTGTTCAGTGCGGCATGGTGTTGTTCAGTGCAGGATGGTGTTGTTCAGTGCGGCATGGTGTTGTTCAATGCAGGATCGTGTTGTTCAGTGCAGCATAATGTTGTTCAGTGCAGCATGGTGTTGTTCAGTGCGGCATGGTGTTGTTCAATGCGGCATGGTGTTGTTCACTGCGGGATGGTGTTGTTCAATGCGGGATCGTGTTGTTCAGTGCGGCATAATGTTGTTCAGTGCAGCATGGTGTTGTTCAGTGCGGCATGGTGTTGTTCAGTGCGACATAATGTTGTTCAGTGCGGCATAATGTTGTTCAGTGCGGCATAATGTTGTTCAGTGCGGCATGGTGTTGTTCAGTGCGGCATGGTGTTGTTCAGTGCGGCATGGTGTTGTTCAGTGCAGGATGGTGTTGTTCAGTGCGGCATGGTGTTGTTTAATGCGGCATGGTGTTGTTCAGTGCGGGATGGTGTCGTTCAGTGCAGGATGGTGTCGTTCAGTGCGGCATGGTGTTGTTCAGTGCGGAATGGTGTTGTTCAGTGCGGCATGGTGTTGTTCAGTGCGGCATGGTGTTGTTCAGTGCAGGATGGTGTTGTTCAATGCGGCATGGTGTTGTTCAGTGCGGCATGGTGTTGTTCAGTGCGGCATGGTGTTGTTCAGTGCGGCATAATGTTGTTCAGTGCGGCATGGTGTTGTTCAGTGCGGCATGGTGTTGTTCAGTGCGGCATGGTGTTGTTCAGTGCGGCATGGTGTTGTTCAGTGCGGCATAATGTTGTCCAGTGCGCCATAATGTTGTTCAGTGCGGCATGGTGTTGTTTAGTGCGGGATGGTGTTGTTCAGTGCAGGATGGTGTTGTTCAGTGCGGCATGGTGTTGTTCAATGCGGCATGGTGTTGTTCAGTGCGGGATGGTGTTGTTCAGTGCGGCATGGTGTTGTTCAGTGCGGCATAATGTTGTTCAGTGCGGCATGGTGTTGTTCAGTGCGGCATGGTGTTGTTCAGTGCGGCATGGTGTTGTTCAGTGCGGCATGGTGTTGTTCAGTGCGGAATGGTGTTGTTCAGTGCGGCATGGTGTTGTTCAGTGCGGGATGGTGTTCAATGCGGGATCGTGTTGTTCAGTGCGGGGTGGTGTTGTTCAGTGCAGGATGGTGTTGTTCAGTGCAGGATGGTGTTGTTCAGTGCGGCATGGTGTTGTTCAATGCAGGATCGTGTTGTTCAGTGCAGCATAATGTTGTTCAGTGCAGCATGGTGTTGTTCAGTGCGGCATGGTGTTGTTCAGTGCGGCATGGTGTTGTTCAGTGCGGCGTAATGTTGTTCAGTGCGGCATGGTGTTGTTCAGTGCGGAATGGTGTTGTTCAGTGCGGCATGGTGTTGTTCAGTGCAGGATGGTGTTGTTCAGTGCGGCATGGTGTTGCTCAGTGCGGCATGGTGTTGTTCAGTGCGGGATGGTGTTGTTCATTGCGGCATGATGTTGTTCAGTGCGGCATGGTGTTGTTCAGTGCGGCATGGTGTTGTTCAGTGCGGCATAATGTTGGTCAGTGCGCCATAATGTTGTTCAGTGCGGCATGGTGTTGTTCAGTGCGGGATGGTGTTGTTCAGTGCAGGATGGTGTTGTTCAGTGCGGCATGGTGTTGTTCAGTGCGGCATAATGTTGTTCAGTGCGGCATAATGTTGTTCAGTGCGGCATAATGTTGTTCAGTGCGGGATGGTGTTGTTCATTGCGGCATGGTGTTGTTCAGTGCGGCATGGTGTTGTTCAGTGCGGCATGGTGTTGTTCAGTGCGGGATGGTGTTGTTCAGTGCAGGATGGTGTTGTTCAGTGCGGCATGGTGTTGTTCAGTGCGGCATGGTGTTGTTCATTTCGGCATAATGTTGTTCAGTGCGGCATAATGTTGTTTAGTGCGGCATGGTGTTGTTCAGTGCGGGATGGTGTTGTTCAGTGCGTTATAATGTTGTTCAGTGCGGCATGGTGTTGTTCAGTGCGGCATGGTGTTGTTCAGTGCGGCATGGTGTTGTTCAGTGCGGCATAATGTTGTTCAGTGCGGCATAATGTTGTTCAGTGCGGCATGGTGTTGTTCAGTGCGGGATGGTGTTGTTCAGTGCGGGATGGTGTTGTTCAGTGCGGCATGGTGTTCAATGCGGAATGGTGTTGTTCAGTGCAGGATGGTGTTGTTCAGTGCGGCATGGTGTTGTTCAGTGCGGCATAATGTTGTTCAGTGCGGCATGGTGTTGGTCAGTGCGGCATGGTGTTGTTCAGTGCGGCATGGTGTTGTTCAGTGCGGCATAATGTTGTTCAGTGCGGCATGGTGTTGTTCAGTGCGGCATGGTGTTGTTCAGTGCGGCATAATGTTCAGTGCGGCATAATGTTGTTCAGTGCGGCATGGTGTTGTTCAGTGCGGGATGGTGTTGTTCAGTGCAGGATGGTGTTGTTCAGTGCGGCATGGTGTTCAGTGCGGGATGGTGTCTTTCAGTGCGGCATGGTGTCGTTCAGTGCGGCATGGTGTCTTTCAGTGCGGCATGGTGTCGTTCAGTGAGGCATGGTGTTGTTCAGTGCGGCATGGTGTTGTTTAGTGCGGCATGGTGTTGTTCAGTGCGGGATGGTGTTGTTCAGTGTGGCATGGTGTTCAGTGCGGCATGGTGTTGTTCAGTGCGGTATCGTGTTGTTCAGTGCGGTATCGTGTTTCTCAGTGCGGTATCGTGTTGTTCAGTGCAGTATCGTTGTGTTGTTCGTATTGTGTTTAACACTTAGCCTCTAACACTTAGCCTCTAACACTTAGCCTCTAGCATCTAGAAGGTAAATAAATAGGAAGGAAGGACTCACCGGTGACGTCTTCGCCCACGTCCAAGCGTTGTACTTTGTATTTTCATCCTTCTGACAGTGGAAAACATAGCCAACAAACACCGTGGAACCTAAACGAATGAAAGAAAACTATCATTTGGCCACAACCAACATTCACAGATACAACACAATGTGACGTGCGGGGTTGAGCTTAAAGGTTGAGTGAAGGGCCCTCGTTTTAAACTACTGTTTTGAAAAGGAGTGGGAACAAGTAAGACGTATTTAATTTATTTAATGGGAAGTAGTAAGACTTATTAAATTTATTTAATCTACTTTTCTTCCCAGGCAAAATTTGATGTGCTTTTTTGAAAAGGATTGGGAACAAGTAAGACGTATTTAATTTATTTAATGGGAAGTAGTAAGAGCTATTGAATTTAATCTATGTATTATATTCTATTGTATTGTATTCTGTTGTATTCTTTTGGATTGTATTCACACTAACCCCACTAAAACTTCAGCCCACAAAAACTCGCCTCTGGCGCCTAGCCTCTGGCACTTAGCCTCTAACACTTAGCCTTTAACACTTAGCCTTTAACACTTAGCCTTTAACACTTAGCCTAGAAGGTGAATAAATAGGGTTAAAGGTTGAGTGAAGGGACCTCGTTTTAAACTACTTTTTTGTAAAGGAGTGGGAACAAGTAAGACGTATTTAATTTATTTAATGGGAAGTAGTAAGACTTATTAAATTTATTTAATCTACTTTTCTTCCCAGGCAAAATTTGATGTGCTGCAATTCCAAATTTCCAAAGTGAATGAAGGAATGAAGTCCTTTAAATTATGATTTTGTATAAATACTAGGCATTAACACAAAATCGACGGCACAAAATGGGCAGACTTTACTTGTTTGAAAAGGACTGGTTACAAGACAGACTTTTTTAATTTATTTAATGGGAAGAAGACTTATTTAGTTTAATTGATCTATTTTTGTTCCCTGGCAAAATTCGATTTGCTGCAATTCCAAATTTCCAAAGTGAATGAAGGAAAGAAGTCGTTTAAATTATGATTTTGTTTAAATACTAGGCATAGACACAAAATCTACGGCACAAAATGGGCAGACTTTACTTGTTTGAAGAGGACTGGTTACAAGACAGACTTTTCTGATTTATTTAATGGGAAGAAGACTTATTTAGTTTATTTAATCTATTTTTGTTCCCTGGCAAAATTGGATTTGCTGAAATTGTATTTTGCCAAATCTTGCCTTGAGACCTGATAGGAAGTATTAAACGCTTAGTTAAATCAATACAAGTTGGTAATAAGAGCGAGTAATGTTGGTTGAACCGATGAATGAAGGTTGAAAGCAATTTAAATTATGACTTTGTATAAATACTAGATATTAACAGAACATCTACTGCGCGAAATGGGCAGAGTTTACTTGTTTGAGAAGGAGTGGCTTATTCAAAACTAAGATTTATTTAATCTGTTTGTTCCCAGGCAAAATTGGATGTGATGAAATTCCAAATTTCACCACATGATGGTGCCCAATTTTGACTTCATAGGACATATTAAACACTTAGCTTGTTATTATGTTCAAGGTAATCAGATTTGTTTATTATTCTAATGGCCTCTTCAAAACTATTCTGGATTAGTACTTTGGATCTATTCTACATTACTTGGCAACAACATACTCTGTAACAGATTAGGCAGTATAATCATATCTGTTAACTTGAGAGTGCCCACACTCAATCTACTTATCGTGATGTGTTAAATCAATTACTGTTAGACATTATTTGTCTGATAATCTACCAAATCTTTGAATTGAAGAATTTGTGATTTAATTAATAGCTTGTTGTTATGTTAAGGGTAATCAGACTTGTATATAATTCTAATGGCCTTCTTTTGAAAACTATTCTGAATTACAACTTTGGATCTTATATTACTTTGCAACAATCTACTCCGTGACAGATTAGGCAGTATAATCACATATGTTAACTTCAGTGCCCACACTGTATTTATTTATGGTTATTTGTTAAATCAAGTACTGTTAGACATGAAATAGGAAGTGTTTAACATAAATGTTATGGCTACTCACCATTGTAGCTCGCTCCTGGTCAATGATACGAGCCTCTTCTTGCAGTGGAAAACTTGCAGCCAACAAACACCGTGGAACCTAAAGGAATGAAATTAAACATTAACATTTCGCCTCGACCAATTTTCACACGTACAACGCAACGCGGCTACACTTCTGCTATTACAAACGTAAATCTCCTTAAACACAATGAGTGTTACTTACCGTGTACGCTCTAGACGGTCCAGTTGCAAGCAGAAAATAAAGATATTTCTGTTGATAATCGTCGCTGCTCAGTGGCTCACGGCCATCGCGCCAACAGATTTGAATTTTGGCGGAGGTTCGGGCAATTACGTCATATCCACGGCACATGACTGCGACGTAATACCCGCTTATCTGAAACGGCAGTTAAAAGTAGAGTTACATCAAGTTTTCTTGGAACCTAAACGAATGAAAGAAAACTATCATTTGGCCACAACCAACATTCACAGATACAACACAACGTGCGGGGTTGGGGTTAAAGATTGAGTGAAGGGCCCTCGTTTTAAACTACTGTTTTGAAAAGGAGTGGGAACAAGTAAGACGTATTTAATTTATTTAATGGGAAGTAGTAAGACTTATTAAATTTATTTAATCTACTTTTCTTCCCAGGCAAAATTTGATGTGCTGCAATTCCAAATTTCCAAAGTGAATGAAGGAATGAAGTCCTTTAAATTATGATTTTGTATAAATACTAGGCATTAACACAAAATCGACGGCACAAAATGGGCAGACTTTACTTGTTTGAAAAGGACTGGTTACAAGACAGACTTTTTTAATTTATTTAATGGGAAGAAGACTTATTTAGTTTAATTGATCTATTTTTGTTCCCTGCCAAAATTCGATTTGCTGCAATTCCAAATTTCCAAAGTGAATGAAGGAAAGAAGTCGTTTAAATTATGATTTTGTTTAAATACTAGGCATAGACACAAAATCTACGGCACAAAATGGGCAGACTTTACTTGTTTGAAGAGGACTGGTTACAAGACAGACTTTTCTGATTTATTTAATGGGAAGAGGACTTATTTAGTTTATTTAATCTATTTTTGTTCCCTGGCAAAATTGGATTTGCTGAAATTGTATTTTGCCAAATCTCGATTTGAGACCTGATAGGAAGTATTAAACGCTTAGTTAAATCAATACAAGTTGGTAATAAGAGCGAGTAATGTTGGTTGAACCGATGAATGAAGGTTGAAAGCAATTTAAATTATGACTTTGTATAAATACTAGATATTAACAGAACATCTACTGCGCAAAATGGGCAGAGTTTACTTGTTTGAGAAGGAGTGGCTTATTCAAAACTAAGATTTATGTAATCTGTTTGTTCCCAGGCAAAATTGGATGTGATGCAATTCCAAATTTCACCACATGATGGTGCCCAATTTTGACTTCATAGGACATATTAAACACTTAGCTTGTTATTATGTTCAAGGTAATCAGATTTGTTTATCATTCTAATGGCCTCTTCAAAACTATTCTGGATTACTACTTTGGATCTATTCTACATTACTTGGCAACAACATACTCTGTAACAGATTAGGCAGTATAATCACATATGTTAACTTGAGAGTGCCCACACTCAATCTACTTATCGTGATGTGTTAAATCAATTACTGTTAGACATTATTTGTCTGATAATCTACCAAATCTTTGAATTGAAGAATTTGTGATTTAATTAATAGCTTGTTCAGGGTAATCAGACTTGTATATAATTCTAATGGCCTTCTTTTGAAAACTATTCTGAATTACAACTTTGGATCTTATATTACTTTGCAACAATCTACTCCGTGACAGATTAGGCAGTATAATCACATATGTTAACTTCAGTGCCCACACTGTATTTATTTATGGTTATTTGTTAAATCAAGTACTGTTAGACATGAAATAGGAAGTGTTTAACATAAATGTTATGGCTACTCACCATTGTAGCTCGCTCCTGGTCAATGATACGAGCCTCTTCTTGCAGTGGAAAACTTGCAGCCAACAAACACCGTGGAACCTAAAGGAATGAAATTAAACATTAACATTTCGCCTCGACCAATTTTCACACGTACAACGCAACGCGGCTACACTTCTGCTATTACAAACGTAAATCTCCTTAAACACAATGAGTGTTACTTACCGTGTACGCTCTAGACGGTCCAGTTGCAAGCAGAAAATAAAGATATTTCTGTTGATAATCGTCGCTGCTCAGTGGCTCACGGCCATCGCGCCAACAGATTTGAATTTTGGCGGAGGTTCGGGCAATTACGTCATATCCGCGGCATTTGACTGCGACGTAATACCCGCTTATCTGAAACGGCAGTTAAAAGTAGAGTTACATCAAGTTTTCTTGGAACCTAAACGAATGAAAGAAAACTATCATTTGGCCACAACCAACATTCACAGATACAACACAACGTGCGGGGTTGAGGTTAAAGATTGAGTGAAGGGCCCTCGTTTTAAACTACTGTTTTGAAAAGGAGTGGGAACAAGTAAGACGTATTTAATTTATTTAATGGGAAGTAGTAAGACTTATTAAATTTATTTAATCTACTTTTCTTCCCAGGCAAAATTTGATGTGCTGCAATTCCAAATTTCCAAAGTGAATGAAGGAATGAAGTCCTTTAAATTATGATTTTGTATAAATACTAGGCATTAACACAAAATCGACGGCACAAAATGGGCAGACTTTACTTGTTTGAAAAGGACTGGTTACAAGACAGACTTTTTTAATTTATTTAATGGGAAGAAGACTTATTTAGTTTAATTGATCTATTTTTGTTCCCTGCCAAAATTCGATTTGCTGCAATTCCAAATTTCCAAAGTGAATGAAGGAAAGAAGTCGTTTAAATTATGATTTTGTTTAAATACTAGGCATAGACACAAAATCTACGGCACAAAATGGGCAGACTTTACTTGTTTGAAGAGGACTGGTTACAAGACAGACTTTTCTGATTTATTTAATGGGAAGAGGACTTATTTAGTTTATTTAATCTATTTTTGTTCCCTGGCAAAATTGGATTTGCTGAAATTGTATTTTGCCAAATCTCGATTTGAGACCTGATAGGAAGTATTAAACGCTTAGTTAAATCAATACAAGTTGGTAAGAAGAGCGAGTAATGTTGGTTGAACCGATGAATGAAGGTTGAAAGCAATTTAAATTATGACTTTGTATAAATACTAGATATTAACAGAACATCTACTGCGCAAAATGGGCAGAGTTTACTTGTTTGAGAAGGAGTGGCTTATTCAAAACTAAGATTTATGTAATCTGTTTGTTCCCAGGCAAAATTGGATGTGATGCAATTCCAAATTTCACCACATGATGGTGCCCAATTTTGACTTCATAGGACATATTAAACACTTAGCTTGTTATTATGTTCAAGGTAATCAGATTTGTTTATCATTCTAATGGCCTCTTCAAAACTATTCTGGATTACTACTTTGGATCTATTCTACATTACTTGGCAACAACATACTCTGTAACAGATTAGGCAGTATAATCACATAGGTTAACTTGAGAGTGCCCACACTCAATCTACTTATCGTGATGTGTTAAATCAATTACTGTTAGACATTATTTGTCTGATAATCTACCAAATCTTTGAATTGAAGAATTTGTGATTTAATTAATAGCTTGTTCGGGGTAATCAGACTTGTATATAATTCTAATGGCCTTCTTTTGAAAACTATTCTGAATTACAACTTTGGATCTTATATTACTTTGCAACAATCTACTCGGTGACAGATTAGGCAGTATAATCACATATGTTAACTTCAGTGCCCACACTGTATTTATTTATGGTTATTTGTTAAATCAAGTACTGTTAGACATGAAATAGGAAGTGTTTAACATAAATGTTATGGCTACTCACCATTGTAGCTCGCTCCTGGTCAATGATATGAGCCTCTTCTTGCAGTGGAAAACTTGCAGCCAACAAACACCGTGGAACCTAAAGGAATGAAATTAAACATTAACATTTCGCCCGGACCAACATTCACACGTACAACGCAACGCGGCTACACTTCTGCTATTACAAACGTAAATCTCCTTAAACACAACGAGTGTTACTTACCGTGTACGCTCTAGGCAAAATTGGATGTGATGCAATTCCAAATCTATCTGAAACGGCAGTTAAAAGTAGAGTTACATCAAGTTTTCTTTTTTAATCAACACAATCATTTACAACCGTTGACCAGAAAGAATCGTCGAAATTCGACGTCCCCCACAAACGCCACGCTCACTCGCTTTTCAGGGCAACAAAAGTACTTCTTTTTAAAAACGATGAGTTGTACTTACCGTGTACGCTCTGGACGGTCCAGTTGCAAGCAGAAAATAAAAATATTTCTCTTGTTAGTCGTATGTTACCATCCGCTGTGTCTTTGTCAACATCGCCGCCATTTTCCTACTTCCTGCTGCGAGCCACGCCCACGGATTTAAATTTGGGCGGAAGCTCTTTCCATTGGCGTCGTTTTCGCGTATAGCAAATCCGATTGGTTGGGAAGGGGGCACGGTTATGCAGCCGAGGAGTCCTGTGATCGGTGGGATGTAAAGTAGGCGTCGACGTCACGTCCGCGTCACGTGACCACGACGTGGCAGACGTCAAATAGCAACCGCTGTTTTGTTTAGTAGACTTACAGTTGTTATGCATTGACATAATGGCGCACACACCAAATAGATTTAAATAAATTAAATAATTCTTCTGCCCACTCTCTTTTAAACAAGTTAACTCTCCCCGCGGATTTGAATTCCGGCGAAAGTTACGCCCATCGACGTCACGTATGTCACGTGACCACGACGTGGCAGATGTCATATAGCAACCGCTGTTTTGTTTAGTAGATTTACAGTTGTTATGCATTGGCATAATGGTGTGCACTCAAAATAGATTTAAATAAATTAAATATTTCTTCTGCCTACTCCCTTTTAAACAAGTTAACTCTGCCCACGTCCATTGACGTCTTGTCTGCGTCACGTGACCACGACGTAGCGACGTCATATAGTAACCGCTGTTTTGACCAGTAGACTTAGTTATTATGCGTTGACATAATGGCGCACTGGTTAGCATGGCCACCTCTTAAGCATGATGATGCGGGTTCGACGCCTGATCAATGTTAGCATGGAGTGAGCTGAAGTGCATGGCGCTGAAGATTTGAATCTTTGAAATGCGCTGAGGTCTGACATATCAGGCAGAATGGTTTGCCATCACGTTCAACAAAAAATAGAAACTTTCCCACTCTGATTAAAACGTCCTGTGTTCATCTACGTATTTTCGTTTTGCTGTGCATCTTTTCCCTGCCATTTCGAGAGCCCAATTGACACTCATAGTTTAAAGAAATGTGTTTGCCCATCCTACTTTGTGGAATTTCACCACATGCGCTTTTGACCAAAATACCAAATTGAACTCAAGTGAAGCCAACACGCACAACCCCCCCCCCCCCCACACACACACACACACACACACAAATGTTGATATGAACATAAAAGAGCCGCATGCGGTTCGGGAGTTGCGGCTTGGCCAAACCTGTACTATACAACTTTATTTGTATAAAATTTTCACAACAGCTGTCACACAAACAAAGCGGGAAAAACCGAAGACGTGCGTGTTCCGCCCACGCTGGATTTATTTGCACCTTTGAAAAGACACCGTATTGCCGCAGATGTGGCAAAGAGTACTTTTGGGCATCTGAGACGGAAGGATGTCCAAAGCATCACGTCACCTGCTCTGGTAGGCATGGTGGTGGGACGTTGAGGTCAACCGCTTTGGGGTTGGCTGACTCTTTGATCGCAGGATGCCACACACTTGAAGACAGAAGCAGAAAAGCAGAGCTAAATGCAAAATGTACTCACCGGTGACTCCAATTTTTTTCCCCCCTGAAGAAACAGCTGGACGGGTGGCCCCGGCTGGCCAGTGGGACTCTTGTTATTCTGACCCTTTTTAGTGCGCGTTTGGGGCAACAACCGTTTTTTGTGGCGCTCTCTTCTGGTTCAAAAGTGCCCTGCATGTGAATTTGCTTTTCCTGCCTTCTGATTGGATGAGCGCCGGTGTGACGCGGTGCCTCTGTCACCGTGGCGGGGGGTATACGTTGGCATCGGAGCGTCTGCCAACGTCTGAGACCGGCTGGCAGTGTATCGGAGGTGTCGAGTGCGGTGCCGCTGGAGCTCACTCACCAGCTGGTGTTAGGGCCACAGAATGAAGGCCAAGGAGAAGAATAGAAAGAGAAACAGAAACTTCTCCTCCAATTGTTTGATTTGTCTCTTCTGAGCTTCGATGAATTCTTTCAGCTCTTTGTTCCTCTAGGACGGACAAATGGAAAGTGGCATTCAAAAGCCAGTAAGCGTGCAAGTAAGTGCCGGGCTGGCTTTGGGCCCTTACCTGTTGCGCGCTGTGCAGCAGATCCATTCTCTCTTGGAGGATGCAAGCGTCGCGCTCCCTCAACTCGCACATCAGGGCTCGCTTCCATTGGTCCACGGCGCTCCTAAGCTCTTCTCTCTGATCCGCCGTCAGCACGTCATTCACGCCAGCGTGGCTGGCTTTTTCGCCGTCCGTGGCGGGGCAGTCCCGCTGCGGTAGCGCCTCGTACAACATGGCCTCCAGCTCCAGGATCCTCTGGGCCGCAATCCTCGTCCATCAGTGGTCCGGCGGGAGATTTGAGGGCGGCTTACCTTATGAGCCTGGTCCATGGAACACTTCCTGAAGTCCAACTCTTCATCCAGGTAGCCCTTCTGCTTGCAGAACATATCCTAGCACAGCTCAAGGTCAGAATTGTTGGGGCACATTGCCGGAGTTCCCCTTGGCTGATGTCGCGTGTCTGTCTACCTTCTCACTTTCAATGTCCAACATCTTCTGTTGAAGTGCTGACTTGGTCACTTTGATGTATTCTAACCACTGAGGAAAGGCTGCTGTCACATAAGCAGAATGCGAGAGCGTGCGTGGACGTGCGCGTTACCTTCTCGGCTAGGGTGAGAAGGGTCCTGGCGTGAATCACGACCACCTGCTCCTCGTTGGTGAGATTCTGCAAGAGCCCAAAGGCACAGCGTCAACAAGCTTCTTTCAGCGCAAAGCCTTCCAAAAGTCACATTTGAGCCGCCGAGTCTCGTGGAGTGCGAACATAAGGAGTTCGACATACACTTACGGCGTTATAGCCCAGGATGTCCAGCTTCTTCATCAGATCACTGATGACGATGTCCGGGGGAAAGGCGCAAGGAGCAATGTAAGGTGTTCTGGGACCTCGGGTTAAGGTTAGGGTTGCGAGGGACGCCTTACGTACGCTCACGCCCTCGGCCTCGCAGTAGATCTGCAAAGGGCTGAGGCCGTCTGGGAAACGGACTTGCAGAAACTTCAAGACGGGGGAGCGCCACTCCCTCTCCTGAAAGGCAGAGGCATGCATCCGTCCGTCCGTCCGTTGGTCCAGTAATGCCAGACGGATGAGTGACTGAAGAATGTAGCTATTTTGTCTGAGAAAAAGGTGTGCTCATTGATGAGCTTACCTGTCCTTGTTGCTTCAGCGCTGACTCCAGATCTGCTACTCTGCTTTGATAGTGACCCATTTCTACCATCAGCTTTTCTCTGGTCTGAAAGGAGGAGGAGGGAGGCTCCTCCTCCTCCTTTCAGACCAGAGAACACCCGAGGCTGGGTGAGAACGGGGAGGCTGCGACCCGGCCGGGGGTTGCGGGAAGGGGCGCCACCTTGATCTCCTTCTCGGCGTCGTAGTCCCCTTTCGCTGGTCTGGGCTAGCAGAGCGTAGGCTCGTTGCAGCGCTTGATATTCTTGCGTCAGCTGGCGGTAGCGAAGCTCCGCCTCTTCATGCACACACCAATGCAACACAGCACTAGTACCAGAATCAGTCAGACCGGCGACAAAGCACCCGCGACGCAAAGACGAGTCCGATTCCAGGCTGAAGAGGAATGTTTGGTGTCAATACGCTGGCAGAAATGGCGGGCTACCTCTTCGGGTTCCGTGTCGGGGGTTCTGTCGGTGTGAAAAGACAAGGACGATCCGTCCGAGTCCACCAACACGTCTTCGTCGTAGCCGTAAAATGTTTCGATGACCTGCGGGCGCGGAAGCAAACATCTCTCTGAACAAACTGAAGCGACACCTCACGATGAATCGACGAGAGGAACGATAGCGAGAAAAAGGCCATTTCATCTTGCGCAACACCAAGCAGCCGCAAACAAACAGACTCACCTTGCAGGACCTCACGCTTTGTTCCTCCTCAGAGATTCTCGACGTCGGTATCGTAGCAGCAAATCTCTCTCCTGTCGACACAAATAATCCGCCTTTGAGATTCTTTGGATGCAAAGGGAACGAACGGCTCCGGCGCAGAAACAAACGCGACTCACAATGACATTTCTGACATGAGCTCCTGTCTCCAGAGCCTGAAAAACACGTCACCGGCGATGATTGGAGGGACGCTCGTCTTTTCCAAAAGTGACAACTACAGGGTGTGTCAGGGTTTTCCAGATTATCTTTATCGTATCATTGTGTTGCTTTGACTTTGACTGCGACCTGTAATAAATAATATTATTTATCCCTTATTTATCCCTATCGCTTATCCCTTCCTACACAAAGTCGTAAAACACCCCTTGCTATGTTTTGACTAGAGGTCAAGGGCTTCCTCTATTCAATCCACTCTTACACCCACCCTGTTTCTCTTAATTAAAATGCTCGTGCAGGAGCCGAGAGTCAGACTTCATTCGTACAACGGATGGACTCTCCACCTGCAGGTGTCCAAAAGAACTTACTTGTCTCCCGTGTGGTTCTTGCAAAATAAGTTGGAGCGAGCGCAACTCTAACAGGGTGCATTTTGCCACTAGCTGCCTACGGACAATGACGTCGCGCTCGCGGCTCATGGTTGACGGGCTGAGCAGCCGGGCAAGTCCGTCGTTTTCAGCGCACAGCGAGTGGCAAAGGCGCTGACAAAACGGGAGCTTTGAGCTGCTGAAAACGGCAAAACAAGTCTAAAGCGTGTTCAAACGCGTGCGCACAATGCTCCTGCTTGAAAGGTCGGAATTTAAGGGGCCAATTTTTTGGATGGCGGCCGCCGGCCAAGCTTTGGACGGAAAAGGTTTCCTGGCGACAGCGAGCGAGCGCGGCGCTGCCGTACGTGCACCGAGTCGCCTGCCTGAAGACCTTGGACAAGTCGTCGATGATGTGCCGCTGCTCCACAACTTGAAGGAACTCCATTTCACCGTCCTGCTGGCCGCAACCGCGGTCCAGGTCATTGAGCGAACTAGGCCTTCTCTGTGGAACACAAATGCAGTGGACTCTGTTGGCACGCCGCCGTTGTCCGCGTCGACTTACCAAGCTTGCCATCTCCTCGTTCTCCTGGGTGACAAAGCGCACTTTGTTTTCAAGGCGACACAGCACCAGCGAGAGTTCTTCATTCTTCCTGCTCAGGCGTTTGTTTTTGTACAGGAGTGGCAGAAACTGGCTTTCTGTTTCTCTCAGTCGCTTTAGCTGCAAGCATGAAGTGCGGGATGTGAAAGACGCACAACACGCGGGCCAGAACGTATCCATTCCTTTTGCATCGGTTTGAACGGAATCGTGGCTTTGGCTCCCAATAAAAGACATCTACCAGGCAACCGACTCGCTGCGCCGCTCAACTAATAAGCAAGCGCAATGGGTGCCTCGCTGGATGGCGCGCATCAAACGTAGCGCAAACCTTCAAGCGTGCCGTCAATAAATTACCAGTTCATTGCGCTCTTCAGAAAGCAGGGCGTTTCGATCCTCCAGTTTCCTGATGACTGCGCTGAGCTCAGCGATTTTCAGATGAAACCGTCGCGTGTCCCGATCCTCCTGAGACTGAAAACGCCCCGCAACACACACACACAAGCACTCGTTCAAAGTTCAAAACTGTTTTTGTGCTACCTTCCTCCAGCAACGAACTAAGTCATGCGTACTGCAAGTGTGTGATGAGGTGGCTTACGCAATGAAGAGGATTGCTAGTAGCGGCGTTGACCCCACTTCCAGGGTAGTTTAGGCCCGCCCTTTGGGAATCCCTCAGGGCAGCGATCTGCTGCTCGGCAGCCTGAGTCTGCAGCTGAAGGCGGTGGACGTGGCCGGCCCCAGGGCTTCATCCAAAACACTAACCGCTCTGTCTTTCAGCTTGATCTCATCCGTCTGGATGTACAAACGGGGAGCGCTCAGGCAGGCGGGCAAACTCATTTGCCAGAATTGTGACAAAAACAAAGAGAGCAACCGGCCAATTTTTTTCTTGAATCGACTAGAACACCTTTGCTGTGACAAAAGCGAAGCGAGCAACCGGACATTTTCTTCTTGTGAAATAGAATAGAATAGAATGCCTTAGGTGTCATTGCACTGCAGGTATACAACGAAATTGGGAACATAGCCACGCACCGCGCATCTGATCAGTCCTACCAGTCGGCGGATCTCCCTCTCGCAGTCTCTCTTGGTTCGGCTCAGCTCCTCCCGATGCTGGTGATGAGCCGATCGGAGCTCGGCCGCTCGGGACTGCCAGGCCTGCTGGGCCGCTGCCAGGGCTTCTTCCGCGCTCCTGGTGGAGGCGACACCGCTCGGTCTCCCGACACCGCCGCGTCTCCTCCACCTCCGCCAGCAAAGCGCCCCCCCTCCTCACCTGAGCAGACATTGCGCCACACCGGGCCGTTGAGACCGCAACGGAGCGCCGCGACGCTTACTGGGGACAAGCTACACAATACGGTAGCGGCCGCATCGAAGCCCGACGTGGCGTGCGGATAGTCAGACACGGATAGAGCGGATCACCTTGTCCATGGAGCCGTCCCTCAGGCTGAGGACCAAGGCATTCAGTCGCTGGATCTCTCCATCTTTGATTTTGATCACTCTCATCAGCTCCATTTCATGCTGCCGCAGTAATGTCTCCCTGGTAATGGCTAACTCTTTCTGCTTCTCCTCATGGAGTTTGCTTTTGAGTTCCGTCATGGCGGCGGTGGCACGGTGGTGCTCCGCCCGCAGGTCCTGACTTCTCTCTCTCTCCAGACAGCTGACCTGACATGACTTAGACTTAGACAAACTTTATTGTCATCTTGTCTGCACATGGTGCATACAAAACGAAATTCCGTTGCATACGTCTTACAACAAAGTAGTGATATTGCAGTTGAATAGAAGTAACATATCCTATGAAAATATATATATATATACATATATACTATATATATATATATATATATATATATTAAAAATAAGTATAAAGTGCAGCAGTGATAATTATGCAATAGTGCAAGTAGGCAAAACAGTATTCAAGAGTGTGCAGAGGAATGCTAAACCATGTATTAAACTTCTATTTAAAGGGTTTATACAAGTTCAGTAAAGTTGGTAGTGCGAGATAGTGCAAGATAGAGGTCCGTAGTGTCATAAAGTACAGTTCTGTGAATGTGTGATGCAGAGTTCAGTTTAGAGCTCAACAGTTCTAGTGTTCAACAGTCTGATGACAGCAGGGAAAAAGCTGTTGCAGAACCTGGTGGACCTGCAGCGGATGCTGCAAACCTCTTCCCAGAGGGCAGCAGGGAGAACAGTCCATGGTGGGGGTGTGATGGGTCATTGATGATGTTACGGGCACGGGACATGCAGCGCTGAGATGAAATGTCCTGAATGGAGGGAAGAGGAGCCCCTATGATCCTCTCTGCTGTCCTCACCACTCTCCTCACGTTCTTCCAATCGGAGGCGGTGCAGCCTCCACACCACACAGAGAGACAGCTTGTCAGAATGCTCTCTATGGTGCTCCTGTAGAACGTCCTCATGATGGGTGGGGGCAGGTGGGCTCTCCTCATCCTCCGCAGGAAGTACAAGCGCTTCTGTGCCCTCTTGACCAGTGCCGTAGTGTTCATAGTCCAGGTGAGGTCTTCTGTGATGTGGACCCCCAGGAATTTGGTGGTGCTGACCACCTCCACAGCTGAGCTGTTGATGATCAGTGGAGCGTGGTGAGGCTGTTTTTTCCTGAAGTCGACGATGATCTCCTTCATCTTCTCCTCATTCAGGATCAGGCTGTTTTCTCTGCACCAGCCCACCAGCTGCTCCACCTCCTCTCTGTAGTCCAGGTCGTTGTTGTCTCTGATGAGCCCCACCACCGTTGTGTCGTCTGCTGACTTCACGATGTGATTGGTGGTGAACCTGAGGACGCAGTCGTGTGTCATCAGGGTGCACAGCAGGGGGCTCAGGACGCAGCCCTGAAGGGAGCCTGTGCTGAGGGTGATGACATCAGAGGTGTTCTGTCCGACCCGGACTGACTGAGGTCTGTTGGTGAGGAAGTCTAGCAGCCAGTTGCGAAGGGGGGTGTTGAAGCCCAGGTGTTCCAATTTTCCTACCAGATGCTGTGGGATGATGGTGTTAAACGCTGAGCTGAAGTCCAGGAACAGCCTCCGCACATGGGTGTTCTTCTCCTCCAGGTGAGCCAGGCTCAGGTGAAGAACGGAGGAGATGGCGTCCTGAGTGGAGCGGTTTTGCCGGTCGGCAAACTGGAACGGGTCAAATAATAGGGGGAGTCTGGAAACGATGTGACCTTTAAGCAGCCTTTCGAAGCACTTCATCATAACCGGAGTCAGTGCAACAGGCCGGTAATCATTAAATGAGGTGATTTGAGGTTTCTTCGGCACCGGAATGATGGAGGCAGTCTTAAAGCACGCCGGCACTGTGGCTTGGCCCAGCGAGGTGTTAAAAATGTCTGTGATGACCCCAGCCAGATGACTTGCACATTCCCTGAACACACGCCCAGGAATGTTGTCGGGGCCAGGGGCCTTACAGGGGTTGACTCTCCTCAGGGTCTTCAACACATCGGCGGAGTCAAGGCAGAGTACCTCCTCTTCCTGATGGGGGACAGTTTTAACTGCTGGAGTGCCGTTTAGTGCCTCGAACCTCCCAAAGAAGTTATTTAGACCATTTAGAAAGTCAGCATCAACTACACCCACCGGGGGGGGGGGGGAGGGTGAGTTGTAGTCTGTAATCGCCCGTATGCCTTGCCACATACTCCTGATGTTTTTGACGTCGTGGAAACGATCCTGAAATTTTCGACTGCGGTCTCGCTTCGCTATCCTGATGGCACGGTTCAAGTTGGCTCTCGCTGTCCTCAGTGTCTCCTTGTCGCCAGACTTGAAGGCAGAGTTCCGCGCTCGTAGCGTTTGACGTACCTCCTCAGTCATCCAGGGTCGTTGGTTGCCCCGGGTGATGATATTCTTAGTGGTGCTGACGTCCTCGGTGCATTTGTTGATGTAGGCTGACACAGTCATGGCACACGCATGTCTAATCTACATCGGGAAAACTGGGAGGGAGGGAGGCAGGCAGGGAGGCAGGCAGGGAGGCAGGCAGGGAGGCAGGCAGTGTCTGTCTGTTGAGGTTTTCACCTTGTTCTTCTCCTGCTGAAGTTCTAACTGGACGTCCATCAGTTTGGTTCTCAGCTCGTCATTGGCGGCCTGAAGGGCGTCCGTTCGCTCCGCCTTGGCCCGCCCTGCCGGAGCTCGTTTGGACATCTCTTACTCGAGTCTCGCCCGGTCGTCAGTCAGAGATCACAACATTTGTACCTGGAGAGCACAAACGCAGCGCTGTTTTCCACTGGCTTCGAACTCAACTTCAATCGGTACCGTAACTTACAACATCATAAACATAGAACTAGCTTGACTTATTCATTGAATAAATGCATTTGGTTCTTCAAAACTGCATCACGCAACATAGCGTGACCGAGACGGCCGTTATCCACCTGCGTGAAGTTATTTGGTGAAATGAATGAGATGTTTAAGACACCATCGTTCTGTCTCTATGTAGATGAAGGTAAATAATCGATTGCTGAAGGTCCAAAGGTGTTGTGATAAACAAATAAACATATTAGTGATTAGTGACATATTTGTGATAAACATATTAGGCAGGATAATCACATATGTTAACGTGACTGCCCACACTGTATTTATTTATGGTTATTTGTTAAATCGAGTACTGTTAGACATGAAATAGGAAGTGTTTAACATAAATGGAAGACGAAAGGGGTACTCACCATTGTAGCTCCTGCTGGTCAATGATACGAGCCTCTTCTTGCAGTGGAAAACATACAGCCAACAAACACCGTGGAACCTAAAGGAATGAAATTAAACATTAACATTTAGCCTCAACCAACATTCACAGATACAACGCAACGCAAACTACACAAACGTAAATCTTTTTAAACACAATGAGTTGTACTTACCGTGTACGCTCTAGACGGTCCACTTGCAAGCGGAAAATAAAGATATTTCTGTTGATAATCGTCGTGTTTGTATCCGGTGTCTCGCTCAAGGCCATTGCGCCCACAGATTTGAATTTTGGCGAGAGTTCAGCCTATTGACGTCATTTCCGCGGTGTAATACCCGCATATCTGAAACGGCAAAGTTAAGAGTAGAGTTAAATAAAGTTTTTAGTCAACGCAATAATTTACAACCGTTGACCAGTCGAAATAATCGTCGAAATTTGGCGTCTGTGGCTGGAAGCAGACGCCGAGTTCGACATTCCTCCCAAACGCCACACTCCCTCGCTTTTCAGGGCTAAAAAAAAACAGTTGTAATTACCTTGTACGCTCTAGACGGTCAAGTTGCAAGCTGAAAACAAAAATATTTGCCTTGTTAGTCATCGTGTTACTAACAGCTGTGTCTTGTTTGCCAGAACTGCCGCTTTCCTACTTCCTGTTGCAAGCCACGCCCACGGATTATAATTTTGCCGTGAGTTCCGCCTATTGACGTCATGTCCGCGTCACATGACTGCGACGTAATATTATCTAAAACTGTTTGTGCGGTATTGTGTTGTTCTGTGCGGTATTGTGTTATTCTGTGCGGCGTCGTGTTGTTCTGTGCGGCGTCGTGTTGTTCAGTGCGACGTCGTGTTGTTCAGTGCGGCATGGTGTTGTTCAGTGCGGCATGGTGTTGTTCAGTGCGGCATGGTGTTGTTCAGTGCGGCATAATGTTGTTCAGTGCGGCATAATGTTGTTCAGTGCGGCATGGTGTTGTTCAGTGCGGCATGGTGTTGTTCAGTGCGGCATAATGTTGTTCAGTGCGCCATAATGTTGTTCAGTGCGGCATGGTGTTGTTCAGTGCGGGATGGTGTTGTTCAGTGCAGGATGGTGTTGTTCAGTGCGGCATGGTGTTGTTCAATGCGGCATGGTGTTGTTCAGTGCGGGATGGTGTTGTTCAGTGCGGCATGGTGTTGTTCAGTGCGGCATAATGTTGTTCAGTGCGGCATGGTGTTGTTCAGTGCGGCATGGTGTTGTTCAGTGCGGCATGGTGTTGTTCAGTGCGGCATGGTGTTGTTCAGTGCGGAATGGGGTTGTTCAGTGCGGCATGGTGTTGTTCAGTCCGGGATGGTGTTGTTCAATGCGGGATCGTGTTGTTCAGTGCGGGGTGGTGTGGTTCAGTGCGGGATGGTGTTGTTCAGTGCGGCATGGTGTTGTTCAATGCGGCATGGTGTTGTTCAGTGCGGGATGGTGTTGTTCATTGCGGCATGGTGTTGTTCAGTGCGGCATGGTGTTGTTCAGTGCGGCATGGTGTTGTTCAGTGCGGCATGGTGTTGTTCAGTGCGGCATAATGTTGTTCAGTGCGGCATGGTGTTGTTCAGTGTGGAAAGGTGTTGTTCAGTGCAGGATGGTGTTGTTCAGTGCGGCATGGTGTTGTTCAATGCAGGATCGTGTTCAGTGCAGCATAATGTTGTTCAGTGCAGCATGGTGTTGTTCAGTGCGGCATGGTGTTGTTCAATGCGGCATGGTGTTGTTCACTGCGGGATGGTGTTGTTCAATGCGGGATCGTGTTGTTCAGTGCGGCATAATGTTGTTCAGTGCAGCATGGTGTTGTTCAGTGCGGCATGGTGTTGTTCAGTGCGACATAATGTTGTTTAGTGCGGCATAATGTTGTTCAATGCGGCATAATGTTGTTCAGTGCGGCATGGTGTTGTTCAGTGCGGCATGGTGTTGTTCAGTGCGGCATGGTGTTGTTCAGTGCAGGATGGTGTTGTTCAGTGCGGCATGGTGTTGTTCAATGCGGCATGGTGTTGTTCAGTGCGGGATGGTGTTGTTCAGTGCAGGATGGTGTTGTTCAGTGCGGCATGGTGTTGTTCAGTGCGGAATGGTGTTGTTCAGTGCGGCATGGTGTTGTTCAGTGCGGCATGGTGTTGTTCAGTGCAGGATGGTGTTGTTCAATGCGGGATCGTGTTGTTCAGTGCGGCATGGTGTTGTTAAGTGCGGCATGGTGTTGTTCAGTGCGGCATAATGTTGTTCAGTGCGGCATGGTGTTGTTCAGTGCGGCATGGTGTTGTTCAGTGCGGCATGGTGTTGTTCAGTGCGGCATGGTGTTGTTCAGTGCGGCATAATATTGTCCAGTGCGCCATAATGTTGTTCAGTGCGGCATGGTGTTGTTTAGTGCGGGATGGTGTTGTTCAGTGCAGGATGGTGTTGTTCAGTGCGGCATGGTGTTGTTCAATGCGGCATGGTGTTGTTCAGTGCGGGATGGTGTTGTTCAGTGCGGCATGGTGTTGTTCAGTGCGGCATAATGTTGTTCAGTGCGGCATGGTGTTGTTCAGTGCGGCATGGTGTTGTTCAGTGCGGCATGGTGTTGTTCAGTGCGGCATGGTGTTGTTCAGTGCGGAATGGTGTTGTTCAGTGCGGCATGGTGTTGTTCAGTGCGGGATGGTGTTGTTCAATGCGGGATCGTGTTGTTCAGTGCGGGGTGGTGTTGTTCAGTGCAGGATGGTGTTGTTCAGTGCAGGATGGTGTTGTTCAGTGCGGCATGGTGTTGTTCAATGCAGGATCGTGTTGTTCAGTGCAGCATAATGTTGTTCAGTGCAGCATGGTGTTGTTCAGTGCGGCATGGTGTTGTTCAATGCGGCATGGTGTTGTTCAGTGCGGCATGGTGTTTTTCAGTGCGGCATGGTGTTGTTCAGTGCGGCATGGTGTTGTTCAGTGCGGCATGGTGTTGTTCAGTGCGGCATGGTGTTGTTCAGTGCGGCATGGTGTTGTTCAGTGCGGCATGGTGTTGTTCAATGCAGCATAATGTTGTTCAGTGCAGCATAATGTTGTTCAGTGCAGCATGGTGTTGTTCAGTGCGGCATGGTGTTGTTCAATGCGGCATGGTGTTGTTCACTGCGGGATGGTGTTGTTCAGTGCGGCATAATGTTGTTCAGTGCGGCATGGTGTTGTTCAGTGCGGCATGGTGTTGTTCAGTGCGACATAATGTTGTTTAGTGCGGCATAATGTTGTTCAGTGCGGCATAATGTTGTTCAGTGCGGCATGGTGTTGTTCAGTGCGGCATGGTGTTGTTCAGTGCGGCATGGTGTTGTTCAGTGCAGGATGGTGTTGTTCAGTGCGGCATGGTGTTGTTTAATGCGGCATGGTGTTGTTCAGTGCGGGATGATGTTGTTCAGTGCAGGATGGTGTCGTTCAGTGCGGCATGGTGCTGTTCAGTGCGGAATGGTGTTGTTCAGTGCGGCATGGTGTTGTTCAGTGCGGCATGGTGTTGTTCAGTGCAGGATGGTGTTGTTCAATGCGGGATCGTGTTGTTCAGTGCGGCATGGTGTTGTTCAGTGCGGCATGGTGTTGTTCAGTGCGGCATAATGTTGTTCAGTGCGGCATGGTGTTGTTCAGTGCGGCATGGTGTTGTTCAGTGCGGCATGGTGTTGTTCAGTGCGGCATGGTGTTGTTCAGTGCGGCATAATGTTGTCCAGTGCGCCATAATGTTGTTCAGTGCGGCATGGTGTTGTTTAGTGCGGGATGGTGTTGTTCAGTGCAGGATGGTGTTGTTCAGTGCGGCATGGTGTTGTTCAATGCGGCATGGTGTTGTTCAGTGCGGGATGGTGTTGTTCAGTGCGGCATGGTGTTGTTCAGTGCGGCATAATGTTGTTCAGTGCGGCATGGTGTTGTTCAGTGCGGCATGGTGTTGTTCAGTGCGGCATGGTGTTGTTCAGTGCGGCATGGTGTTGTTCAGTGCGGAATGGTGTTGTTCAGTGCGGCATGGTGTTGTTCAGTGCGGGATGGTGTTCAATGCGGGATCGTGTTGTTCAGTGCGGGGTGGTGTTGTTCAGTGCAGGATGGTGTTGTTCAGTGCAGGATGGTGTTGTTCAGTGCGGCATGGTGTTGTTCAATGCAGGATCGTGTTGTTCAGTGCAGCATAATGTTGTTCAGTGCAGCATGGTGTTGTTCAGTGCGGCATGGTGTTGTTCAGTGCGGCATGGTGTTGTTCAGTGCGGCGTAATGTTGTTCAGTGCGGCATGGTGTTGTTCAGTGCGGAATGGTGTTGTTCAGTGCGGCATGGTGTTGTTCAGTGCAGGATGGTGTTGTTCAGTGCGGCATGGTGTTGCTCAGTGCGGCATGGTGTTGTTCAGTGCGGGATGGTGTTGTTCATTGCGGCATGGTGTTGTTCAGTGCGGCATGGTGTTGTTCAGTGCGGCATGGTGTTGTTCAGTGCGGCATAATGTTGTTCAGTGCGCCATAATGTTGTTCAGTGCGGCATGGTGTTGTTCAGTGCGGGATGGTGTTGTTCAGTGCGGGATGGTGTTGTTCAGTGCGGCATGGTGTTGTTCAGTGCGGCATAATGTTGTTCAGTGCGGCATAATGTTGTTCAGTGCGGCATAATGTTGTTCAGTGCGGGATGGTGTTGTTCATTGCGGCATGGTGTTGTTCAGTGCGGCATGGTGTTGTTCAGTGCGGCATGGTGTTGTTCAGTGCGGGATGGTGTTGTTCAGTGCAGGATGGTGTTGTTCAGTGCGGCATGGTGTTGTTCAGTGCGGCATGGTGTTGTTCATTTCGGCATAATGTTGTTCAGTGCGGCATAATGTTTAGTGCGGCATGGTGTTGTTCAGTGCGGGATGGTGTTGTTCAGTGCGTTATAATGTTGTTCAGTGCGGCATGGTGTTGTTCAGTGCGGCATGGTGTTGTTCAGTGCGGCATGGTGTTGTTCAGTGCGGCATAATGTTGTTCAGTGCGGCATAATGTTGTTCAGTGCGGCATGGTGTTGTTCAGTGCGGGATGGTGTTGTTCAGTGCGGGATGGTGTTGTTCAGTGCGGCATGGTGTTCAATGCGGAATGGTGTTGTTCAGTGCAGGATGGTGTTGTTCAGTGCGGCATGGTGTTGTTCAGTGCGGCATAATGTTGTTCAGTGCGGCATGGTGTTGTTCAGTGCGGCATGGTGTTGTTCAGTGCGGCATGGTGTTGTTCAGTGCGGCATAATGTTGTTCAGTGCGGCATGGTGTTGTTCAGTGCGGCATGGTGTTGTTCAGTGCGGCATAATGTTCAGTGCGGCATAATGTTGTTCAGTGCGGCATGGTGTTGTTCAGTGCGGGATGGTGTTGTTCAGTGCAGGATGGTGTTGTTCAGTGCGGCATGGTGTTCAGTGCGGGATGGTGTCTTTCAGTGCGGCATGGTGTCGTTCAGTGCGGCATGGTGTCTTTCAGTGCGGCATGGTGTCGTTCAGTGAGGCATGGTGTTGTTCAGTGCGGCATGGTGTTGTTTAGTGCGGCATGGTGTTGTTCAGTGCGGGATGGTGTTGTTCAGTGTGGCATGGTGTTCAGTGCGGCATGGTGTTGTTCAGTGCGGTATCGTGTTGTTCAGTGCGGTATCGTGTTTCTCAGTGCGGTATCGTGTTGTTCAGTGCAGTATCGTTGTGTTGTTCGTATTGTGTTTAACACTTAGCCTCTAACACTTAGCCTCTAACACTTAGCCTCTAGCATCTAGAAGGTAAATAAATAGGAAGGAAGGACTCACCGGTGACGTCTTCGCCCACGTCCAAGCGTTGTACTTTGTATTTTCATCCTTCTGACAGTGGAAAACATAGCCAACAAACACCGTGGAACCTAAACGAATGAAAGAAAACTATCATTTGGCCACAACCAACATTCACAGATACAACACAATGTGACGTGCGGGGTTGAGGTTAAAGGTTGAGTGAAGGGCCCTCGTTTTAAACTACTTTTTTGAAAAGGATTGGGAACAAGTAAGACGTATTTAATTTATTTAATGGGAAGTAGTAAGAGCTATTGAATTTAATCTATGTATTATATTCTATTGTATTGTATTCTGTTGTATTCTTTTGGATTGTATTCACACTAACCCCACTAAAACTTCAGCCCACAAAAACTCGCCTCTGGCGCCTAGCCTCTGGCACTTAGCCTCTAACACTTAGCCTTTAACACTTAGCCTTTAACACTTAGCCTTTAACACTTAGCCTAGAAGGTGAATAAATAGGGTTAAAGGTTGAGTGAAGGGACCTCGTTTTAAACTACTTTTTTGTAAAGGAGTGGGAACAAGTAAGACGTATTTAATTTATTTAATGGGAAGTAGTAAGACTTATTAAATTTATTTAATCTACTTTTCTTCCCAGGCAAAATTTGATGTGCTGCAATTCCAAATTTCCAAAGTGAATGAAGGAATGAAGTCCTTTAAATTATGATTTTGTATAAATACTAGGCATTAACACAAAATCGACGGCACAAAATGGGCAGACTTTACTTGTTTGAAAAGGACTGGTTACAAGACAGACTTTTTTAATTTATTTAATGGGAAGAAGACTTATTTAGTTTAATTGATCTATTTTTGTTCCCTGGCAAAATTCGATTTGCTGCAATTCCAAATTTCCAAAGTGAATGAAGGAAAGAAGTCGTTTAAATTATGATTTTGTTTAAATACTAGGCATAGACACAAAATCTACGGCACAAAATGGGCAGACTTTACTTGTTTGAAGAGGACTGGTTACAAGACAGACTTTTCTGATTTATTTAATGGGAAGAAGACTTATTTAGTTTATTTAATCTATTTTTGTTCCCTGGCAAAATTGGATTTGCTGAAATTGTATTTTGCCAAATCTTGCCTTGAGACCTGATAGGAAGTATTAAACGCTTAGTTAAATCAATACAAGTTGGTAATAAGAGCGAGTAATGTTGGTTGAACCGATGAATGAAGGTTGAAAGCAATTTAAATTATGACTTTGTATAAATACTAGATATTAACAGAACATCTACTGCGCGAAATGGGCAGAGTTTACTTGTTTGAGAAGGAGTGGCTTATTCAAAACTAAGATTTATTTAATCTGTTTGTTCCCAGGCAAAATTGGATGTGATGCAATTCCAAATTTCACCACATGATGGTGCCCAATTTTGACTTCATAGGACATATTAAACACTTAGCTTGTTATTATGTTCAAGGTAATCAGATTTGTTTATTATTCTAATGGCCTCTTCAAAACTATTCTGGATTACTACTTTGGATCTATTCTACATTACTTGGCAACAACATACTCTGTAACAGATTAGGCAGTATAATCATATCTGTTAACTTGAGAGTGCCCACACTCAATCTACTTATCGTGATGTGTTAAATCAATTACTGTTAGACATTATTTGTCTGATAATCTACCAAATCTTTGAATTGAAGAATTTGTGATTTAATTAATAGCTTGTTGTTATGTTAAGGGTAATCAGACTTGTATATAATTCTAATGGCCTTCTTTTGAAAACTATTCTGAATTACAACTTTGGATCTTATATTACTTTGCAACAATCTACTCCGTGACAGATTAGGCAGTATAATCACATATGTTAACTTCAGTGCCCACACTGTATTTATTTATGGTTATTTGTTAAATCAAGTACTGTTAGACATGAAATAGGAAGTGTTTAACATAAATGTTATGGCTACTCACCATTGTAGCTCGCTCCTGGTCAATGATACGAGCCTCTTCTTGCAGTGGAAAACTTGCAGCCAACAAACACCGTGGAACCTAAAGGAATGAAATTAAACATTAACATTTCGCCTCGACCAATTTTCACACGTACAACGCAACGCGGCTACACTTCTGCTATTACAAACGTAAATCTCCTTAAACACAATGAGTGTTACTTACCGTGTACGCTCTAGACGGTCCAGTTGCAAGCAGAAAATAAAGATATTTCTGTTGATAATCGTCGCTGCTCAGTGGCTCACGGCCATCGCGCCAACAGATTTGAATTTTGGCGGAGGTTCGGGCAATTACGTCATATCCACGGCACATGACTGCGACGTAATACCCGCTTATCTGAAACGGCAGTTAAAAGTAGAGTTACATCAAGTTTTCTTGGAACCTAAACGAATGAAAGAAAACTATCATTTGGCCACAACCAACATTCACAGATACAACACAACGTGCGGGGTTGGGGTTAAAGATTGAGTGAAGGGCCCTCGTTTTAAACTACTGTTTTGAAAAGGAGTGGGAACAAGTAAGACGTATTTAATTTATTTAATGGTAAGTAGTAAGACTTATTAAATTTATTTAATCTACTTTTCTTCCCAGGCAAAATTTGATGTGCTGCAATTCCAAATTTCCAAAGTGAATGAAGGAATGAAGTCCTTTAAATTATGATTTTGTATAAATACTAGGCATTAACACAAAATCGACGGCACAAAATGGGCAGACTTTACTTGTTTGAAAAGGACTGGTTACAAGACAGACTTTTTTAATTTATTTAATGGGAAGAAGACTTATTTAGTTTAATTGATCTATTTTTGTTCCCTGCCAAAATTCGATTTGCTGCAATTCCAAATTTCCAAAGTGAATGAAGGAAAGAAGTCGTTTAAATTATGATTTTGTTTAAATACTAGGCATAGACACAAAATCTACGGCACAAAATGGGCAGACTTTACTTGTTTGAAGAGGACTGGTTACAAGACAGACTTTTCTGATTTATTTAATGGGAAGAGGACTTATTTAGTTTATTTAATCTATTTTTGTTCCCTGGCAAAATTGGATTTGCTGAAATTGTATTTTGCCAAATCTCGATTTGAGACCTGATAGGAAGTATTAAACGCTTAGTTAAATCAATACAAGTTGGTAATAAGAGCGAGTAATGTTGGTTGAACCGATGAATGAAGGTTGAAAGCAATTTAAATTATGACTTTGTATAAATACTAGATATTAACAGAACATCTACTGCGCAAAATGGGCAGAGTTTACTTGTTTGAGAAGGAGTGGCTTATTCAAAACTAAGATTTATGTAATCTGTTTGTTCCCAGGCAAAATTGGATGTGATGCAATTCCAAATTTCACCACATGATGGTGCCCAATTTTGACTTCATAGGACATATTAAACACTTAGCTTGTTATTATGTTCAAGGTAATCAGATTTGTTTATCATTCTAATGGCCTCTTCAAAACTATTCTGGATTACTACTTTGGATCTATTCTACATTACTTGGCAACAACATACTCTGTAACAGATTAGGCAGTATAATCACATATGTTAACTTGAGAGTGCCCACACTCAATCTACTTATCGTGATGTGTTAAATCAATTACTGTTAGACATTATTTGTCTGATAATCTACCAAATCTTTGAATTGAAGAATTTGTGATTTAATTAATAGCTTGTTCAGGGTAATCAGACTTGTATATAATTCTAATGGCCTTCTTTTGAAAACTATTCTGAATTACAACTTTGGATCTTATATTACTTTGCAACAATCTACTCCGTGACAGATTAGGCAGTATAATCACATATGTTAACTTCAGTGCCCACACTGTATTTATTTATGGTTATTTGTTAAATCAAGTACTGTTAGACATGAAATAGGAAGTGTTTAACATAAATGTTATGGCTACTCACCATTGTAGCTCGCTCCTGGTCAATGATACGAGCCTCTTCTTGCAGTGGAAAACTTGCAGCCAACAAACACCGTGGAACCTAAAGGAATGAAATTAAACATTAACATTTCGCCTCGACCAATTTTCACACGTACAACGCAACGCGGCTACACTTCTGCTATTACAAACGTAAATCTCCTTAAACACAATGAGTGTTACTTACCGTGTACGCTCTAGACGGTCCAGTTGCAAGCAGAAAATAAAGATATTTCTGTTGATAATCGTCGCTGCTCAGTGGCTCACGGCCATCGCGCCAACAGATTTGAATTTTGGCGGAGGTTCGGGCAATTACGTCATATCCGCGGCATTTGACTGCGACGTAATACCCGCTTATCTGAAACGGCAGTTAAAAGTAGAGTTACATCAAGTTTTCTTGGAACCTAAACGAATGAAAGAAAACTATCATTTGGCCACAACCAACATTCACAGATACAACACAACGTGCGGGGTTGAGGTTAAAGATTGAGTGAAGGGCCCTCGTTTTAAACTACTGTTTTGAAAAGGAGTGGGAACAAGTAAGACGTATTTAATTTATTTAATGGGAAGTAGTAAGACTTATTAAATTTATTTAATCTACTTTTCTTCCCAGGCAAAATTTGATGTGCTGCAATTCCAAATTTCCAAAGTGAATGAAGGAATGAAGTCCTTTAAATTATGATTTTGTATAAATACTAGGCATTAACACAAAATCGACGGCACAAAATGGGCAGACTTTACTTGTTTGAAAAGGACTGGTTACAAGACAGACTTTTTTAATTTATTTAATGGGAAGAAGACTTACCGTATTTGCCGGTGTACAGGTCGACTCGGTGTATAAGTCGACCCCCTAAAATTCGACGGAAATTTACGATTTTATGATATATCCTTTGTATAAGTCGAGCTCAATTGTTGCATTATATTAAACTTCAAAATTCAATATGCGAAATTTATTGACGAAATGTGTTCAAATTCCGGGAGGCCGTGCGCATGCGGCTGTTTATAAGCACCGCGGAGGAGATCGCGGCCGGCGAGCTCGCGCACGCCACCCGGCACCAACGGGAGGCCGGAAATAGCTCCAAGCCGAGCGGATCGGCACTTTATAAGCACCGCGGAGGAGATCGCGGCGCCTCATTGGACTTCCAGCGGCCGGCGAGCTCGCGCACCCGCCCAGCACATCCGGGAGGCCGTGCGCACGAGCCAAGTGGCCGAAAATAGCCCCCGCCGAGCGGATCGGCTGTTTATAAGCACCGCGGAGGTGGTCGCGGCGTCTCATTCGACTTCCAGCGGCCGGCGAGCTCGCGCACCCGCCCGGCACATCCGGGAGGCCGTGCGCACGAGCCAAGTGGCCGAAAATAGCCCCCGCCGAGCGGATCGGCTGTTTATAAGCACCGCGGAGGTGGTGGCGGCGCCTCATTCGACTTCCAGCGGCCGGCGAGCTCGCGCACCCGCCCGGCACATCCGGGAGGCCGTGCGCACGAGCCAAGTGGCCGAAAATAGCCCCCGCCGAGCGGATCGGCTGTTTATAAGCACCGCGGAGGTGGTGGCGGCGCCTCATTCGACTTCCAGTGGCCGGCGAGCTCGCGCGCCCGCCCGGCACATCCGGGAGGCCGTGCGCACGAGCCAAGTGGCCGAAAATAGCCCCCGCCGAGCGGATCGGCTGTTTATAAGCACCGCGGAGGTGGTCGCGGCGTCTCATTCGACTTCCAGCGGCCGGCGAGCTCGCGCACCCGCCCGGCACATCCGGGAGGCCGTGCGCACGAGCCAAGTGGCCGAAAATAGCCCCCGCCGAGCGGATCGGCTGTTTATAAGCACCGCGGAGGTGGTGGCGGCGCCTCATTCGACTTCCAGCGGGCCGCGCACTCGCGCACGCCGCCCGGTTCAAATTTTCTAAGTGCAACGCACAATGAGATGCATGAGAAACGGCCTTGGTTACCATCACATTTGAAGCGATGAATACGAAGTTAAATTTTATGACTCGGTGTATAAGTCGAGGTCGATTTTTTTCGGTCGATTTTGGATCGAAAAAGGTCGACCAATACACCGGCAAATACGGTATTTAGTTTAATTGATCTATTTTTGTTCCCTGCCAAAATTCGATTTGCTGCAATTCCAAATTTCCAAAGTGAATGAAGGAAAGAAGTCGTTTAAATTATGATTTTGTTTAAATACTAGGCATAGACACAAAATCTACGGCACAAAATGGGCAGACTTTACTTGTTTGAAGAGGACTGGTTACAAGACAGACTTTTCTGATTTATTTAATGGGAAGAGGACTTATTTAGTTTATTTAATCTATTTTTGTTCCCTGGCAAAATTGGATTTGCTGAAATTGTATTTTGCCAAATCTCGATTTGAGACCTGATAGGAAGTATTAAACGCTTAGTTAAATCAATACAAGTTGGTAATAAGAGCGAGTAATGTTGGTTGAACCGATGAATGAAGGTTGAAAGCAATTTAAATTATGACTTTGTATAAATACTAGATATTAACAGAACATCTACTGCGCAAAATGGGCAGAGTTTACTTGTTTGAGAAGGAGTGGCTTATTCAAAACTAAGATTTATGTAATCTGTTTGTTCCCAGGCAAAATTGGATGTGATGCAATTCCAAATTTCACCACATGATGGTGCCCAATTTTGACTTCATAGGACATATTAAACACTTAGCTTGTTATTATGTTCAAGGTAATCAGATTTGTTTATCATTCTAATGGCCTCTTCAAAACTATTCTGGATTACTACTTTGGATCTATTCTACATTACTTGGCAACAACATACTCTGTAACAGATTAGGCAGTATAATCACATATGTTAACTTGAGAGTGCCCACACTCAATCTACTTATCGTGATGTGTTAAATCAATTACTGTTAGACATTATTTGTCTGATAATCTACCAAATCTTTGAATTGAAGAATTTGTGATTTAATTAATAGCTTGTTCAGGGTAATCAGACTTGTATATAATTCTAATGGCCTTCTTTTGAAAACTATTCTGAATTACAACTTTGGATCTTATATTACTTTGCAACAATCTACTCCGTGACAGATTAGGCAGTATAATCACATATGTTAACTTCAGTGCCCACACTGTATTTATTTATGGTTATTTGTTAAATCAAGTACTGTTAGACATGAAATAGGAAGTGTTTAACATAAATGTTATGGCTACTCACCATTGTAGCTCGCTCCTGGTCAATGATACGAGCCTCTTCTTGCAGTGGAAAACTTGCAGCCAACAAACACCGTGGAACCTAAAGGAATGAAATTAAACATTAACATTTCGCCTCGACCAATTTTCACACGTACAACGCAACGCGGCTACACTTCTGCTATTACAAACGTAAATCTCCTTAAACACAATGAGTGTTACTTACCGTGTACGCTCTAGACGGTCCAGTTGCAAGCAGAAAATAAAGATATTTCTGTTGATAATCGTCGCTGCTCAGTGGCTCACGGCCATCGCGCCAACAGATTTGAATTTTGGCGGAGGTTCGGGCAATTACGTCATATCCGCGGCATTTGACTGCGACGTAATACCCGCTTATCTGAAACGGCAGTTAAAAGTAGAGTTACATCAAGTTTTCTTGGAACCTAAACGAATGAAAGAAAACTATCATTTGGCCACAACCAACATTCACAGATACAACACAACGTGCGGGGTTGAGGTTAAAGATTGAGTGAAGGGCCCTCGTTTTAAACTACTGTTTTGAAAAGGAGTGGGAACAAGTAAGACGTATTTAATTTATTTAATGGGAAGTAGTAAGACTTATTAAATTTATTTAATCTACTTTTCTTCCCAGGCAAAATTTGATGTGCTGCAATTCCAAATTTCCAAAGTGAATGAAGGAATGAAGTCCTTTAAATTATGATTTTGTATAAATACTAGGCATTAACACAAAATCGACGGCACAAAATGGGCAGACTTTACTTGTTTGAAAAGGACTGGTTACAAGACAGACTTTTTTAATTTATTTAATGGGAAGAAGACTTACCGTATTTGCCGGTGTACAGGTCGACTCGGTGTATAAGTCGATCCCCTAAAATTCGACGGAAATTTACGATTTTATGATATATCCTTTGTATAAGTCGAGCTCAATTGTTGCATTATATTAAACTTCAAAATTCAATATGCGAAATTTATTGACGAAATGTGTTCAAATTCCGGGAGGCCGTGCGCATGCGGCTGTTTATAAGCACCGCGGAGGAGATCGCGGCCGGCGAGCTCGCGCACGCCACCCGGCACCAACGGGAGGCCGGAAATAGCTCCAAGCCGAGCGGATCGGCACTTTATAAGCACCGCGGAGGAGATCGCGGCGCCTCATTGGACTTCCAGCGGCCGGCGAGCTCGCGCACCCGCCCGGCACATCCGGGAGGCCGTGCGCACGAGCCAAGTGGCCGAAAATAGCCCCCGCCGAGCGGATCGGCTGTTTATAAGCACCGCGGAGGTGGTCGCGGCGTCTCATTCGACTTCCAGCGGCCGGCGAGCTCGCGCACCCGCCCGGCACATCCGGGAGGCCGTGCGCACGAGCCAAGTGGCCGAAAATAGCCCCCGCCGAGCGGATCGGCTGTTTATAAGCACCGCGGAGGTGGTGGCGGCGCCTCATTCGACTTCCAGCGGCCGGCGAGCTCGCGCACCCGCCCGGCACATCCGGGAGGCCGTGCGCACGAGCCAAGTGGCCGAAAATAGCCCCCGCCGAGCGGATCGGCTGTTTATAAGCACCGCGGAGGTGGTGGCGGCGCCTCATTCGACTTCCAGTGGCCGGCGAGCTCGCGCGCCCGCCCGGCACATCCGGGAGGCCGTGCGCACGAGCCAAGTGGCCGAAAATAGCCCCCGCCGAGCGGATCGGCTGTTTATAAGCACCGCGGAGGTGGTCGCGGCGTCTCATTCGACTTCCAGCGGCCGGCGAGCTCGCGCACCCGCCCGGCACATCCGGGAGGCCGTGCGCACGAGCCAAGTGGCCGAAAATAGCCCCCGCCGAGCGGATCGGCTGTTTATAAGCACCGCGGAGGTGGTGGCGGCGCCTCATTCGACTTCCAGCGGGCCGCGCACTCGCGCACGCCGCCCGGTTCAAATTTTCTAAGTGCAACGCACAATGAGATGCATGAGAAACGGCCTTGGTTACCATCACATTTGAAGCGATGAATACGAAGTTAAATTTTATGACTCGGTGTATAAGTCGAGGTC
This sequence comes from Syngnathus floridae, assembly GCF_059516105.1. Lineage (NCBI taxonomy): Eukaryota > Metazoa > Chordata > Actinopteri > Syngnathiformes > Syngnathidae > Syngnathus > Syngnathus floridae. The sequence goes on along the minus strand of NC_142416.1, from coordinate 1,733,747 downwards.
GATTTTTTTCGGTCGATTTTGGATCGAAAAAGGTCGACCAATACACCGGCAAATACGGTATTTAGTTTAATTGATCTATTTTTGTTCCCTGCCAAAATTCGATTTGCTGCAATTCCAAATTTCCAAAGTGAATGAAGGAAAGAAGTCGTTTAAATTATGATTTTGTTTAAATACTAGGCATAGACACAAAATCTACGGCACAAAATGGGCAGACTTTACTTGTTTGAAGAGGACTGGTTACAAGACAGACTTTTCTGATTTATTTAATGGGAAGAGGACTTATTTAGTTTATTTAATCTATTTTTGTTCCCTGGCAAAATTGGATTTGCTGAAATTGTATTTTGCCAAATCTCGATTTGAGACCTGATAGGAAGTATTAAACGCTTAGTTAAATCAATACAAGTTGGTAAGAAGAGCGAGTAATGTTGGTTGAACCGATGAATGAAGGTTGAAAGCAATTTAAATTATGACTTTGTATAAATACTAGATATTAACAGAACATCTACTGCGCAAAATGGGCAGAGTTTACTTGTTTGAGAAGGAGTGGCTTATTCAAAACTAAGATTTATGTAATCTGTTTGTTCCCAGGCAAAATTGGATGTGATGCAATTCCAAATTTCACCACATGATGGTGCCCAATTTTGACTTCATAGGACATATTAAACACTTAGCTTGTTATTATGTTCAAGGTAATCAGATTTGTTTATCATTCTAATGGCCTCTTCAAAACTATTCTGGATTACTACTTTGGATCTATTCTACATTACTTGGCAACAACATACTCTGTAACAGATTAGGCAGTATAATCACATATGTTAACTTGAGAGTGCCCACACTCAATCTACTTATCGTGATGTGTTAAATCAATTACTGTTAGACATTATTTGTCTGATAATCTACCAAATCTTTGAATTGAAGAATTTGTGATTTAATTAATAGCTTGTTCGGGGTAATCAGACTTGTATATAATTCTAATGGCCTTCTTTTGAAAACTATTCTGAATTACAACTTTGGATCTTATATTACTTTGCAACAATCTACTCGGTGACAGATTAGGCAGTATAATCACATATGTTAACTTCAGTGCCCACACTGTATTTATTTATGGTTATTTGTTAAATCAAGTACTGTTAGACATGAAATAGGAAGTGTTTAACATAAATGTTATGGCTACTCACCATTGTAGCTCGCTCCTGGTCAATGATATGAGCCTCTTCTTGCAGTGGAAAACTTGCAGCCAACAAACACCGTGGAACCTAAAGGAATGAAATTAAACATTAACATTTCGCCCGGATCAACATTCACACGTACAACGCAACGCGGCTACACTTCTGCTATTACAAACGTAAATCTCCTTAAACACAACGAGTGTTACTTACCGTGTACGCTCTAGGCAAAATTGGATGTGATGCAATTCCAAATCTATCTGAAACGGCAGTTAAAAGTAGAGTTACATCAAGTTTTCTTTTTTAATCAACACAATCATTTACAACCGTTGACCAGAAAGAATCGTCGAAATTCGACGTCCCCCACAAACGCCACGCTCACTCGCTTTTCAGGGCAACAAAAGTACTTCTTTTTAAAAACGATGAGTTGTACTTACCGTGTACGCTCTGGACGGTCCAGTTGCAAGCAGAAAATAAAAATATTTCTCTTGTTAGTCGTATGTTACCATCCGCTGTGTCTTTGTCAACATCGCCGCCATTTTCCTACTTCCTGCTGCGAGCCACGCCCACGGATTTAAATTTGGGCGGAAGCTCTTTCCATTGGCGTCGTTTTCGCGTATAGCAAATCCGATTGGTTGGGAAGGGGGCACGGTTATGCAGCCGAGGAGTCCTGTGATCGGTGGGATGTAAAGTAGGCGTCGACGTCACGTCCGCGTCACGTGACCACGACGTGGCAGACGTCAAATAGCAACCGCTGTTTTGTTTAGTAGACTTACAGTTGTTATGCATTGACATAATGGCGCACACACCAAATAGATTTAAATAAATTAAATAATTCTTCTGCCCACTCTCTTTTAAACAAGTTAACTCTCCCCGCGGATTTGAATTCCGGCGAAAGTTACGCCCATCGACGTCACGTATGTCACGTGACCACGACGTGGCAGATGTCATATAGCAACCGCTGTTTTGTTTAGTAGATTTACAGTTGTTATGCATTGGCATAATGGTGTGCACTCAAAATAGATTTAAATAAATTAAATATTTCTTCTGCCTACTCCCTTTTAAACAAGTTAACTCTGCCCACGTCCATTGACGTCTTGTCTGCGTCACGTGACCACGACGTAGCGACGTCATATAGTAACCGCTGTTTTGACCAGTAGACTTAGTTATTATGCGTTGACATAATGGCGCACTGGTTAGCATGGCCACCTCTTAAGCATGATGATGCGGGTTCGACGCCTGATCAATGTTAGCATGGAGTGAGCTGAAGTGCATGGCGCTGAAGATTTGAATCTTTGAAATGCGCTGAGGTCTGACATATCAGGCAGAATGGTTTGCCATCACGTTCAACAAAAAATAGAAACTTTCCCACTCTGATTAAAACGTCCTGTGTTCATCTACGTATTTTTGTTTTGCTGTGCATCTTTTCCCTGCCATTTCGAGAGCCCAATTGACACTCATAGTTTAAAGAAATGTGTTTGCCCATCCTACTTTGTGGAATTTCACCACATGCGCTTTTGACCAAAATACCAAATTGAACTCAAGTGAAGCCAACACGCACAACCCCCCCCCCCCCACACACACACACACACACACACACAAATGTTGATATGAACATAAAAGAGCCGCATGCGGTTCGGGAGTTGCGGCTTGGCCAAACCTGTACTATACAACTTTATTTGTATAAAATTTTCACAACAGCTGTCACACAAACAAAGCGGGAAAAACCGAAGACGTGCGTGTTCCGCCCACGCTGGATTTATTTGCACCTTTGAAAAGACACCGTATTGCCGCAGATGTGGCAAAGAGTACTTTTGGGCATCTGAGACGGAAGGATGTCCAAAGCATCACGTCACCTGCTCTGGTAGGCATGGTGGTGGGACGTTGAGGTCAACCGCTTTGGGGTTGGCTGACTCTTTGATCGCAGGATGCCACACACTTGAAGACAGAAGCAGAAAAGCAGAGCTAAATGCAAAATGTACTCACCGGTGACTCCAATTTTTTTCCCCCCTGAAGAAACAGCTGGACGGGTGGCCCCGGCTGGCCAGTGGGACTCTTGTTATTCTGACCCTTTTTAGTGCGCGTTTGGGGCAACAACCGTTTTTTGTGGCGCTCTCTTCTGGTTCAAAAGTGCCCTGCATGTGAATTTGCTTTTCCTGCCTTCTGATTGGATGAGCGCCGGTGTGACGCGGTGCCTCTGTCACCGTGGCGGGGGGTATACGTTGGCATCGGAGCGTCTGCCAACGTCTGAGACCGGCTGGCAGTGTATCGGAGGTGTCGAGTGCGGTGCCGCTGGAGCTCACTCACCAGCTGGTGTTAGGGCCACAGAATGAAGGCCAAGGAGAAGAATAGAAAGAGAAACAGAAACTTCTCCTCCAATTGTTTGATTTGTCTCTTCTGAGCTTCGATGAATTCTTTCAGCTCTTTGTTCCTCTAGGACGGACAAATGGAAAGTGGCATTCAAAAGCCAGTAAGCGTGCAAGTAAGTGCCGGGCTGGCTTTGGGCCCTTACCTGTTGCGCGCTGTGCAGCAGATCCATTCTCTCTTGGAGGATGCAAGCGTCGCGCTCCCTCAACTCGCACATCAGGGCTCGCTTCCATTGGTCCACGGCGCTCCTAAGCTCTTCTCTCTGATCCGCCGTCAGCACGTCATTCACGCCAGCGTGGCTGGCTTTTTCGCCGTCCGTGGCGGGGCAGTCCCGCTGCGGTAGCGCCTCGTACAACATGGCCTCCAGCTCCAGGATCCTCTGGGCCGCAATCCTCGTCCATCAGTGGTCCGGCGGGAGATTTGAGGGCGGCTTACCTTATGAGCCTGGTCCATGGAACACTTCCTGAAGTCCAACTCTTCATCCAGGTAGCCCTTCTGCTTGCAGAACATATCCTAGCACAGCTCAAGGTCAGAATTGTTGGGGCACATTGCCGGAGTTCCCCTTGGCTGATGTCGCGTGTCTGTCTACCTTCTCACTTTCAATGTCCAACATCTTCTGTTGAAGTGCTGACTTGGTCACTTTGATGTATTCTAACCACTGAGGAAAGGCTGCTGTCACATAAGCAGAATGCGAGAGCGTGCGTGGACGTGCGCGTTACCTTCTCGGCTAGGGTGAGAAGGGTCCTGGCGTGAATCACGACCACCTGCTCCTCGTTGGTGAGATTCTGCAAGAGCCCAAAGGCACAGCGTCAACAAGCTTCTTTCAGCGCAAAGCCTTCCAAAAGTCACATTTGAGCCGCCGAGTCTCGTGGAGTGCGAACATAAGGAGTTCGACATACACTTACGGCGTTATAGCCCAGGATGTCCAGCTTCTTCATCAGATCACTGATGACGATGTCCGGGGGAAAGGCGCAAGGAGCAATGTAAGGTGTTCTGGGACCTCGGGTTAAGGTTAGGGTTGCGAGGGACGCCTTACGTACGCTCACGCCCTCGGCCTCGCAGTAGATCTGCAAAGGGCTGAGGCCGTCTGGGAAACGGACTTGCAGAAACTTCAAGACGGGGGAGCGCCACTCCCTCTCCTGAAAGGCAGAGGCATGCATCCGTCCGTCCGTCCGTCCGTCCGTCCGTCACATCTCTGGCCTCAACACGCTTGTGCGAGTCTTCCCACCTCCAGCTCCAGGATGCGGAACTCAAGCAGTTCGTTTTGGTCTCGGATATCCTGGATGTGCTCTTTCAGACGCGCTTCTTCCGCCTCCATCCGCCTGACCTGAAAAGACAGTCAGACCTCATCTGCGGGGCTTCCCGACAGGTGTGACGCCAAGCGACTCCGCCCAGCGCCTTTCTTTCCGTCACCTTTTCGGCCAACTGCTGATTGCTCTGACGCAGCAGCTGCTTCTCCTCCACCCACTTGACATTCTAGAAGAGACAAACGCGTGGACAGCTTTGGAATGTTGTGTCATTTTCATCCACAAATTCTTTGGTTGACTGGAAAATGACATTTGCTTTTCTCCGCATTTTCCCAGCCACGTTCGGGGGGGGGGGGGGGGGGGGGGTTGGTCCAGTAATGCCAGACGGATGAGTGACTGAAGAATGTAGCTATTTTGTCTGAGAAAAAGGTGTGCTCATTGATGAGCTTACCTGTCCTTGTTGCTTCAACGCTGACTCCAGATCTGCTACTCTGCTTTGATAGTGACCCATTTCTACCATCAGCTTTTCTCTGGTCTGAAAGGAGGAGGAGGGAGGCTCCTCCTCCTCCTTTCAGACCAGAGAACACCCGAGGCTGGGTGAGAACGGGGAGGCTGCGACCCGGCCGGGGGTTGCGGGAAGGGGCGCCACCTTGATCTCCTTCTCGGCGTCGTAGTCCCCTTTCGCTGGTCTGGGCTAGCAGAGCGTAGGCTCGTTGCAGCGCTTGATATTCTTGCGTCAGCTGGCGGTAGCGAAGCTCCGCCTCTTCATGCACACACCAATGCAACACAGCACTAGTACCAGAATCAGTCAGACCGGCGACAAAGCACCCGCGACGCAAAGACGAGTCCGATTCCAGGCTGAAGAGGAATGTTTGGTGTCAATACGCTGGCAGAAATGGCGGGCTACCTCTTCGGGTTCCGTGTCGGGGGTTCTGTCGGTGTGAAAAGACAAGGACGATCCGTCCGAGTCCACCAACACGTCTTCGTCGTAGCCGTAAAATGTTTCGATGACCTGCGGGCGCGGAAGCAAACATCTCTCTGAACAAACTGAAGCGACACCTCACGATGAATCGACGAGAGGAACGATAGCGAGAAAAAGGCCATTTCATCTTGCGCAACACCAAGCAGCCGCAAACAAACAGACTCACCTTGCAGGACCTCACGCTTTGTTCCTCCTCAGAGATTCTCGACGTCGGTATCGTAGCAGCAAATCTCTCTCCTGTCGACACAAATAATCCGCCTTTGAGATTCTTTGGATGCAAAGGGAACGAACGGCTCCGGCGCAGAAACAAACGCGACTCACAATGACATTTCTGACATGAGCTCCTGTCTCCAGAGCCTGAAAAACACGTCACCGGCGATGATTGGAGGGACGCTCGTCTTTTCCAAAAGTGACAACTACAGGGTGTGTCAGGGTTTTCCAGATTATCTTTATCGTATCATTGTGTTGCTTTGACTTTGACTGCGACCTGTAATAAATAATATTATTTATCCCTTATTTATCCCTATCGCTTATCCCTTCCTACACAAAGTCGTAAAACACCCCTTGCTATGTTTTGACTAGAGGTCAAGGGCTTCCTCTATTCAATCCACTCTTACACCCACCCTGTTTCTCTTAATTAAAATGCTCGTGCAGGAGCCGAGAGTCAGACTTCATTCGTACAACGGATGGACTCTCCACCTGCAGGTGTCCAAAAGAACTTACTTGTCTCCCGTGTGGTTCTTGCAAAATAAGTTGGAGCGAGCGCAACTCTAACAGGGTGCATTTTGCCACTAGCTGCCTACGGACAATGACGTCGCGCTCGCGGCTCATGGTTGACGGGCTGAGCAGCCGGGCAAGTCCGTCGTTTTCAGCGCACAGCGAGTGGCAAAGGCGCTGACAAAACGGGAGCTTTGAGCTGCTGAAAACGGCAAAACAAGTCTAAAGCGTGTTCAAACGCGTGCGCACAATGCTCCTGCTTGAAAGGTCGGAATTTAAGGGGCTGTTTTGTTTAGTAGACTTACAGTTGTTATGCATTGACATAATGGCGCACACACCAAATAGATTTAAATAAATTAAATAATTCTTCTGCCCACTCTCTTTTAAACAAGTTAACTCTCCCCGCGGATTTGAATTCCGGCGAAAGTTACGCCCATCGACGTCACGTATGTCACGTGACCACGACGTGGCAGATGTCATATAGCAACCGCTGTTTTGTTTAGTAGATTTACAGTTGTTATGCATTGGCATAATGGTGTGCACTCAAAATAGATTTAAATAAATTAAATATTTCTTCTGCCTACTCCCTTTTAAACAAGTTAACTCTGCCCACGTCCATTGACGTCTTGTCTGCGTCACGTGACCACGACGTAGCGACGTCATATAGTAACCGCTGTTTTGACCAGTAGACTTAGTTATTATGCGTTGACATAATGGCGCACTGGTTAGCATGGCCACCTCTTAAGCATGATGATGCGGGTTCGACGCCTGATCAATGTTAGCATGGAGTGAGCTGAAGTGCATGGCGCTGAAGATTTGAATCTTTGAAATGCGCTGAGGTCTGACATATCAGGCAGAATGGTTTGCCATCACGTTCAACAAAAAATAGAAACTTTCCCACTCTGATTAAAACGTCCTGTGTTCATCTACGTATTTTTGTTTTGCTGTGCATCTTTTCCCTGCCATTTCGAGAGCCCAATTGACACTCATAGTTTAAAGAAATGTGTTTGCCCATCCTACTTTGTGGAATTTCACCACATGCGCTTTTGACCAAAATACCAAATTGAACTCAAGTGAAGCCAACACGCACAAACCCCCCCCCCCCCCACACACACACACACACACACACACACAAATGTTGATATGAACATAAAAGAGCCGCATGCGGTTCGGGAGTTGCGGCTTGGCCAAACCTGTACTATACAACTTTATTTGTATAAAATTTTCACAACAGCTGTCACACAAACAAAGCGGGAAAAACCGAAGACGTGCGTGTTCCGCCCACGCTGGATTTATTTGCACCTTTGAAAAGACACCGTATTGCCGCAGATGTGGCAAAGAGTACTTTTGGGCATCTGAGACGGAAGGATGTCCAAAGCATCACGTCACCTGCTCTGGTAGGCATGGTGGTGGGACGTTGAGGTCAACCGCTTTGGGGTTGGCTGACTCTTTGATCGCAGGATGCCACACACTTGAAGACAGAAGCAGAAAAGCAGAGCTAAATGCAAAATGTACTCACCGGTGACTCCAATTTTTTTCCCCCCTGAAGAAACAGCTGGACGGGTGGCCCCGGCTGGCCAGTGGGACTCTTGTTATTCTGACCCTTTTTAGTGCGCGTTTGGGGCAACAACCGTTTTTTGTGGCGCTCTCTTCTGGTTCAAAAGTGCCCTGCATGTGAATTTGCTTTTCCTGCCTTCTGATTGGATGAGCGCCGGTGTGACGCGGTGCCTCTGTCACCGTGGCGGGGGGTATACGTTGGCATCGGAGCGTCTGCCAACGTCTGAGACCGGCTGGCAGTGTATCGGAGGTGTCGAGTGCGGTGCCGCTGGAGCTCACTCACCAGCTGGTGTTAGGGCCACAGAATGAAGGCCAAGGAGAAGAATAGAAAGAGAAACAGAAACTTCTCCTCCAATTGTTTGATTTGTCTCTTCTGAGCTTCGATGAATTCTTTCAGCTCTTTGTTCCTCTAGGACGGACAAATGGAAAGTGGCATTCAAAAGCCAGTAAGCGTGCAAGTAAGTGCCGGGCTGGCTTTGGGCCCTTACCTGTTGCGCGCTGTGCAGCAGATCCATTCTCTCTTGGAGGATGCAAGCGTCGCGCTCCCTCAACTCGCACATCAGGGCTCGCTTCCATTGGTCCACGGCGCTCCTAAGCTCTTCTCTCTGATCCGCCGTCAGCACGTCATTCACGCCAGCGTGGCTGGCTTTTTCGCCGTCCGTGGCGGGGCAGTCCCGCTGCGGTAGCGCCTCGTACAACATGGCCTCCAGCTCCAGGATCCTCTGGGCCGCAATCCTCGTCCATCAGTGGTCCGGCGGGAGATTTGAGGGCGGCTTACCTTATGAGCCTGGTCCATGGAACACTTCCTGAAGTCCAACTCTTCATCCAGGTAGCCCTTCTGCTTGCAGAACATATCCTAGCACAGCTCAAGGTCAGAATTGTTGGGGCACATTGCCGGAGTTCCACTTGGCTGATGTCGCGTGTCTGTCTACCTTCTCACTTTCAATGTCCAACATCTTCTGTTGAAGTGCTGACTTGGTCACTTTGATGTATTCTAACCACTGAGGAAAGGCTGCTGTCACATAAGCAGAATGCGAGAGCGTGCGTGGACGTGCGCGTTACCTTCTCGGCTAGGGTGAGAAGGGTCCTGGCGTGAATCACGACCACCTGCTCCTCGTTGGTGAGATTCTGCAAGAGCCCAAAGGCACAGCGTCAACAAGCTTCTTTCAGCGCAAAGCCTTCCAAAAGTCACATTTGAGCCGCCGAGTCTCGTGGAGTGCGAACATAAGGAGTTCGACATACACTTACGGCGTTATAGCCCAGGATGTCCAGCTTCTTCATCAGATCACTGATGACGATGTCCGGGGGAAAGGCGCAAGGAGCAATGTAAGGTGTTCTGGGACCTCGGGTTAAGGTTAGGGTTGCGAGGGACGCCTTACGTACGCTCACGCCCTCGGCCTCGCAGTAGATCTGCAAAGGGCTGAGGCCGTCTGGGAAACGGACTTGCAGAAACTTCAAGACGGGGGAGCGCCACTCCCTCTCCTGAAAGGCAGAGGCATGCATCCGTCCGTCCGTCCGTCCGTCCGTCCGTCACATCTCTGGCCTCAACACGCTTGTGCGAGTCTTCCCACCTCCAGCTCCAGGATGCGGAACTCAAGCAGTTCGTTTTGGTCTCGGATATCCTGGATGTGCTCTTTCAGACGCGCTTCTTCCGCCTCCATCCGCCTGACCTGAAAAGACAGTCAGACCTCATCTGCGGGGCTTCCCGACAGGTGTGACGCCAAGCGACTCCGCCCAGCGCCTTTCTTTCCGTCACCTTTTCGGCCAACTGCTGATTGCTCTGACGCAGCAGCTGCTTCTCCTCCACCCACTTGACATTCTAGAAGAGACAAACGCGTGGACAGCTTTGGAATGTTGTGTCATTTTCATCCACAAATTCTTTGGTTGACTGGAAAATGACATTTGCTTTTCTCCGCATTTTCCCAGCCACGTTCGGGGGGGGGGGGGGGGGGGGGGTTGGTCCAGTAATGCCAGACGGATGAGTGACTGAAGAATGTAGCTATTTTGTCTGAGAAAAAGGTGTGCTCATCGATGAGCTTACCTGTCCTTGTTGCTTCAACGCTGACTCCAGATCTGCTACTCTGCTTTGATAGTGACCCATTTCTACCATCAGCTTTTCTCTGGTCTGAAAGGAGGAGGAGGGAGGCTCCTCCTCCTCCTTTCAGACCAGAGAACACCCGAGGCTGGGTGAGAACGGGGAGGCTGCGACCCGGCCGGGGGTTGCGGGAAGGGGCGCCACCTTGATCTCCTTCTCGGCGTCGTAGTCCCCTTTCGCTGGTCTGGGCTAGCAGAGCGTAGGCTCGTTGCAGCGCTTGATATTCTTGCGTCAGCTGGCGGTAGCGAAGCTCCGCCTCTTCATGCACACACCAATGCAACACAGCACTAGTACCAGAATCAGTCAGACCGGCGACAAAGCACCCGCGACGCAAAGACGAGTCCGATTCCAGGCTGAAGAGGAATGTTTGGTGTCAATACGCTGGCAGAAATGGCGGGCTACCTCTTCGGGTTCCGTGTCGGGGGTTCTGTCGGTGTGAAAAGACAAGGACGATCCGTCCGAGTCCACCAACACGTCTTCGTCGTAGCCGTAAAATGTTTCGATGACCTGCGGGCGCGGAAGCAAACATCTCTCTGAACAAACTGAAGCGACACCTCACGATGAATCGACGAGAGGAACGATAGCGAGAAAAAGGCCATTTCATCTTGCGCAACACCAAGCAGCCGCAAACAAACAGACTCACCTTGCAGGACCTCACGCTTTGTTCCTCCTCAGAGATTCTCGACGTCGGTATCGTAGCAGCAAATCTCTCTCCTGTCGACACAAATAATCCGCCTTTGAGATTCTTTGGATGCAAAGGGAACGAACGGCTCCGGCGCAGAAACAAACGCGACTCACAATGACATTTCTGACATGAGCTCCTGTCTCCAGAGCCTGAAAAACACGTCACCGGCGATGATTGGAGGGACGCTCGTCTTTTCCAAAAGTGACAACTACAGGGTGTGTCAGGGTTTTCCAGATTATCTTTATCGTATCATTGTGTTGCTTTGACTTTGACTGCGACCTGTAATAAATAATATTATTTATCCCTTATTTATCCCTATCGCTTATCCCTTCCTACACAAAGTCGTAAAACACCCCTTGCTATGTTTTGACTAGAGGTCAAGGGCTTCCTCTATTCAATCCACTCTTACACCCACCCTGTTTCTCTTAATTAAAATGCTCGTGCAGGAGCCGAGAGTCAGACTTCATTCGTACAACAGATGGACTCTCCACCTGCAGGTGTCCAAAAGAACTTACTTGTCTCCCGTGTGGTTCTTGCAAAATAAGTTGGAGCGAGCGCAACTCTAACAGGGTGCATTTTGCCACTAGCTGCCTACGGACAATGACGTCGCGCTCGCGGCTCATGGTTGACGGGCTGAGCAGCCGGGCAAGTCCGTCGTTTTCAGCGCACAGCGAGTGGCAAAGGCGCTGACAAAACGGGAGCTTTGAGCTGCTGAAAACGGCAAAACAAGTCTAAAGCGTGTTCAAACGCGTGCGCACAATGCTCCTGCTTGAAAGGTCGGAATTTAAGGGGCCAATTTTTTGGATGGCGGCCGCCGGCCAAGCTTTGGACGGAAAAGGTTTCCTGGCGACAGCGAGCGAGCGCGGCGCTGCCGTACGTGCACCGAGTCGCCTGCCTGAAGACCTTGGACAAGTCGTCGATGATGTGCCGCTGCTCCACAACTTGAAGGAACTCCATTTCACCGTCCTGCTGGCCGCAACCGCGGTCCAGGTCATTGAGCGAACTAGGCCTTCTCTGTGGAACACAAATGCAGTGGACTCTGTTGGCACGCCGCCGTTGTCCGCGTCGACTTACCAAGCTTGCCATCTCCTCGTTCTCCTGGGTGACAAAGCGCACTTTGTTTTCAAGGCGACACAGCACCAGCGAGAGTTCTTCATTCTTCCTGCTCAGGCGTTTGTTTTTGTACAGGAGTGGCAGAAACTGGCTTTCTGTTTCTCTCAGTCGCTTTAGCTGCAAGCATGAAGTGCGGGATGTGAAAGACGCACAACACGCGGGCCAGAACGTATCCATTCCTTTTGCATCGGTTTGAACGGAATCGTGGCTTTGGCTCCCAATAAAAGACATCTACCAGGCAACCGACTCGCCGCGCCGCTCAACTAATAAGCAAGCGCAATGGGTGCCTCGCTGGATGGCGCGCATCAAACGTAGCGCAAACCTTCAAGCGTGCCGTCAATAAATTACCAGTTCATTGCGCTCTTCAGAAAGCAGGGCGTTTCGATCCTCCAGTTTCCTGATGACTGCGCTGAGCTCAGCGATTTTCAGATGAAACCGTCGCGTGTCCCGATCCTCCTGAGACTGAAAACGCCCCGCAACACACACACACAAGCACTCGTTCAAAGTTCAAAACTGTTTTTGTGCTACCTTCCTCCAGCAACGAACTAAGTCATGCGTACTGCAAGTGTGTGATGAGGTGGCTTACGCAATGAAGAGGATTGCTAGTAGCGGCGTTGACCCCACTTCCAGGGTAGTTTAGGCCCGCCCTTTGGGAATCCCTCAGGGCAGCGATCTGCTGCTCGGCAGCCTGAGTCTGCAGCTGAAGGCGGTGGACGTGGCCGGCCCCAGGGCTTCATCCAAAACACTAACCGCTCTGTCTTTCAGCTTGATCTCATCCGTCTGGATGTACAAACGGGGAGCGCTCAGGCAGGCGGGCAAACTCATTTGCCAGAATTGTGACAAAAACAAAGAGAGCAACCGGCCAATTTTTTTCTTGAATCGACTAGAACACCTTTGCTGTGACAAAAGCGAAGCGAGCAACCGGACATTTTCTTCTTGTGAAATAGAATAGAATAGAATGCCTTAGGTGTCATTGCACTGCAGGTATACAACGAAATTGGGAACATAGCCACGCACCGCGCATCTGATCAGTCCTACCAGTCGGCGGATCTCCCTCTCGCAGTCTCTCTTGGTTCGGCTCAGCTCCTCCCGATGCTGGTGATGAGCCGATCGGAGCTCGGCCGCTCGGGACTGCCAGGCCTGCTGGGCCGCTGCCAGGGCTTCTTCCGCGCTCCTGGTGGAGGCGACACCGCTCGGTCTCCCGACACCGCCGCGTCTCCTCCACCTCCGCCAGCAAAGCGCCCCCCCTCCTCACCTGAGCAGACATTGCGCCACACCGGGCCGTTGAGACCGCAACGGAGCGCCGCGACGCTTACTGGGGACAAGCTACACAATACGGTAGCGGCCGCATCGAAGCCCGACGTGGCGTGCGGATAGTCAGACACGGATAGAGCGGATCACCTTGTCCATGGAGCCGTCCCTCAGGCTGAGGACCAAGGCATTCAGTCGCTGGATCTCTCCATCTTTGATTTTGATCACTCTCATCAGCTCCATTTCATGCTGCCGCAGTAATGTCTCCCTGGTAATGGCTAACTCTTTCTGCTTCTCCTCATGGAGTTTGCTTTTGAGTTCCGTCATGGCGGCGGTGGCACGGTGGTGCTCCGCCCGCAGGTCCTGACTTCTCTCTCTCTCCAGACAGCTGACCTGACATGACTTAGACTTAGACAAACTTTATTGTCATCTTGTCTGCACATGGTGCATACAAAACGAAATTCCGTTGCATACGTCTTACAACAAAGTAGTGATATTGCAGTTGAATAGAAGTAACATATCCTATGAAAATATATATATATACATATATACTATATATATATATATATATATATATATATATATATATATTAAAAATAAGTATAAAGTGCAGCAGTGATAATTATGCAATAGTGCAAGTAGGCAAAACAGTATTCAAGAGTGTGCAGAGGAATGCTAAACCATGTATTAAACTTCTATTTAAAGGGTTTATACAAGTTCAGTAAAGTTGGTAGTGCGAGATAGTGCAAGATAGAGGTCCGTAGTGTCATAAAGTACAGTTCTGTGAATGTGTGATGCAGAGTTCAGTTTAGAGCTCAACAGTTCTAGTGTTCAACAGTCTGATGACAGCAGGGAAAAAGCTGTTGCAGAACCTGGTGGACCTGCAGCGGATGCTGCAAACCTCTTCCCAGAGGGCAGCAGGGAGAACAGTCCATGGTGGGGGTGTGATGGGTCATTGATGATGTTACGGGCACGGGACATGCAGCGCTGAGATGAAATGTCCTGAATGGAGGGAAGAGGAGCCCCTATGATCCTCTCTGCTGTCCTCACCACTCTCCTCACGTTCTTCCAATCGGAGGCGGTGCAGCCTCCACACCACACAGAGAGACAGCTTGTCAGAATGCTCTCTATGGTGCTCCTGTAGAACGTCCTCATGATGGGTGGGGGCAGGTGGGCTCTCCTCATCCTCCGCAGGAAGTACAAGCGCTTCTGTGCCCTCTTGACCAGTGCCGTAGTGTTCATAGTCCAGGTGAGGTCTTCTGTGATGTGGACCCCCAGGAATTTGGTGGTGCTGACCACCTCCACAGCTGAGCTGTTGATGATCAGTGGAGCGTGGTGAGGCTGTTTTTTCCTGAAGTCGACGATGATCTCCTTCATCTTCTCCTCATTCAGGATCAGGCTGTTTTCTCTGCACCAGCCCACCAGCTGCTCCACCTCCTCTCTGTAGTCCAGGTCGTTGTTGTCTCTGATGAGCCCCACCACCGTTGTGTCGTCTGCTGACTTCACGATGTGATTGGTGGTGAACCTGAGGACGCAGTCGTGTGTCATCAGGGTGCACAGCAGGGGGCTCAGGACGCAGCCCTGAAGGGAGCCTGTGCTGAGGGTGATGACATCAGAGGTGTTCTGTCCAACCCGGACTGACTGAGGTCTGTTGGTGAGGAAGTCTAGCAGCCAGTTGCGAAGGGGGGTGTTGAAGCCCAGGTGTTCCAATTTTCCTACCAGATGCTGTGGGATGATGGTGTTAAACGCTGAGCTGAAGTCCAGGAACAGCCTCCGCACATGGGTGTTCTTCTCCTCCAGGTGAGCCAGGCTCAGGTGAAGAACGGAGGAGATGGCGTCCTGAGTGGAGCGGTTTTGCCGGTCGGCAAACTGGAACGGGTCAAATAATAGGGGGAGTCTGGAAACGATGTGACCTTTAAGCAGCCTTTCGAAGCACTTCATCATAACCGGAGTCAGTGCAACAGGCCGGTAATCATTAAATGAGGTGATTTGAGGTTTCTTCGGCACCGGAATGATGGAGGCAGTCTTAAAGCACGCCGGCACTGTGGCTTGGCCCAGCGAGGTGTTAAAAATGTCTGTGATGACCCCAGCCAGATGACTTGCACATTCCCTGAACACACGCCCAGGAATGTTGTCGGGGCCAGGGGCCTTACAGGGGTTGACTCTCCTCAGGGTCTTCAACACATCGGCGGAGTCAAGGCAGAGTACCTCCTCTTCCTGATGGGGGACAGTTTTAACTGCTGGAGTGCCGTTTAGTGCCTCGAACCTCCCAAAGAAGTTATTTAGACCATTTAGAAAGTCAGCATCAACTACACCCACCGGGGGGGGGGGGAGGGTGAGTTGTAGTCTGTAATCGCCCGTATGCCTTGCCACATACTCCTGATGTTTTTGACGTCGTGGAAACGATCCTGAAATTTTCGACTGCGGTCTCGCTTCGCTATCCTGATGGCACGGTTCAAGTTGGCTCTCGCTGTCCTCAGTGTCTCCTTGTCGCCAGACTTGAAGGCAGAGTTCCGCGCTCGTAGCGTTTGACGTACCTCCTCAGTCATCCAGGGTCGTTGGTTGCCCCGGGTGATGATATTCTTAGTGGTGCTGACGTCCTCGGTGCATTTGTTGATGTAGGCTGACACAGTCATGGCACACGCATGTCTAATCTACATCGGGAAAACTGGGAGGGAGGGAGGCAGGCAGGGAGGCAGGCAGGGAGGCAGGCAGGGAGGCAGGCAGTGTCTGTCTGTTGAGGTTTTCACCTTGTTCTTCTCCTGCTGAAGTTCTAACTGGACGTCCATCAGTTTGGTTCTCAGCTCGTCATTGGCGGCCTGAAGGGCGTCCGTTCGCTCCGCCTTGGCCCGCCCTGCCGGAGCTCGTTTGGACATCTCTTACTCGAGTCTCGCCCGGTCGTCAGTCAGAGATCACAACATTTGTACCTGGAGAGCACAAACGCAGCGCTGTTTTCCACTGGCTTCGAACTCAACTTCAATCGGTACCGTAACTTACAACATCATAAACATAGAACTAGCTTGACAGATTCATTGAATAAATGCATTTGGTTCTTCAAAACTGCATCACGCAACATAGCGTGACCGAGACGGCCGTTATCCACCTGCGTGAAGTTATTTGGTGAAATGAATGAGATGTTTAAGACACCATCGTTCTGTCTCTATGTAGATGAAGGTAAATAATCGATTGCTGAAGGTCCAAAGGTGTTGTGATAAACAAATAAACATATTAGTGATTAGTGACATATTTGTGATAAACATATTAGGCAGGATAATCACATATGTTAACATGACTGCCCACACTGTATTTATTTATGGTTATTTGTTAAATCGAGTACTGTTAGACATGAAATAGGAAGTGTTTAACATAAATGGAAGACGAAAGGGGTACTCACCATTGTAGCTCCTGCTGGTCAATGATACGAGCCTCTTCTTGCAGTGGAAAACATACAGCCAACAAACACCGTGGAACCTAAAGGAATGAAATTAAACATTAACATTTAGCCTCAACCAACATTCACAGATACAACGCAACGCAAACTACACAAACGTAAATCTTTTTAAACACAATGAGTTGTACTTACCGTGTACGCTCTAGACGGTCCACTTGCAAGCGGAAAATAAAGATATTTCTGTTGATAATCGTCGTGTTTGTATCCGGTGTCTCGCTCAAGGCCATTGCGCCCACAGATTTGAATTTTGGCGAGAGTTCAGCCTATTGACGTCATTTCCGCGGTGTAATACCCGCATATCTGAAACGGCAAAGTTAAGAGTAGAGTTAAATAAAGTTTTTAGTCAACGCAATAATTTACAACCGTTGACCAGTCGAAATAATCGTCGAAATTTGGCGTCTGTGGCTGGAAGCAGACGCCGAGTTCGACATTCCTCCCAAACGCCACACTCCCTCGCTTTTCAGGGCTAAAAAAAAACAGTTGTAATTACCTTGTACGCTCTAGACGGTCAAGTTGCAAGCTGAAAACAAAAATATTTGCCTTGTTAGTCATCGTGTTACTAACAGCTGTGTCTTGTTTGCCAGAACTGCCGCTTTCCTACTTCCTGTTGCAAGCCACGCCCACGGATTATAATTTTGCCGTGAGTTCCGCCTATTGACGTCATGTCCGCGTCACATGACTGCGACGTAATATTATCTAAAACTGTTTGTGCGGTATTGTGTTGTTCTGTGCGGTATTGTGTTATTCTGTGCGGCGTCGTGTTGTTCTGTGCGGCGTCGTGTTGTTCAGTGCGACGTCGTGTTGTTCAGTGCGGCATGGTGTTGTTCAGTGCGGCATGGTGTTGTTCAGTGCGGCATGGTGTTGTTCAGTGCGGCATAATGTTGTTCAGTGCGGCATAATGTTGTTCAGTGCGGCATGGTGTTGTTCAGTGCGGCATGGTGTTGTTCAGTGCGGCATAATGTTGTTCAGTGCGCCATAATGTTGTTCAGTGCGGCATGGTGTTGTTCAGTGCGGGATGGTGTTGTTCAGTGCAGGATGGTGTTGTTCAGTGCGGCATGGTGTTGTTCAATGCGGCATGGTGTTGTTCAGTGCGGGATGGTGTTGTTCAGTGCGGCATGGTGTTGTTCAGTGCGGCATAATGTTGTTCAGTGCGGCATGGTGTTGTTCAGTGCGGCATGGTGTTGTTCAGTGCGGCATGGTGTTGTTCAGTGCGGCATGGTGTTGTTCAGTGCGGAATGGTGTTGTTCAGTGCGGCATGGTGTTGTTCAGTCCGGGATGGTGTTGTTCAATGCGGGATCGTGTTGTTCAGTGCGGGGTGGTGTTGTTCAGTGCGGGATGGTGTTGTTCAGTGCGGCATGGTGTTGTTCAATGCGGCATGGTGTTGTTCAGTGCGGGATGGTGTTGTTCATTGCGGCATGGTGTTGTTCAGTGCGGCATGGTGTTGTTCAGTGCGGCATGGTGTTGTTCAGTGCGGCATGGTGTTGTTCAGTGCGGCATAATGTTGTTCAGTGCGGCATGGTGTTGTTCAGTGTGGAAAGGTGTTGTTCAGTGCAGGATGGTGTTGTTCAGTGCGGCATGGTGTTGTTCAATGCAGGATCGTGTTCAGTGCAGCATAATGTTGTTCAGTGCAGCATGGTGTTGTTCAGTGCGGCATGGTGTTGTTCAATGCGGCATGGTGTTGTTCACTGCGGGATGGTGTTGTTCAATGCGGGATCGTGTTGTTCAGTGCGGCATAATGTTGTTCAGTGCAGCATGGTGTTGTTCAGTGCGGCATGGTGTTGTTCAGTGCGACATAATGTTGTTTAGTGCGGCATAATGTTGTTCAATGCGGCATAATGTTGTTCAGTGCGGCATGGTGTTGTTCAGTGCGGCATGGTGTTGTTCAGTGCGGCATGGTGTTGTTCAGTGCAGGATGGTGTTGTTCAGTGCGGCATGGTGTTGTTCAATGCGGCATGGTGTTGTTCAGTGCGGGATGGTGTTGTTCAGTGCAGGATGGTGTTGTTCAGTGCGGCATGGTGTTGTTCAGTGCGGAATGGTGTTGTTCAGTGCGGCATGGTGTTGTTCAGTGCGGCATGGTGTTGTTCAGTGCAGGATGGTGTTGTTCAATGCGGGATCGTGTTGTTCAGTGCGGCATGGTGTTGTTCAGTGCGGCATGGTGTTGTTCAGTGCGGCATAATGTTGTTCAGTGCGGCATGGTGTTGTTCAGTGCGGCATGGTGTTGTTCAGTGCGGCATGGTGTTGTTCAGTGCGGCATGGTGTTGTTCAGTGCGGCATAATGTTGTCCAGTGCGCCATAATGTTGTTCAGTGCGGCATGGTGTTGTTTAGTGCGGGATGGTGTTGTTCAGTGCAGGATGGTGTTGTTCAGTGCGGCATGGTGTTGTTCAATGCGGCATGGTGTTGTTCAGTGCGGGATGGTGTTGTTCAGTGCGGCATGGTGTTGTTCAGTGCGGCATAATGTTGTTCAGTGCGGCATGGTGTTGTTCAGTGCGGCATGGTGTTGTTCAGTGCGGCATGGTGTTGTTCAGTGCGGCATGGTGTTGTTCAGTGCGGAATGGTGTTGTTCAGTGCGGCATGGTGTTGTTCAGTGCGGGATGGTGTTCAATGCGGGATCGTGTTGTTCAGTGCGGGGTGGTGTTGTTCAGTGCAGGATGGTGTTGTTCAGTGCAGGATGGTGTTGTTCAGTGCGGCATGGTGTTGTTCAATGCAGGATCGTGTTGTTCAGTGCAGCATAATGTTGTTCAGTGCAGCATGGTGTTGTTCAGTGCGGCATGGTGTTGTTCAATGCGGCATGGTGTTGTTCAGTGCGGGATGGTGTTGTTCAGTGCGGCATGGTGTTTTTCAGTGCGGCATAATGTTGTTCAGTGCGGCATGGTGTTGTTCAGTGCGGCATGGTGTTGTTCAGTGCAGGATGGTGTTGTTCAGTGCGGCATGGTGTTGTTCAATGCAGGATCGTGTTGTTCAGTGCAGCATAATGTTGTTCAGTGCAGCATGGTGTTGTTCAGTGCGGCATGGTGTTGTTCAATGCGGCATGGTGTTGTTCACTGCGGGATGGTGTTGTTCAATGCGGGATCGTGTTGTTCAGTGCGGCATAATGTTGTTCAGTGCAGCATGGTGTTGTTCAGTGCGGCATGGTGTTGTTCAGTGCGACATAATGTTGTTTAGTGCGGCATAATGTTGTTCAGTGCGGCATAATGTTGTTCAGTGCGGCATGGTGTTGTTCAGTGCGGCATGGTGTTGTTCAGTGCGGCATGGTGTTGTTCAGTGCAGGATGGTGTTGTTCAATGCGGGATCGTGTTGTTCAGTGCGGCATGGTGTTGTTCAGTGCGGCATGGTGTTGTTCAGTGCGGCATAATGTTGTTCAGTGCGGCATGGTGTTGTTCAGTGCGGCATGGTGTTGTTCAGTGCGGCATGGTGTTGTTCAGTGCGGCATGGTGTTGTTCAGTGCGGCATAATGTTGTCCAGTGCGCCATAATGTTGTTCAGTGCGGCATGGTGTTGTTTAGTGCGGCATGGTGTTGTTCAGTGCGGCATAATGTTGTCCAGTGCGCCATAATGTTGTTCAGTGCGGCATGGTGTTGTTTAGTGCGGGATGGTGTTGTTCAGTGCAGGATGGTGTTGTTCAGTGCGGCATGGTGTTGTTCAATGCGGCATGGTGTTGTTCAGTGCGAGATGGTGTTGTTCAGTGCGGCATGGTGTTGTTCAGTGCGGCATAATGTTGTTCAGTGCGGCATGGTGTTGTTCAGTGCGGCATGGTGTTGTTCAGTGCGGCATGGTGTTGTTCAGTGCGGAATGGTGTTGTTCAGTGCGGCATGGTGTTGTTCAGTGCGGGATGGTGTTGTTCAATGCGGGATCGTGTTGTTCAGTGCGGGGTGGTGTTGTTCAGTGCAGGATGGTGTTGTTCAGTGCAGGATGGTGTTGTTCAGTGCGGCATGGTGTTGTTCAATGCAGGATCGTGTTGTTCAGTGCAGCATAATGTTGTTCAGTGCAGCATGGTGTTGTTCAGTGCGGCATGGTGTTGTTCAGTGCGGCATGGTGTTGTTCAGTGCGGCGTAATGTTGTTCAGTGCGGCATGGTGTTGTTCAGTGCGGAATGGTGTTGTTCAGTGCGGCATGGTGTTGTTCAGTGCAGGATGGTGTTGTTCAGTGCGGCATGGTGTTGCTCAGTGCGGCATGGTGTTGTTCAGTGCGGGATGGTGTTGTTCATTGCGGCATGGTGTTGTTCAGTGCGGCATGGTGTTGTTCAGTGCGGCATGGTGTTGTTCAGTGCGGCATAATGTTGTTCAGTGCGCCATAATGTTGTTCAGTGCGGCATGGTGTTGTTCAGTGCGGGATGGTGTTGTTCAGTGCAGGATGGTGTTGTTCAGTGCGGCATGGTGTTGTTCAGTGCGGCATAATGTTGTTCAGTGCGGCATAATGTTGTTCAGTGCGGCATAATGTTGTTCAGTGCGGGATGGTGTTGTTCATTGCGGCATGGTGTTGTTCAGTGCGGCATGGTGTTGTTCAGTGCGGCATGGTGTTGTTCAGTGCGGGATGGTGTTGTTCAGTGCAGGATGGTGTTGTTCAGTGCGGCATGGTGTTGTTCAGTGCGGCATGGTGTTGTTCATTTCGGCATAATGTTGTTCAGTGCGTTATAATGTTGTTCAGTGCGGCATGGTGTTGTTCAGTGCGGCATGGTGTTGTTCAGTGCGGCATGGTGTTGTTCAGTGCGGCATAATGTTGTTCAGTGCGGCATAATGTTGTTCAGTGCGGCATGGTGTTGTTCAGTGCGGGATGGTGTTGTTCAGTGCGGGATGGTGTTGTTCAGTGCGGCATGGTGTTCAATGCGGAATGGTGTTGTTCAGTGCAGGATGGTGTTGTTCAATGCGGCATGGTGTTGTTCAGTGCGGCATAATGTTGTTCAGTGCGGCATGGTGTTGTTCAGTGCGGCATGGTGTTGTTCAGTGCGGCATGGTGTTGTTCAGTGCGGCATAATGTTGTTCAGTGCGGCATGGTGTTGTTCAGTGCGGCATGGTGTTGTTCAGTGCGGCATAATGTTCAGTGCGGCATAATGTTGTTCAGTGCGGCATGGTGTTGTTCAGTGCGGGATGGTGTTGTTCAGTGCAGGATGGTGTTGTTCAGTGCGGCATGGTGTTCAGTGCGGGATGGTGTCTTTCAGTGCGGCATGGTGTCGTTCAGTGCGGCATGGTGTCTTTCAGTGCGGCATGGTGTCGTTCAGTGAGGCATGGTGTTGTTCAGTGCGGCATGGTGTTGTTTAGTGCGGCATGGTGTTGTTCAGTGCGGGATGGTGTTGTTCAGTGTGGCATGGTGTTCAGTGCGGCATGGTGTTGTTCAGTGCGGTATCGTGTTGTTCAGTGCGGTATCGTGTTTCTCAGTGCGGTATCGTGTTGTTCAGTGCAGTATCGTTGTGTTGTTCGTATTGTGTTTAACACTTAGCCTCTAACACTTAGCCTCTAACACTTAGCCTCTAGCATCTAGAAGGTAAATAAATAGGAAGGAAGGACTCACCGGTGACGTCTTCGCCCACGTCCAAGCGTTGTACTTTGTATTTTCATCCTTCTGACAGTGGAAAACATAGCCAACAAACACCGTGGAACCTAAACGAATGAAAGAAAACTATCATTTGGCCACAACCAACATTCACAGATACAACACAATGTGACGTGCGGGGTTGAGGTTAAAGGTTGAGTGAAGGGCCCTCGTTTTAAACTACTTTTTTGAAAAGGATTGGGAACAAGTAAGACGTATTTAATTTATTTAATGGGAAGTAGTAAGAGCTATTGAATTTAATCTATGTATTATATTCTATTGTATTGTATTCTGTTGTATTCTTTTGGATTGTATTCACACTAACCCCACTAAAACTTCAGCCCACAAAAACTCGCCTCTGGCGCCTAGCCTCTGGCACTTAGCCTCTAACACTTAGCCTTTAACACTTAGCCTTTAACACTTAGCCTAGAAGGTGAATAAATAGGGTTAAAGGTTGAGTGAAGGGACCTCGTTTTAAACTACTTTTTTGTAAAGGAGTGGGAACAAGTAAGACGTATTTAATTTATTTAATGGGAAGTAGTAAGACTTATTAAATTTATTTAATCTACTTTTCTTCCCAGGCAAAATTTGATGTGCTGCAATTCCAAATTTCCAAAGTGAATGAAGGAATGAAGTCCTTTAAATTATGATTTTGTATAAATACTAGGCATTAACACAAAATCGACGGCACAAAATGGGCAGACTTTACTTGTTTGAAAAGGACTGGTTACAAGACAGACTTTTTTAATTTATTTAATGGGAAGAAGACTTATTTAGTTTAATTGATCTATTTTTGTTCCCTGGCAAAATTCGATTTGCTGCAATTCCAAATTTCCAAAGTGAATGAAGGAAAGAAGTCGTTTAAATTATGATTTTGTTTAAATACTAGGCATAGACACAAAATCTACGGCACAAAATGGGCAGACTTTACTTGTTTGAAGAGGACTGGTTACAAGACAGACTTTTCTGATTTATTTAATGGGAAGAAGACTTATTTAGTTTATTTAATCTATTTTTGTTCCCTGGCAAAATTGGATTTGCTGAAATTGTATTTTGCCAAATCTTGCCTTGAGACCTGATAGGAAGTATTAAACGCTTAGTTAAATCAATACAAGTTGGTAATAAGAGCGAGTAATGTTGGTTGAACCGATGAATGAAGGTTGAAAGCAATTTAAATTATGACTTTGTATAAATACTAGATATTAACAGAACATCTACTGCGCGAAATGGGCAGAGTTTACTTGTTTGAGAAGGAGTGGCTTATTCAAAACTAAGATTTATTTAATCTGTTTGTTCCCAGGCAAAATTGGATGTGATGCAATTCCAAATTTCACCACATGATGGTGCCCAATTTTGACTTCATAGGACATATTAAACACTTAGCTTGTTATTATGTTCAAGGTAATCAGATTTGTTTATTATTCTAATGGCCTCTTCAAAACTATTCTGGATTACTACTTTGGATCTATTCTACATTACTTGGCAACAACATACTCTGTAACAGATTAGGCAGTATAATCATATCTGTTAACTTGAGAGTGCCCACACTCAATCTACTTATCGTGATGTGTTAAATCAATTACTGTTAGACATTATTTGTCTGATAATCTACCAAATCTTTGAATTGAAGAATTTGTGATTTAATTAATAGCTTGTTGTTATGTTAAGGGTAATCAGACTTGTATATAATTCTAATGGCCTTCTTTTGAAAACTATTCTGAATTACAACTTTGGATCTTATATTACTTTGCAACAATCTACTCCGTGACAGATTAGGCAGTATAATCACATATGTTAACTTCAGTGCCCACACTGTATTTATTTATGGTTATTTGTTAAATCAAGTACAGTTAGACATGAAATAGGAAGTGTTTAACATAAATGTTATGGCTACTCACCATTGTAGCTCGCTCCTGGTCAATGATACGAGCCTCTTCTTGCAGTGGAAAACTTGCAGCCAACAAACACCGTGGAACCTAAAGGAATGAAATTAAACATTAACATTTCGCCTCGACCAATTTTCACACGTACAACGCAACGCGGCTACACTTCTGCTATTACAAACGTAAATCTCCTTAAACACAATGAGTGTTACTTACCGTGTACGCTCTAGACGGTCCAGTTGCAAGCAGAAAATAAAGATATTTCTGTTGATAATCGTCGCTGCTCAGTGGCTCACGGCCATCGCGCCAACAGATTTGAATTTTGGCGGAGGTTCGGGCAATTACGTCATATCCACGGCACATGACTGCGACGTAATACCCGCTTATCTGAAACGGCAGTTAAAAGTAGAGTTACATCAAGTTTTCTTGGAACCTAAACGAATGAAAGAAAACTATCATTTGGCCACAACCAACATTCACAGATACAACACAACGTGCGGGGTTGGGGTTAAAGATTGAGTGAAGGGCCCTCGTTTTAAACTACTGTTTTGAAAAGGAGTGGGAACAAGTAAGACGTATTTAATTTATTTAATGGGAAGTAGTAAGACTTATTAAATTTATTTAATCTACTTTTCTTCCCAGGCAAAATTTGATGTGCTGCAATTCCAAATTTCCAAAGTGAATGAAGGAATGAAGTCCTTTAAATTATGATTTTGTATAAATACTAGGCATTAACACAAAATCGACGGCACAAAATGGGCAGACTTTACTTGTTTGAAAAGGACTGGTTACAAGACAGACTTTTTTAATTTATTTAATGGGAAGAAGACTTATTTAGTTTAATTGATCTATTTTTGTTCCCTGCCAAAATTCGATTTGCTGCAATTCCAAATTTCCAAAGTGAATGAAGGAAAGAAGTCGTTTAAATTATGATTTTGTTTAAATACTAGGCATAGACACAAAATCTACGGCACAAAATGGGCAGACTTTACTTGTTTGAAGAGGACTGGTTACAAGACAGACTTTTCTGATTTATTTAATGGGAAGAGGACTTATTTAGTTTATTTAATCTATTTTTGTTCCCTGGCAAAATTGGATTTGCTGAAATTGTATTTTGCCAAATCTCGATTTGAGACCTGATAGGAAGTATTAAACGCTTAGTTAAATCAATACAAGTTGGTAATAAGAGCGAGTAATGTTGGTTGAACCGATGAATGAAGGTTGAAAGCAATTTAAATTATGACTTTGTATAAATACTAGATATTAACAGAACATCTACTGCGCAAAATGGGCAGAGTTTACTTGTTTGAGAAGGAGTGGCTTATTCAAAACTAAGATTTATGTAATCTGTTTGTTCCCAGGCAAAATTGGATGTGATGCAATTCCAAATTTCACCACATGATGGTGCCCAATTTTGACTTCATAGGACATATTAAACACTTAGCTTGTTATTATGTTCAAGGTAATCAGATTTGTTTATCATTCTAATGGCCTCTTCAAAACTATTCTGGATTACTACTTTGGATCTATTCTACATTACTTGGCAACAACATACTCTGTAACAGATTAGGCAGTATAATCACATATGTTAACTTGAGAGTGCCCACACTCAATCTACTTATCGTGATGTGTTAAATCAATTACTGTTAGACATTATTTGTCTGATAATCTACCAAATCTTTGAATTGAAGAATTTGTGATTTAATTAATAGCTTGTTCAGGGTAATCAGACTTGTATATAATTCTAATGGCCTTCTTTTGAAAACTATTCTGAATTACAACTTTGGATCTTATATTACTTTGCAACAATCTACTCCGTGACAGATTAGGCAGTATAATCACATATGTTAACTTCAGTGCCCACACTGTATTTATTTATGGTTATTTGTTAAATCAAGTACTGTTAGACATGAAATAGGAAGTGTTTAACATAAATGTTATGGCTACTCACCATTGTAGCTCGCTCCTGGTCAATGATACGAGCCTCTTCTTGCAGTGGAAAACTTGCAGCCAACAAACACCGTGGAACCTAAAGGAATGAAATTAAACATTAACATTTCGCCTCGACCAATTTTCACACGTACAACGCAACGCGGCTACACTTCTGCTATTACAAACGTAAATCTCCTTAAACACAATGAGTGTTACTTACCGTGTACGCTCTAGACGGTCCAGTTGCAAGCAGAAAATAAAGATATTTCTGTTGATAATCGTCGCTGCTCAGTGGCTCACGGCCATCGCGCCAACAGATTTGAATTTTGGCGGAGGTTCGGGCAATTACGTCATATCCGCGGCATTTGACTGCGACGTAATACCCGCTTATCTGAAACGGCAGTTAAAAGTAGAGTTACATCAAGTTTTCTTGGAACCTAAACGAATGAAAGAAAACTATCATTTGGCCACAACCAACATTCACAGATACAACACAACGTGCGGGGTTGAGGTTAAAGATTGAGTGAAGGGCCCTCGTTTTAAACTACTGTTTTGAAAAGGAGTGGGAACAAGTAAGACGTATTTAATTTATTTAATGGGAAGTAGTAAGACTTATTAAATTTATTTAATCTACTTTTCTTCCCAGGCAAAATTTGATGTGCTGCAATTCCAAATTTCCAAAGTGAATGAAGGAATGAAGTCCTTTAAATTATGATTTTGTATAAATACTAGGCATTAACACAAAATCGACGGCACAAAATGGGCAGACTTTACTTGTTTGAAAAGGACTGGTTACAAGACAGACTTTTTTAATTTATTTAATGGGAAGAAGACTTATTTAGTTTAATTGATCTATTTTTGTTCCCTGCCAAAATTCGATTTGCTGCAATTCCAAATTTCCAAAGTGAATGAAGGAAAGAAGTCGTTTAAATTATGATTTTGTTTAAATACTAGGCATAGACACAAAATCTACGGCACAAAATGGGCAGACTTTACTTGTTTGAAGAGGACTGGTTACAAGACAGACTTTTCTGATTTATTTAATGGGAAGAGGACTTATTTAGTTTATTTAATCTATTTTTGTTCCCTGGCAAAATTGGATTTGCTGAAATTGTATTTTGCCAAATCTCGATTTGAGACCTGATAGGAAGTATTAAACGCTTAGTTAAATCAATACAAGTTGGTAAGAAGAGCGAGTAATGTTGGTTGAACCGATGAATGAAGGTTGAAAGCAATTTAAATTATGACT
The DNA here is from genome assembly GCF_059516105.1 of Syngnathus floridae. Classification (NCBI taxonomy): domain Eukaryota; kingdom Metazoa; phylum Chordata; class Actinopteri; order Syngnathiformes; family Syngnathidae; genus Syngnathus; species Syngnathus floridae. The sequence goes on along the minus strand of NC_142416.1, from coordinate 1,706,527 downwards.
TTGTATAAATACTAGATATTAACAGAACATCTACTGCGCAAAATGGGCAGAGTTTACTTGTTTGAGAAGGAGTGGCTTATTCAAAACTAAGATTTATGTAATCTGTTTGTTCCCAGGCAAAATTGGATGTGATGCAATTCCAAATTTCACCACATGATGGTGCCCAATTTTGACTTCATAGGACATATTAAACACTTAGCTTGTTATTATGTTCAAGGTAATCAGATTTGTTTATCATTCTAATGGCCTCTTCAAAACTATTCTGGATTACTACTTTGGATCTATTCTACATTACTTGGCAACAACATACTCTGTAACAGATTAGGCAGTATAATCACATATGTTAACTTGAGAGTGCCCACACTCAATCTACTTATCGTGATGTGTTAAATCAATTACTGTTAGACATTATTTGTCTGATAATCTACCAAATCTTTGAATTGAAGAATTTGTGATTTAATTAATAGCTTGTTCGGGGTAATCAGACTTGTATATAATTCTAATGGCCTTCTTTTGAAAACTATTCTGAATTACAACTTTGGATCTTATATTACTTTGCAACAATCTACTCGGTGACAGATTAGGCAGTATAATCACATATGTTAACTTCAGTGCCCACACTGTATTTATTTATGGTTATTTGTTAAATCAAGTACTGTTAGACATGAAATAGGAAGTGTTTAACATAAATGTTATGGCTACTCACCATTGTAGCTCGCTCCTGGTCAATGATATGAGCCTCTTCTTGCAGTGGAAAACTTGCAGCCAACAAACACCGTGGAACCTAAAGGAATGAAATTAAACATTAACATTTCGCCCGGACCAACATTCACACGTACAACGCAACGCGGCTACACTTCTGCTATTACAAACGTAAATCTCCTTAAACACAACGAGTGTTACTTACCGTGTACGCTCTAGGCAAAATTGGATGTGATGCAATTCCAAATCTATCTGAAACGGCAGTTAAAAGTAGAGTTACATCAAGTTTTCTTTTTTAATCAACACAATCATTTACAACCGTTGACCAGAAAGAATCGTCGAAATTCGACGTCCCCCACAAACGCCACGCTCACTCGCTTTTCAGGGCAACAAAAGTACTTCTTTTTAAAAACGATGAGTTGTACTTACCGTGTACGCTCTGGACGGTCCAGTTGCAAGCAGAAAATAAAAATATTTCTCTTGTTAGTCGTATGTTACCATCCGCTGTGTCTTTGTCAACATCGCCGCCATTTTCCTACTTCCTGCTGCGAGCCACGCCCACGGATTTAAATTTGGGCGGAAGCTCTTTCCATTGGCGTCGTTTTCGCGTATAGCAAATCCGATTGGTTGGGAAGGGGGCACGGTTATGCAGCCGAGGAGTCCTGTGATCGGTGGGATGTAAAGTAGGCGTCGACGTCACGTCCGCGTCACGTGACCACGACGTGGCAGACGTCAAATAGCAACCGCTGTTTTGTTTAGTAGACTTACAGTTGTTATGCATTGACATAATGGCGCACACACCAAATAGATTTAAATAAATTAAATAATTCTTCTGCCCACTCTCTTTTAAACAAGTTAACTCTCCCCGCGGATTTGAATTCCGGCGAAAGTTACGCCCATCGACGTCACGTATGTCACGTGACCACGACGTGGCAGATGTCATATAGCAACCGCTGTTTTGTTTAGTAGATTTACAGTTGTTATGCATTGGCATAATGGTGTGCACTCAAAATAGATTTAAATAAATTAAATATTTCTTCTGCCTACTCCCTTTTAAACAAGTTAACTCTGCCCACGTCCATTGACGTCTTGTCTGCGTCACGTGACCACGACGTAGCGACGTCATATAGTAACCGCTGTTTTGACCAGTAGACTTAGTTATTATGCGTTGACATAATGGCGCACTGGTTAGCATGGCCACCTCTTAAGCATGATGATGCGGGTTCGACGCCTGATCAATGTTAGCATGGAGTGAGCTGAAGTGCATGGCGCTGAAGATTTGAATCTTTGAAATGCGCTGAGGTCTGACATATCAGGCAGAATGGTTTGCCATCACGTTCAACAAAAAATAGAAACTTTCCCACTCTGATTAAAACGTCCTGTGTTCATCTACGTATTTTTGTTTCGCTGTGCATCTTTTCCCTGCCATTTCGAGAGCCCAATTGACACTCATAGTTTAAAGAAATGTGTTTGCCCATCCTACTTTGTGGAATTTCACCACATGCGCTTTTGACCAAAATACCAAATTGAACTCAAGTGAAGCCAACACGCACAACCCCCCCCCCCCCCCCCCCCCCCACACACACACACACACAAATGTTGATATGAACATAAAAGAGCCGCGTGCGGTTCGGGAGTTGCGGCTTGGCCAAACCTGTACTATACAACTTTATTTGTATAAAATTTTCACAACAGCTGTCACACAAACAAAGCGGGAAAAACCGAAGACGTGCGTGTTCCGCCCACGCTGGATTTATTTGCACCTTTGAAAAGACACCGTATTGCCGCAGATGTGGCAAAGAGTACTTTTGGGCATCTGAGACGGAAGGATGTCCAAAGCATCACGTCACCTGCTCTGGTAGGCATGGTGGTGGGACGTTGAGGTCAACCGCTTTGGGGTTGGCTGACTCTTTGATCGCAGGATGCCACACACTTGAAGACAGAAGCAGAAAAGCAGAGCTAAATGCAAAATGTACTCACCGGTGACTCCAATTTTTTTCCCCCCTGAAGAAACAGCTGGACGGGTGGCCCCGGCTGGCCAGTGGGACTCTTGTTATTCTGACCCTTTTTAGTGCGCGTTTGGGGCAACAACCGTTTTTTGTGGCGCTCTCTTCTGGTTCAAAAGTGCCCTGCATGTGAATTTGCTTTTCCTGCCTTCTGATTGGATGAGCGCCGGTGTGACGCGGTGCCTCTGTCACCGTGGCGGGGGGTATACGTTGGCATCGGAGCGTCTGCCAACGTCTGAGACCGGCTGGCAGTGTATCGGAGGTGTCGAGTGCGGTGCCGCTGGAGCTCACTCACCAGCTGGTGTTAGGGCCACAGAATGAAGGCCAAGGAGAAGAATAGAAAGAGAAACAGAAACTTCTCCTCCAATTGTTTGATTTGTCTCTTCTGAGCTTCGATGAATTCTTTCAGCTCTTTGTTCCTCTAGGACGGACAAATGGAAAGTGGCATTCAAAAGCCAGTAAGCGTGCAAGTAAGTGCCGGGCTGGCTTTGGGCCCTTACCTGTTGCGCGCTGTGCAGCAGATCCATTCTCTCTTGGAGGATGCAAGCGTCGCGCTCCCTCAACTCGCACATCAGGGCTCGCTTCCATTGGTCCACGGCGCTCCTAAGCTCTTCTCTCTGATCCGCCGTCAGCACGTCATTCACGCCAGCGTGGCTGGCTTTTTCGCCGTCCGTGGCGGGGCAGTCCCGCTGCGGTAGCGCCTCGTACAACATGGCCTCCAGCTCCAGGATCCTCTGGGCCGCAATCCTCGTCCATCAGTGGTCCGGCGGGAGATTTGAGGGCGGCTTACCTTATGAGCCTGGTCCATGGAACACTTCCTGAAGTCCAACTCTTCATCCAGGTAGCCCTTCTGCTTGCAGAACATATCCTAGCACAGCTCAAGGTCAGAATTGTTGGGGCACATTGCCGGAGTTCCCCTTGGCTGATGTCGCGTGTCTGTCTACCTTCTCACTTTCAATGTCCAACATCTTCTGTTGAAGTGCTGACTTGGTCACTTTGATGTATTCTAACCACTGAGGAAAGGCTGCTGTCACATAAGCAGAATGCGAGAGCGTGCGTGGACGTGCGCGTTACCTTCTCGGCTAGGGTGAGAAGGGTCCTGGCGTGAATCACGACCACCTGCTCCTCGTTGGTGAGATTCTGCAAGAGCCCAAAGGCACAGCGTCAACAAGCTTCTTTCAGCGCAAAGCCTTCCAAAAGTCACATTTGAGCCGCCGAGTCTCGTGGAGTGCGAACATAAGGAGTTCGACATACACTTACGGCGTTATAGCCCAGGATGTCCAGCTTCTTCATCAGATCACTGATGACGATGTCCGGGGGAAAGGCGCAAGGAGCAATGTAAGGTGTTCTGGGACCTCGGGTTAAGGTTAGGGTTGCGAGGGACGCCTTACGTACGCTCACGCCCTCGGCCTCGCAGTAGATCTGCAAAGGGCTGAGGCCGTCTGGGAAACGGACTTGCAGAAACTTCAAGACGGGGGAGCGCCACTCCCTCTCCTGAAAGGCAGAGGCATGCATCCGTCCGTCCGTCCGTCCGTCCGTCCGTCACATCTCTGGCCTCAACACGCTTGTGCGAGTCTTCCCACCTCCAGCTCCAGGATGCGGAACTCAAGCAGTTCGTTTTGGTCTCGGATATCCTGGATGTGCTCTTTCAGACGCGCTTCTTCCGCCTCCATCCGCCTGACCTGAAAAGACAGTCAGACCTCATCTGCGGGGCTTCCCGACAGGTGTGACGCCAAGCGACTCCGCCCAGCGCCTTTCTTTCCGTCACCTTTTCGGCCAACTGCTGATTGCTCTGACGCAGCAGCTGCTTCTCCTCCACCCACTTGACATTCTAGAAGAGACAAACGCGTGGACAGCTTTGGAATGTTGTGTCATTTTCATCCACAAATTCTTTGGTTGACTGGAAAATGACATTTGCTTTTCTCCGCATTTTCCCAGCCACGTTCGGGGGGGGGGGGGGGGGGGGGTTGGTCCAGTAATGCCAGACGGATGAGTGACTGAAGAATGTAGCTATTTTGTCTGAGAAAAAGGTGTGCTCATTGATGAGCTTACCTGTCCTTGTTGCTTCAGCGCTGACTCCAGATCTGCTACTCTGCTTTGATAGTGACCCATTTCTACCATCAGCTTTTCTCTGGTCTGAAAGGAGGAGGAGGGAGGCTCCTCCTCCTCCTTTCAGACCAGAGAACACCCGAGGCTGGGTGAGAACGGGGAGGCTGCGACCCGGCCGGGGGTTGCGGGAAGGGGCGCCACCTTGATCTCCTTCTCGGCGTCGTAGTCCCCTTTCGCTGGTCTGGGCTAGCAGAGCGTAGGCTCGTTGCAGCGCTTGATATTCTTGCGTCAGCTGGCGGTAGCGAAGCTCCGCCTCTTCATGCACACACCAATGCAACACAGCACTAGTACCAGAATCAGTCAGACCGGCGACAAAGCACCCGCGACGCAAAGACGAGTCCGATTCCAGGCTGAAGAGGAATGTTTGGTGTCAATACGCTGGCAGAAATGGCGGGCTACCTCTTCGGGTTCCGTGTCGGGGGTTCTGTCGGTGTGAAAAGACAAGGACGATCCGTCCGAGTCCACCAACACGTCTTCGTCGTAGCCGTAAAATGTTTCGATGACCTGCGGGCGCGGAAGCAAACATCTCTCTGAACAAACTGAAGCGACACCTCACGATGAATCGACGAGAGGAACGATAGCGAGAAAAAGGCCATTTCATCTTGCGCAACACCAAGCAGCCGCAAACAAACAGACTCACCTTGCAGGACCTCACGCTTTGTTCCTCCTCAGAGATTCTCGACGTCGGTATCGTAGCAGCAAATCTCTCTCCTGTCGACACAAATAATCCGCCTTTGAGATTCTTTGGATGCAAAGGGAACGAACGGCTCCGGCGCAGAAACAAACGCGACTCACAATGACATTTCTGACATGAGCTCCTGTCTCCAGAGCCTGAAAAACACGTCACCGGCGATGATTGGAGGGACGCTCGTCTTTTCCAAAAGTGACAACTACAGGGTGTGTCAGGGTTTTCCAGATTATCTTTATCGTATCATTGTGTTGCTTTGACTTTGACTGCGACCTGTAATAAATAATATTATTTATCCCTTATTTATCCCTATCGCTTATCCCTTCCTACACAAAGTCGTAAAACACCCCTTGCTATGTTTTGACTAGAGGTCAAGGGCTTCCTCTATTCAATCCACTCTTACACCCACCCTGTTTCTCTTAATTAAAATGCTCGTGCAGGAGCCGAGAGTCAGACTTCATTCGTACAACGGATGGACTCTCCACCTGCAGGTGTCCAAAAGAACTTACTTGTCTCCCGTGTGGTTCTTGCAAAATAAGTTGGAGCGAGCGCAACTCTAACAGGGTGCATTTTGCCACTAGCTGCCTACGGACAATGACGTCGCGCTCGCGGCTCATGGTTGACGGGCTGAGCAGCCGGGCAAGTCCGTCGTTTTCAGCGCACAGCGAGTGGCAAAGGCGCTGACAAAACGGGAGCTTTGAGCTGCTGAAAACGGCAAAACAAGTCTAAAGCGTGTTCAAACGCGTGCGCACAATGCTCCTGCTTGAAAGGTCGGAATTTAAGGGGCCAATTTTTTGGATGGCGGCCGCCGGCCAAGCTTTGGACGGAAAAGGTTTCCTGGCGACAGCGAGCGAGCGCGGCGCTGCCGTACGTGCACCGAGTCGCCTGCCTGAAGACCTTGGACAAGTCGTCGATGATGTGCCGCTGCTCCACAACTTGAAGGAACTCCATTTCACCGTCCTGCTGGCCGCAACCGCGGTCCAGGTCATTGAGCGAACTAGGCCTTCTCTGTGGAACACAAATGCAGTGGACTCTGTTGGCACGCCGCCGTTGTCCGCGTCGACTTACCAAGCTTGCCATCTCCTCGTTCTCCTGGGTGACAAAGCGCACTTTGTTTTCAAGGCGACACAGCACCAGCGAGAGTTCTTCATTCTTCCTGCTCAGGCGTTTGTTTTTGTACAGGAGTGGCAGAAACTGGCTTTCTGTTTCTCTCAGTCGCTTTAGCTGCAAGCATGAAGTGCGGGATGTGAAAGACGCACAACACGCGGGCCAGAACGTATCCATTCCTTTTGCATCGGTTTGAACGGAATCGTGGCTTTGGCTCCCAATAAAAGACATCTACCAGGCAACCGACTCGCCGCGCCGCTCAACTAATAAGCAAGCGCAATGGGTGCCTCGCTGGATGGCGCGCATCAAACGTAGCGCAAACCTTCAAGCGTGCCGTCAATAAATTACCAGTTCATTGCGCTCTTCAGAAAGCAGGGCGTTTCGATCCTCCAGTTTCCTGATGACTGCGCTGAGCTCAGCGATTTTCAGATGAAACCGTCGCGTGTCCCGATCCTCCTGAGACTGAAAACGCCCCGCAACACACACACACAAGCACTCGTTCAAAGTTCAAAACTGTTTTTGTGCTACCTTCCTCCAGCAACGAACTAAGTCATGCGTACTGCAAGTGTGTGATGAGGTGGCTTACGCAATGAAGAGGATTGCTAGTAGCGGCGTTGACCCCACTTCCAGGGTAGTTTAGGCCCGCCCTTTGGGAATCCCTCAGGGCAGCGATCTGCTGCTCGGCAGCCTGAGTCTGCAGCTGAAGGCGGTGGACGTGGCCGGCCCCAGGGCTTCATCCAAAACACTAACCGCTCTGTCTTTCAGCTTGATCTCATCCGTCTGGATGTACAAACGGGGAGCGCTCAGGCAGGCGGGCAAACTCATTTGCCAGAATTGTGACAAAAACAAAGAGAGCAACCGGCCAATTTTTTTCTTGAATCGACTAGAACACCTTTGCTGTGACAAAAGCGAAGCGAGCAACCGGACATTTTCTTCTTGTGAAATAGAATAGAATAGAATGCCTTAGGTGTCATTGCACTGCAGGTATACAACGAAATTGGGAACATAGCCACGCACCGCGCATCTGATCAGTCCTACCAGTCGGCGGATCTCCCTCTCGCAGTCTCTCTTGGTTCGGCTCAGCTCCTCCCGATGCTGGTGATGAGCCGATCGGAGCTCGGCCGCTCGGGACTGCCAGGCCTGCTGGGCCGCTGCCAGGGCTTCTTCCGCGCTCCTGGTGGAGGCGACACCGCTCGGTCTCCCGACACCGCCGCGTCTCCTCCACCTCCGCCAGCAAAGCGCCCCCCCTCCTCACCTGAGCAGACATTGCGCCACACCGGGCCGTTGAGACCGCAACGGAGCGCCGCGACGCTTACTGGGGACAAGCTACACAATACGGTAGCGGCCGCATCGAAGCCCGACGTGGCGTGCGGATAGTCAGACACGGATAGAGCGGATCACCTTGTCCATGGAGCCGTCCCTCAGGCTGAGGACCAAGGCATTCAGTCGCTGGATCTCTCCATCTTTGATTTTGATCACTCTCATCAGCTCCATTTCATGCTGCCGCAGTAATGTCTCCCTGGTAATGGCTAACTCTTTCTGCTTCTCCTCATGGAGTTTGCTTTTGAGTTCCGTCATGGCGGCGGTGGCACGGTGGTGCTCCGCCCGCAGGTCCTGACTTCTCTCTCTCTCCAGACAGCTGACCTGACATGACTTAGACTTAGACAAACTTTATTGTCATCTTGTCTGCACATGGTGCATACAAAACGAAATTCCGTTGCATACGTCTTACAACAAAGTAGTGATATTGCAGTTGAATAGAAGTAACATATCCTATGAAAATATATATATATACATATATACTATATATATATATATATATATATATATATATATATATATATATATATATATATATATATATATTAAAAATAAGTATAAAGTGCAGCAGTGATAATTATGCAATAGTGCAAGTAGGCAAAACAGTATTCAAGAGTGTGCAGAGGAATGCTAAACCATGTATTAAACTTCTATTTAAAGGGTTTATACAAGTTCAGTAAAGTTGGTAGTGCGAGATAGTGCAAGATAGAGGTCCGTAGTGTCATAAAGTACAGTTCTGTGAATGTGTGATGCAGAGTTCAGTTTAGAGCTCAACAGTTCTAGTGTTCAACAGTCTGATGACAGCAGGGAAAAAGCTGTTGCAGAACCTGGTGGACCTGCAGCGGATGCTGCAAACCTCTTCCCAGAGGGCAGCAGGGAGAACAGTCCATGGTGGGGGTGTGATGGGTCATTGATGATGTTACGGGCACGGGACATGCAGCGCTGAGATGAAATGTCCTGAATGGAGGGAAGAGGAGCCCCTATGATCCTCTCTGCTGTCCTCACCACTCTCCTCACGTTCTTCCAATCGGAGGCGGTGCAGCCTCCACACCACACAGAGAGACAGCTTGTCAGAATGCTCTCTATGGTGCTCCTGTAGAACGTCCTCATGATGGGTGGGGGCAGGTGGGCTCTCCTCATCCTCCGCAGGAAGTACAAGCGCTTCTGTGCCCTCTTGACCAGTGCCGTAGTGTTCATAGTCCAGGTGAGGTCTTCTGTGATGTGGACCCCCAGGAATTTGGTGGTGCTGACCACCTCCACAGCTGAGCTGTTGATGATCAGTGGAGCGTGGTGAGGCTGTTTTTTCCTGAAGTCGACGATGATCTCCTTCATCTTCTCCTCATTCAGGATCAGGCTGTTTTCTCTGCACCAGCCCACCAGCTGCTCCACCTCCTCTCTGTAGTCCAGGTCGTTGTTGTCTCTGATGAGCCCCACCACCGTTGTGTCGTCTGCTGACTTCACGATGTGATTGGTGGTGAACCTGAGGACGCAGTCGTGTGTCATCAGGGTGCACAGCAGGGGGCTCAGGACGCAGCCCTGAAGGGAGCCTGTGCTGAGGGTGATGACATCAGAGGTGTTCTGTCCGACCCGGACTGACTGAGGTCTGTTGGTGAGGAAGTCTAGCAGCCAGTTGCGAAGGGGGGTGTTGAAGCCCAGGTGTTCCAATTTTCCTACCAGATGCTGTGGGATGATGGTGTTAAACGCTGAGCTGAAGTCCAGGAACAGCCTCCGCACATGGGTGTTCTTCTCCTCCAGGTGAGCCAGGCTCAGGTGAAGAACGGAGGAGATGGCGTCCTGAGTGGAGCGGTTTTGCCGGTCGGCAAACTGGAACGGGTCAAATAATAGGGGGAGTCTGGAAACGATGTGACCTTTAAGCAGCCTTTCGAAGCACTTCATCATAACCGGAGTCAGTGCAACAGGCCGGTAATCATTAAATGAGGTGATTTGAGGTTTCTTCGGCACCGGAATGATGGAGGCAGTCTTAAAGCACGCCGGCACTGTGGCTTGGCCCAGCGAGGTGTTAAAAATGTCTGTGATGACCCCAGCCAGATGACTTGCACATTCCCTGAACACACGCCCAGGAATGTTGTCGGGGCCAGGGGCCTTACAGGGGTTGACTCTCCTCAGGGTCTTCAACACATCGGCGGAGTCAAGGCAGAGTACCTCCTCTTCCTGATGGGGGACAGTTTTAACTGCTGGAGTGCCGTTTAGTGCCTCGAACCTCCCAAAGAAGTTATTTAGACCATTTAGAAAGTCAGCATCAACTACACCCACCGGGGGGGGGGGGAGGGTGAGTTGTAGTCTGTAATCGCCCGTATGCCTTGCCACATACTCCTGATGTTTTTGACGTCGTGGAAACGATCCTGAAATTTTCGACTGCGGTCTCGCTTCGCTATCCTGATGGCACGGTTCAAGTTGGCTCTCGCTGTCCTCAGTGTCTCCTTGTCGCCAGACTTGAAGGCAGAGTTCCGCGCTCGTAGCGTTTGACGTACCTCCTCAGTCATCCAGGGTCGTTGGTTGCCCCGGGTGATGATATTCTTAGTGGTGCTGACGTCCTCGGTGCATTTGTTGATGTAGGCTGACACAGTCATGGCACACGCATGTCTAATCTACATCGGGAAAACTGGGAGGGAGGGAGGCAGGCAGGGAGGCAGGCAGGGAGGCAGGCAGGGAGGCAGGCAGTGTCTGTCTGTTGAGGTTTTCACCTTGTTCTTCTCCTGCTGAAGTTCTAACTGGACGTCCATCAGTTTGGTTCTCAGCTCGTCATTGGCGGCCTGAAGGGCGTCCGTTCGCTCCGCCTTGGCCCGCCCTGCCGGAGCTCGTTTGGACATCTCTTACTCGAGTCTCGCCCGGTCGTCAGTCAGAGATCACAACATTTGTACCTGGAGAGCACAAACGCAGCGCTGTTTTCCACTGGCTTCGAACTCAACTTCAATCGGTACCGTAACTTACAACATCATAAACATAGAACTAGCTTGACTTATTCATTGAATAAATGCATTTGGTTCTTCAAAACTGCATCACGCAACATAGCGTGACCGAGACGGCCGTTATCCACCTGCGTGAAGTTATTTGGTGAAATGAATGAGATGTTTAAGACACCATCGTTCTGTCTCTATGTAGATGAAGGTAAATAATCGATTGCTGAAGGTCCAAAGGTGTTGTGATAAACAAATAAACATATTAGTGATTAGTGACATATTTGTGATAAACATATTAGGCAGGATAATCACATATGTTAACGTGACTGCCCACACTGTATTTATTTATGGTTATTTGTTAAATCGAGTACTGTTAGACATGAAATAGGAAGTGTTTAACATAAATGGAAGACGAAAGGGGTACTCACCATTGTAGCTCCTGCTGGTCAATGATACGAGCCTCTTCTTGCAGTGGAAAACATACAGCCAACAAACACCGTGGAACCTAAAGGAATGAAATTAAACATTAACATTTAGCCTCAACCAACATTCACAGATACAACGCAACGCAAACTACACAAACGTAAATCTTTTTAAACACAATGAGTTGTACTTACCGTGTACGCTCTAGACGGTCCACTTGCAAGCGGAAAATAAAGATATTTCTGTTGATAATCGTCGTGTTTGTATCCGGTGTCTCGCTCAAGGCCATTGCGCCCACAGATTTGAATTTTGGCGAGAGTTCAGCCTATTGACGTCATTTCCGCGGTGTAATACCCGCATATCTGAAACGGCAAAGTTAAGAGTAGAGTTAAATAAAGTTTTTAGTCAACGCAATAATTTACAACCATTGACCAGTCGAAATAATCGTCGAAATTTGGCGTCTGTGGCTGGAAGCAGACGCCGAGTTCGACATTCCTCCCAAACGCCACACTCCCTCGCTTTTCAGGGCTAAAAAAAAACAGTTGTAATTACCTTGTACGCTCTAGACGGTCAAGTTGCAAGCTGAAAACAAAAATATTTGCCTTGTTAGTCATCGTGTTACTAACAGCTGTGTCTTGTTTGCCAGAACTGCCGCTTTCCTACTTCCTGTTGCAAGCCACGCCCACGGATTATAATTTTGCCGTGAGTTCCGCCTATTGACGTCATGTCCGCGTCACATGACTGCGACGTAATATTATCTAAAACTGTTTGTGCGGTATTGTGTTGTTCTGTGCGGTATTGTGTTATTCTGTGCGGCGTCGTGTTGTTCTGTGCGGCGTCGTGTTGTTCAGTGCGACGTCGTGTTGTTCAGTGCGGCATGGTGTTGTTCAGTGCGGCATGGTGTTGTTCAGTGCGGCATGGTGTTGTTCAGTGCGGCATAATGTTGTTCAGTGCGGCATAATGTTGTTCAGTGCGGCATGGTGTTGTTCAGTGCGGCATGGTGTTGTTCAGTGCGGCATGGTGTTGTTCAGTGCGGCATAATGTTGTTCAGTGCGCCATAATGTTGTTCAGTGCGGCATGGTGTTGTTCAGTGCGGGATGGTGTTGTTCAGTGCAGGATGGTGTTGTTCAGTGCGGCACGGTGTTGTTCAATGCGGCATGGTGTTGTTCAGTGCGGGATGGTGTTGTTCAGTGCGGCATGGTGTTGTTCAGTGCGGCATAATGTTGTTCAGTGCGGCATGGTGTTGTTCAGTGCGGCATGGTGTTGTTCAGTGCGGCATGGTGTTGTTCAGTGCGGCATGGTGTTGTTCAGTGCGGCATGGTGTTGTTCAGTGCGGAATGGTGTTGTTCAGTGCGGCATGGTGTTGTTCAGTCCGGGATGGTGTTGTTCAATGCGGGATCGTGTTGTTCAGTGCGGGGTGGTGTTGTTCAGTGCGGGATGGTGTTGTTCAGTGCGGCATGGTGTTGTTCAATGCGGCATGGTGTTGTTCAGTGCGGGATGGTGTTGTTCATTGCGGCATGGTGTTGTTCAGTGCGGCATGGTGTTGTTCAGTGCGGCATGGTGTTGTTCAGTGCGGCATGGTGTTGTTCAGTGCGGCATAATGTTGTTCAGTGCGGCATGGTGTTGTTCAGTGTGGAAAGGTGTTGTTCAGTGCAGGATGGTGTTGTTCAGTGCGGCATGGTGTTGTTCAATGCAGGATCGTGTTGTTCAGTGCAGCATAATGTTGTTCAGTGCAGCATGGTGTTGTTCAGTGCGGCATGGTGTTGTTCAATGCGGCATGGTGTTGTTCACTGCGGGATGGTGTTGTTCAATGCGGGATCGTGTTGTTCAGTGCGGCATAATGTTGTTCAGTGCAGCATGGTGTTGTTCAGTGCGGCATGGTGTTGTTCAGTGCGACATAATGTTGTTTAGTGCGGCATAATGTTGTTCAGTGCGGCATAATGTTGTTCAGTGCGGCATGGTGTTGTTCAGTGCGGCATGGTGTTGTTCAGTGCGGCATGGTGTTGTTCAGTGCAGGATGGTGTTGTTCAGTGCGGCATGGTCTTGTTCAATGCGGCATGGTGTTGTTCAGTGCGGGATGGTGTTGTTCAGTGCAGGATGGTGTTGTTCAGTGCGGCATGGTGTTGTTCAGTGCGGAATGGTGTTGTTCAGTGCGGCATGGTGTTGTTCAGTGCGGCATGGTGTTGTTCAGTGCAGGATGGTGTTGTTCAATGCGGGATCGTGTTGTTCAGTGCGGCATGGTGTTGTTCAGTGCGGCATGGTGTTGTTCAGTGCGGCATGGTGTTGTTCAGTGCGGCATGGTGTTGTTCAGTGCGGCATGGTGTTGTTCAGTGCGGCATGGTGTTGTCCAGTGCGGCATAATGTTGTCCAGTGCGCCATAATGTTGTTCAGTGCGGCATGGTGTTGTTTAGTGCGGGATGGTGTTGTTCAGTGCAGGATGGTGTTGTTCAGTGCGGCATGGTGTTGTTCAATGCGGCATGGTGTTGTTCAGTGCGGGATGGTGTTGTTCAGTGCGGCATGGTGTTGTTCAGTGCGGCATAATGTTGTTCAGTGCGGCATGGTGTTGTTCAGTGCGGCATGGTGTTGTTCAGTGCGGCATGGTGTTGTTCAGTGCGGCATGGTGTTGTTCAGTGCGGAATGGTGTTGTTCAGTGCGGCATGGTGTTGTTCAGTGCGGGATGGTGTTGTTCAATGCGGGATCGTGTTGTTCAGTGCGGGGTGGTGTTGTTCAGTGCAGGATGGTGTTGTTCAGTGCAGGATGGTGTTGTTCAGTGCGGCATGGTGTTGTTCAATGCAGGATCGTGTTGTTCAGTGCAGCATAATGTTGTTCAGTGCAGCATGGTGTTGTTCAGTGCGGCATGGTGTTGTTCAATGCGGCATGGTGTTGTTCAGTGCGGGATGGTGTTGTTCAGTGCGGCATGGTGTTTTTCAGTGCGGCATAATGTTGTTCAGTGCGGCATGGTGTTGTTCAGTGCGGCATGGTGTTGTTCAGTGCAGGATGGTGTTGTTCAGTGCGGCATGGTGTTGTTCAATGCAGGATCGTGTTGTTCAGTGCAGCATAATGTTGTTCAGTGCAGCATGGTGTTGTTCAGTGCGGCATGGTGTTGTTCAATGCGGCATGGTGTTGTTCACTGCGGGATGGTGTTGTTCAATGCGGGATCGTGTTGTTCAGTGCGGCATAATGTTGTTCAGTGCAGCATGGTGTTGTTCAGTGCGGCATGGTGTTTTTCAGTGCGACATAATGTTGTTTAGTGCGGCATAATGTTGTTCAGTGCGGCATAATGTTGTTCAGTGCGGCATGGTGTTGTTCAGTGCGGCATGGTGTTGTTCAGTGCGGCATGGTGTTGTTCAGTGCAGGATGGTGTTGTTCAGTGCGGCATGGTGTTGTTTAATGCGGCATGGTGTTGTTCAGTGCGGGATGGTGTTGTTCAGTGCAGGATGGTGTCGTTCAGTGCGGCATGGTGTTGTTCAGTGCGGAATGGTGTTGTTCAGTGCGGCATGGTGTTGTTCAGTGCGGCATGGTGTTGTTCAGTGCAGGATGGTGTTGTTCAATGCGGCATGGTGTTGTTCAGTGCGGCATGGTGTTGTTCAGTGCGGCATGGTGTTGTTCAGTGCGGCATGGTGTTGTTCAGTGCGGCATGGTGTTGTTCAGTGCGGCATGGTGTTGTTCAGTGCGGCATGGTGTTGTTCAGTGCGGCATGGTGTTGTTCAGTGCGGCATAATGTTGTCCAGTGCGGCATGGTGTTGTTTAGTGCGGGATGGTGTTGTTCAGTGCGGGATGGTGTTGTTCAGTGCAGGATGGTGTTGTTCAGTGCGGCATGGTGTTGTTCAATGCGGCATGGTGTTGTTCAGTGCGGGATGGTGTTGGTCAGTGCGGCATGGTGTTGTTCAGTGCGGCATGGTGTTGTTCAGTGCGGCATGGTGTTGTTCAGTGCGGCATGGTGTTGTTCAGTGCGGCATGGTGTTGTTCAGTGCGGCATGGTGTTGTTCAGTGCGGAATGGTGTTGTTCAGTGCGGCATGGTGTTCAGTGCGGGATGGTGTTCAATGCGGGATCGTGTTGCTCAGTGCGGGGTGGTGTTGTTCAGTGCAGGATGGTGTTGTTCAGTGCAGGATGGTGTTGTTCAGTGCGGCATGGTGTTGTTCAATGCAGGATCGTGTTGTTCAGTGCAGCATAATGTTGTTCAGTGCAGCATGGTGTTGTTCAGTGCGGCATGGTGTTGTTCAATGCGGCATGGTGTTGTTCAGTGCGGGATGGTGTTGTTCAGTGCGGCATGGTGTTTTTCAGTGCGGCATAATGTTGTTCAGTGCGGCATGGTGTTGTTCAGTGCGGCATGGTGTTGTTCAGTGCGATATAATGTTGTTCAGTGCGGCATAATGTTGTTCAGTGCGGCATGGTGTTGTTCAGTGCGGCATGGTGTTGTTCAGTGCGGCATGGTGTTGTTCAGTGCGGCATGGTGTTGTTCAGTGCAGGATGGTGTTGTTCAGTGCAGGATGGTGTTGTTCAATGCGGCATGGTGTTGTTCAGTGCGGGATGGTGTTGTTCAGTGCAGGATGGTGTTGTTCAGTGCGGCATGGTGTTGTTCAGTGCGGAATGGTGTTGTTCAGTGCGGCATGGTGTTGTTCAGTGCGGCATGGTGTTGTTCAGTGCAGGATGGTGTTGTTCAATGCGGGATGGTGTTGTTCAGTGCGGGATGGTGTTGTTCAGTGCAGGATGGTGTTGTTCAATGCGGCTTGGTGTTGTTCAGTGCAGGATGGTGTTGTTCAGTGCGGCATGGTGTTGTTCAATGCGGCATGGTGTTGTTCAATGCGGCATGGTGTTGTTCAGTGCGGCATGGTGTTGTTCAGTGCGGCATGGTGTTGTTCAGTGCAGCGTAATGTTGTTCAGTGCGGCATGGTGTTGTTCAGTGCGGAATGGTGTTGTTCAGTGCGGCATGGTGTTGTTCAGTGCAGGATGGTGTTGTTCAGTGCGGCATAATGTTGTTCAGTGCGGCATAATGTTGTTCAGTGCGGGATGGTGTTGTTCAGTGCGGGATGGTGTTGTTCAGTGCGGCATGGTGTTGTTCAGTGCGGCATGGTGTTGTTCAGTGCGGCATAATGTTGTTCAGTGCGGCATAATGTTGTTCAGTGCGGGATGGTGTTGTTCATTGCGGCATGGTGTTGTTCAGTGCGGCATGGTGTTGTTCAGTGCGGCATGGTGTTGTTCAGTGCGGGATGGTGTTGTTCAGTGCAGGATGGTGTTGTTCAGTGCGGCATGGTGTTGTTCAGTGCGGCATAATGTTGTTTAGTGCGGCATGGTGTTGTTCAGTGCGGGATGGTGTTGTTCAGTGCGTTATAATGTTGTTCAGTGCGGCATGGTGTTGTTCAGTGCGGCATGGTGTTGTTCAGTGCGGCATGGTGTTGTTCAGTGCGGCATAATGTTGTTCAGTGCGGCATAATGTTGTTCAGTGCGGCATGGTGTTGTTCAGTGCGGGATGGTGTTGTTCAGTGCGGGATGGTGTTGTTCAGTGCGGCATGGTGTTCAATGCGGAATGGTGTTGTTCAGTGCAGGATGGTGTTGTTCAGTGCGGCATGGTGTTGTTCAGTGCGGCATAATGTTGTTCAGTGCGGCATGGTGTTGTTCAGTGCGGCATGGTGTTGTTCAGTGCGGCATGGTGTTGTTCAGTGCGGCATAATGTTGTTCAGTGCGGCATGGTGTTGTTCAGTGCGGCATGGTGTTGTTCAGTGCGGCATAATGTTCAGTGCGGCATAATGTTGTTCAGTGCGGCATGGTGTTGTTCAGTGCGGGATGGTGTTGTTCAGTGCAGGATGGTGTTGTTCAGTGCGGCATGGTGTTCAGTGCGGGATGGTGTCTTTCAGTGCGGCATGGTGTCGTTCAGTGCGGCATGGTGTCTTTCAGTGCGGCATGGTGTCGTTCAGTGAGGCATGGTGTTGTTCAGTGCGGCATGGTGTTGTTTAGTGCGGCATGGTGTTGTTCAGTGCGGGATGGTGTTGTTCAGTGTGGCATGGTGTTCAGTGCGGCATGGTGTTGTTCAGTGCGGTATCGTGTTGTTCAGTGCGGTATCGTGTTTCTCAGTGCGGTATCGTGTTGTTCAGTGCAGTATCGTTGTGTTGTTCGTATTGTGTTTAACACTTAGCCTCTAACACTTAGCCTCTAACACTTAGCCTCTAGCATCTAGAAGGTAAATAAATAGGAAGGAAGGACTCACCGGTGACGTCTTCGCCCACGTCCAAGCGTTGTACTTTGTATTTTCATCCTTCTGACAGTGGAAAACATAGCCAACAAACACCGTGGAACCTAAACGAATGAAAGAAAACTATCATTTGGCCACAACCAACATTCACAGATACAACACAATGTGACGTGCGGGGTTGAGGTTAAAGGTTGAGTGAAGGGCCCTCGTTTTAAACTACTTTTTTGAAAAGGATTGGGAACAAGTAAGACGTATTTAATTTATTTAATGGGAAGTAGTAAGAGCTATTGAATTTAATCTATGTATTATATTCTATTGTATTGTATTCTGTTGTATTCTTTTGGATTGTATTCACACTAACCCCACTAAAACTTCAGCCCACAAAAACTCGCCTCTGGCGCCTAGCCTCTGGCACTTAGCCTCTAACACTTAGCCTTTAACACTTAGCCTTTAACACTTAGCCTTTAACACTTAGCCTAGAAGGTGAATAAATAGGGTTAAAGGTTGAGTGAAGGGACCTCGTTTTAAACTACTTTTTTGTAAAGGAGTGGGAACAAGTAAGACGTATTTAATTTATTTAATGGGAAGTAGTAAGACTTATTAAATTTATTTAATCTACTTTTCTTCCCAGGCAAAATTTGATGTGCTGCAATTCCAAATTTCCAAAGTGAATGAAGGAATGAAGTCCTTTAAATTATGATTTTGTATAAATACTAGGCATTAACACAAAATCGACGGCACAAAATGGGCAGACTTTACTTGTTTGAAAAGGACTGGTTACAAGACAGACTTTTTTAATTTATTTAATGGGAAGAAGACTTATTTAGTTTAATTGATCTATTTTTGTTCCCTGGCAAAATTCGATTTGCTGCAATTCCAAATTTCCAAAGTGAATGAAGGAAAGAAGTCGTTTAAATTATGATTTTGTTTAAATACTAGGCATAGACACAAAATCTACGGCACAAAATGGGCAGACTTTACTTGTTTGAAGAGGACTGGTTACAAGACAGACTTTTCTGATTTATTTAATGGGAAGAAGACTTATTTAGTTTATTTAATCTATTTTTGTTCCCTGGCAAAATTGGATTTGCTGAAATTGTATTTTGCCAAATCTTGCCTTGAGACCTGATAGGAAGTATTAAACGCTTAGTTAAATCAATACAAGTTGGTAATAAGAGCGAGTAATGTTGGTTGAACCGATGAATGAAGGTTGAAAGCAATTTAAATTATGACTTTGTATAAATACTAGATATTAACAGAACATCTACTGCGCGAAATGGGCAGAGTTTACTTGTTTGAGAAGGAGTGGCTTATTCAAAACTAAGATTTATTTAATCTGTTTGTTCCCAGGCAAAATTGGATGTGATGCAATTCCAAATTTCACCACATGATGGTGCCCAATTTTGACTTCATAGGACATATTAAACACTTAGCTTGTTATTATGTTCAAGGTAATCAGATTTGTTTATTATTCTAATGGCCTCTTCAAAACTATTCTGGATTACTACTTTGGATCTATTCTACATTACTTGGCAACAACATACTCTGTAACAGATTAGGCAGTATAATCATATCTGTTAACTTGAGAGTGCCCACACTCAATCTACTTATCGTGATGTGTTAAATCAATTACTGTTAGACATTATTTGTCTGATAATCTACCAAATCTTTGAATTGAAGAATTTGTGATTTAATTAATAGCTTGTTGTTATGTTAAGGGTAATCAGACTTGTATATAATTCTAATGGCCTTCTTTTGAAAACTATTCTGAATTACAACTTTGGATCTTATATTACTTTGCAACAATCTACTCCGTGACAGATTAGGCAGTATAATCACATATGTTAACTTCAGTGCCCACACTGTATTTATTTATGGTTATTTGTTAAATCAAGTACAGTTAGACATGAAATAGGAAGTGTTTAACATAAATGTTATGGCTACTCACCATTGTAGCTCGCTCCTGGTCAATGATACGAGCCTCTTCTTGCAGTGGAAAACTTGCAGCCAACAAACACCGTGGAACCTAAAGGAATGAAATTAAACATTAACATTTCGCCTCGACCAATTTTCACACGTACAACGCAACGCGGCTACACTTCTGCTATTACAAACGTAAATCTCCTTAAACACAATGAGTGTTACTTACCGTGTACGCTCTAGACGGTCCAGTTGCAAGCAGAAAATAAAGATATTTCTGTTGATAATCGTCGCTGCTCAGTGGCTCACGGCCATCGCGCCAACAGATTTGAATTTTGGCGGAGGTTCGGGCAATTACGTCATATCCACGGCACATGACTGCGACGTAATACCCGCTTATCTGAAACGGCAGTTAAAAGTAGAGTTACATCAAGTTTTCTTGGAACCTAAACGAATGAAAGAAAACTATCATTTGGCCACAACCAACATTCACAGATACAACACAACGTGCGGGGTTGGGGTTAAAGATTGAGTGAAGGGCCCTCGTTTTAAACTACTGTTTTGAAAAGGAGTGGGAACAAGTAAGACGTATTTAATTTATTTAATGGGAAGTAGTAAGACTTATTAAATTTATTTAATCTACTTTTCTTCCCAGGCAAAATTTGATGTGCTGCAATTCCAAATTTCCAAAGTGAATGAAGGAATGAAGTCCTTTAAATTATGATTTTGTATAAATACTAGGCATTAACACAAAATCGACGGCACAAAATGGGCAGACTTTACTTGTTTGAAAAGGACTGGTTACAAGACAGACTTTTTTAATTTATTTAATGGGAAGAAGACTTATTTAGTTTAATTGATCTATTTTTGTTCCCTGCCAAAATTCGATTTGCTGCAATTCCAAATTTCCAAAGTGAATGAAGGAAAGAAGTCGTTTAAATTATGATTTTGTTTAAATACTAGGCATAGACACAAAATCTACGGCACAAAATGGGCAGACTTTACTTGTTTGAAGAGGACTGGTTACAAGACAGACTTTTCTGATTTATTTAATGGGAAGAGGACTTATTTAGTTTATTTAATCTATTTTTGTTCCCTGGCAAAATTGGATTTGCTGAAATTGTATTTTGCCAAATCTCGATTTGAGACCTGATAGGAAGTATTAAACGCTTAGTTAAATCAATACAAGTTGGTAATAAGAGCGAGTAATGTTGGTTGAACCGATGAATGAAGGTTGAAAGCAATTTAAATTATGACTTTGTATAAATACTAGATATTAACAGAACATCTACTGCGCAAAATGGGCAGAGTTTACTTGTTTGAGAAGGAGTGGCTTATTCAAAACTAAGATTTATGTAATCTGTTTGTTCCCAGGCAAAATTGGATGTGATGCAATTCCAAATTTCACCACATGATGGTGCCCAATTTTGACTTCATAGGACATATTAAACACTTAGCTTGTTATTATGTTCAAGGTAATCAGATTTGTTTATCATTCTAATGGCCTCTTCAAAACTATTCTGGATTACTACTTTGGATCTATTCTACATTACTTGGCAACAACATACTCTGTAACAGATTAGGCAGTATAATCACATATGTTAACTTGAGAGTGCCCACACTCAATCTACTTATCGTGATGTGTTAAATCAATTACTGTTAGACATTATTTGTCTGATAATCTACCAAATCTTTGAATTGAAGAATTTGTGATTTAATTAATAGCTTGTTCAGGGTAATCAGACTTGTATATAATTCTAATGGCCTTCTTTTGAAAACTATTCTGAATTACAACTTTGGATCTTATATTACTTTGCAACAATCTACTCCGTGACAGATTAGGCAGTATAATCACATATGTTAACTTCAGTGCCCACACTGTATTTATTTATGGTTATTTGTTAAATCAAGTACTGTTAGACATGAAATAGGAAGTGTTTAACATAAATGTTATGGCTACTCACCATTGTAGCTCGCTCCTGGTCAATGATACGAGCCTCTTCTTGCAGTGGAAAACTTGCAGCCAACAAACACCGTGGAACCTAAAGGAATGAAATTAAACATTAACATTTCGCCTCGACCAATTTTCACACGTACAACGCAACGCGGCTACACTTCTGCTATTACAAACGTAAATCTCCTTAAACACAATGAGTGTTACTTACCGTGTACGCTCTAGACGGTCCAGTTGCAAGCAGAAAATAAAGATATTTCTGTTGATAATCGTCGCTGCTCAGTGGCTCACGGCCATCGCGCCAACAGATTTGAATTTTGGCGGAGGTTCGGGCAATTACGTCATATCCGCGGCATTTGACTGCGACGTAATACCCGCTTATCTGAAACGGCAGTTAAAAGTAGAGTTACATCAAGTTTTCTTGGAACCTAAACGAATGAAAGAAAACTATCATTTGGCCACAACCAACATTCACAGATACAACACAACGTGCGGGGTTGAGGTTAAAGATTGAGTGAAGGGCCCTCGTTTTAAACTACTGTTTTGAAAAGGAGTGGGAACAAGTAAGACGTATTTAATTTATTTAATGGGAAGTAGTAAGACTTATTAAATTTATTTAATCTACTTTTCTTCCCAGGCAAAATTTGATGTGCTGCAATTCCAAATTTCCAAAGTGAATGAAGGAATGAAGTCCTTTAAATTATGATTTTGTATAAATACTAGGCATTAACACAAAATCGACGGCACAAAATGGGCAGACTTTACTTGTTTGAAAAGGACTGGTTACAAGACAGACTTTTTTAATTTATTTAATGGGAAGAAGACTTATTTAGTTTAATTGATCTATTTTTGTTCCCTGCCAAAATTCGATTTGCTGCAATTCCAAATTTCCAAAGTGAATGAAGGAAAGAAGTCGTTTAAATTATGATTTTGTTTAAATACTAGGCATAGACACAAAATCGACGGCACAAAATGGGCAGACTTTACTTGTTTGAAAAGGACTGGTTACAAGACAGACTTTTTTAATTTATTTAATGGGAAGAGGACTTATTTAGTTTATTTAATCTATTTTTGTTCCCTGGCAAAATTGGATTTGCTGAAATTGTATTTTGCCAAATCTCGATTTGAGACCTGATAGGAAGTATTAAACGCTTAGTTAAATCAATACAAGTTGGTAAGAAGAGCGAGTAATGTTGGTTGAACCGATGAATGAAGGTTGAAAGCAATTTAAATTATGACTTTGTATAAATACTAGATATTAACAGAACATCTACTGCGCAAAATGGGCAGAGTTTACTTGTTTGAGAAGGAGTGGCTTATTCAAAACTAAGATTTATGTAATCTGTTTGTTCCCAGGCAAAATTGGATGTGATGCAATTCCAAATTTCACCACATGATGGTGCCCAATTTTGACTTCATAGGACATATTAAACACTTAGCTTGTTATTATGTTCAAGGTAATCAGATTTGTTTATCATTCTAATGGCCTCTTCAAAACTATTCTGGATTACTACTTTGGATCTATTCTACATTACTTGGCAACAACATACTCTGTAACAGATTAGGCAGTATAATCACATATGTTAACTTGAGAGTGCCCACACTCAATCTACTTATCGTGATGTGTTAAATCAATTACTGTTAGACATTATTTGTCTGATAATCTACCAAATCTTTGAATTGAAGAATTTGTGATTTAATTAATAGCTTGTTCGGGGTAATCAGACTTGTATATAATTCTAATGGCCTTCTTTTGAAAACTATTCTGAATTACAACTTTGGATCTTATATTACTTTGCAACAATCTACTCGGTGACAGATTAGGCAGTATAATCACATATGTTAACTTCAGTGCCCACACTGTATTTATTTATGGTTATTTGTTAAATCAAGTACTGTTAGACATGAAATAGGAAGTGTTTAACATAAATGTTATGGCTACTCACCATTGTAGCTCGCTCCTGGTCAATGATATGAGCCTCTTCTTGCAGTGGAAAACTTGCAGCCAACAAACACCGTGGAACCTAAAGGAATGAAATTAAACATTAACATTGGTTGGGAAGGGGGCACGGTTATGCAGCCGAGGAGTCCTGTGATCGGTGGGATGTAAAGTAGGCGTCGACGTCACGTCCGCGTCACGTGACCACGACGTGGCAGACGTCAAATAGCAACCGCTGTTTTGTTTAGTAGACTTACAGTTGTTATGCATTGACATAATGGCGCACACACCAAATAGATTTAAATAAATTAAATAATTCTTCTGCCCACTCTCTTTTAAACAAGTTAACTCTCCCCGCGGATTTGAATTCCGGCGAAAGTTACGCCCATCGACGTCACGTATGTCACGTGACCACGACGTGGCAGATGTCATATAGCAACCGCTGTTTTGTTTAGTAGATTTACAGTTGTTATGCATTGGCATAATGGTGTGCACTCAAAATAGATTTAAATAAATTAAATATTTCTTCTGCCTACTCCCTTTTAAACAAGTTAACTCTGCCCACGTCCATTGACGTCTTGTCTGCGTCACGTGACCACGACGTAGCGACGTCATATAGTAACCGCTGTTTTGACCAGTAGACTTAGTTATTATGCGTTGACATAATGGCGCACTGGTTAGCATGGCCACCTCTTAAGCATGATGATGCGGGTTCGACGCCTGATCAATGTTAGCATGGAGTGAGCTGAAGTGCATGGCGCTGAAGATTTGAATCTTTGAAATGCGCTGAGGTCTGACATATCAGGCAGAATGGTTTGCCATCACGTTCAACAAAAAATAGAAACTTTCCCACTCTGATTAAAACGTCCTGTGTTCATCTACGTATTTTCGTTTTGCTGTGCATCTTTTCCCTGCCATTTCGAGAGCCCAATTGACACTCATAGTTTAAAGAAATGTGTTTGCCCATCCTACTTTGTGGAATTTCACCACATGCGCTTTTGACCAAAATACCAAATTGAACTCAAGTGAAGCCAACACGCACAACCCCCCCCCCCACACACACACACACACACACACACAAATGTTGATATGAACATAAAAGAGCCGCATGCGGTTCGGGAGTTGCGGCTTGGCCAAACCTGTACTATACAACTTTATTTGTATAAAATTTTCACAACAGCTGTCACACAAACAAAGCGGGAAAAACCGAAGACGTGCGTGTTCCGCCCACGCTGGATTTATTTGCACCTTTGAAAAGACACCGTATTGCCGCAGATGTGGCAAAGAGTACTTTTGGGCATCTGAGACGGAAGGATGTCCAAAGCATCACGTCACCTGCTCTGGTAGGCATGGTGGTGGGACGTTGAGGTCAACCGCTTTGGGGTTGGCTGACTCTTTGATCGCAGGATGCCACACACTTGAAGACAGAAGCAGAAAAGCAGAGCTAAATGCAAAATGTACTCACCGGTGACTCCAATTTTTTTCCCCCCTGAAGAAACAGCTGGACGGGTGGCCCCGGCTGGCCAGTGGGACTCTTGTTATTCTGACCCTTTTTAGTGCGCGTTTGGGGCAACAACCGTTTTTTGTGGCGCTCTCTTCTGGTTCAAAAGTGCCCTGCATGTGAATTTGCTTTTCCTGCCTTCTGATTGGATGAGCGCCGGTGTGACGCGGTGCCTCTGTCACCGTGGCGGGGGGTATACGTTGGCATCGGAGCGTCTGCCAACGTCTGAGACCGGCTGGCAGTGTATCGGAGGTGTCGAGTGCGGTGCCGCTGGAGCTCACTCACCAGCTGGTGTTAGGGCCACAGAATGAAGGCCAAGGAGAAGAATAGAAAGAGAAACAGAAACTTCTCCTCCAATTGTTTGATTTGTCTCTTCTGAGCTTCGATGAATTCTTTCAGCTCTTTGTTCCTCTAGGACGGACAAATGGAAAGTGGCATTCAAAAGCCAGTAAGCGTGCAAGTAAGTGCCGGGCTGGCTTTGGGCCCTTACCTGTTGCGCGCTGTGCAGCAGATCCATTCTCTCTTGGAGGATGCAAGCGTCGCGCTCCCTCAACTCGCACATCAGGGCTCGCTTCCATTGGTCCACGGCGCTCCTAAGCTCTTCTCTCTGATCCGCCGTCAGCACGTCATTCACGCCAGCGTGGCTGGCTTTTTCGCCGTCCGTGGCGGGGCAGTCCCGCTGCGGTAGCGCCTCGTACAACATGGCCTCCAGCTCCAGGATCCTCTGGGCCGCAATCCTCGTCCATCAGTGGTCCGGCGGGAGATTTGAGGGCGGCTTACCTTATGAGCCTGGTCCATGGAACACTTCCTGAAGTCCAACTCTTCATCCAGGTAGCCCTTCTGCTTGCAGAACATATCCTAGCACAGTTCAAGGTCAGAATTGTTGGGGCACATTGCCGGAGTTCCCCTTGGCTGATGTCGCGTGTCTGTCTACCTTCTCACTTTCAATGTCCAACATCTTCTGTTGAAGTGCTGACTTGGTCACTTTGATGTATTCTAACCACTGAGGAAAGGCTGCTGTCACATAAGCAGAATGCGAGAGCGTGCGTGGACGTGCGCGTTACCTTCTCGGCTAGGGTGAGAAGGGTCCTGGCGTGAATCACGACCACCTGCTCCTCGTTGGTGAGATTCTGCAAGAGCCCAAAGGCACAGCGTCAACAAGCTTCTTTCAGCGCAAAGCCTTCCAAAAGTCACATTTGAGCCGCCGAGTCTCGTGGAGTGCGAACATAAGGAGTTCGACATACACTTACGGCGTTATAGCCCAGGATGTCCAGCTTCTTCATCAGATCACTGATGACGATGTCCGGGGGAAAGGCGCAAGGAGCAATGTAAGGTGTTCTGGGACCTCGGGTTAAGGTTAGGGTTGCGAGGGACGCCTTACGTACGCTCACGCCCTCGGCCTCGCAGTAGATCTGCAAAGGGCTGAGGCCGTCTGGGAAACGGACTTGCAGAAACTTCAAGACGGGGGAGCGCCACTCCCTCTCCTGAAAGGCAGAGGCATGCATCCGTCCGTCCGTCCGTCCGTCCGTCCGTCACATCTCTGGCCTCAACACGCTTGTGCGAGTCTTCCCACCTCCAGCTCCAGGATGCGGAACTCAAGCAGTTCGTTTTGGTCTCGGATATCCTGGATGTGCTCTTTCAGACGCGCTTCTTCCGCCTCCATCCGCCTGACCTGAAAAGACAGTCAGACCTCATCTGCGGGGCTTCCCGACAGGTGTGACGCCAAGCGACTCCGCCCAGCGCCTTTCTTTCCGTCACCTTTTCGGCCAACTGCTGATTGCTCTGACGCAGCAGCTGCTTCTCCTCCACCCACTTGACATTCTAGAAGAGACAAACGCGTGGACAGCTTTGGAATGTTGTGTCATTTTCATCCACAAATTCTTTGGTTGACTGGAAAATGACATTTGCTTTTCTCCGCATTTTCCCAGCCACGTTCGGGGGGGGGGGGGGGGGGGGGGGGTTGGTCCAGTAATGCCAGACGGATGAGTGACTGAAGAATGTAGCTATTTTGTCTGAGAAAAAGGTGTGCTCATTGATGAGCTTACCTGTCCTTGTTGCTTCAGCGCTGACTCCAGATCTGCTACTCTGCTTTGATAGTGACCCATTTCTACCATCAGCTTTTCTCTGGTCTGAAAGGAGGAGGAGGGAGGCTCCTCCTCCTCCTTTCAGACCAGAGAACACCCGAGGCTGGGTGAGAACGGGGAGGCTGCGACCCGGCCGGGGGTTGCGGGAAGGGGCGCCACCTTGATCTCCTTCTCGGCGTCGTAGTCCCCTTTCGCTGGTCTGGGCTAGCAGAGCGTAGGCTCGTTGCAGCGCTTGATATTCTTGCGTCAGCTGGCGGTAGCGAAGCTCCGCCTCTTCATGCACACACCAATGCAACACAGCACTAGTACCAGAATCAGTCAGACCGGCGACAAAGCACCCGCGACGCAAAGACGAGTCCGATTCCAGGCTGAAGAGGAATGTTTGGTGTCAATACGCTGGCAGAAATGGCGGGCTACCTCTTCGGGTTCCGTGTCGGGGGTTCTGTCGGTGTGAAAAGACAAGGACGATCCGTCCGAGTCCACCAACACGTCTTCGTCGTAGCCGTAAAATGTTTCGATGACCTGCGGGCGCGGAAGCAAACATCTCTCTGAACAAACTGAAGCGACACCTCACGATGAATCGACGAGAAGAACGATAGCGAGAAAAAGGCCATTTCATCTTGCGCAACACCAAGCAGCCGCAAACAAACAGACTCACCTTGCAGGACCTCACGCTTTGTTCCTCCTCAGAGATTCTCGACGTCGGTATCGTAGCAGCAAATCTCTCTCCTGTCGACACAAATAATCCGCCTTTGAGATTCTTTGGATGCAAAGGGAACGAACGGCTCCGGCGCAGAAACAAACGCGACTCACAATGACATTTCTGACATGAGCTCCTGTCTCCAGAGCCTGAAAAACACGTCACCGGCGATGATTGGAGGGACGCTCGTCTTTTCCAAAAGTGACAACTACAGGGTGTGTCAGGGTTTTCCAGATTATCTTTATCGTATCATTGTGTTGCTTTGACTTTGACTGCGACCTGTAATAAATAATATTATTTATCCCTTATTTATCCCTATCGCTTATCCCTTCCTACACAAAGTCGTAAAACACCCCTTGCTATGTTTTGACTAGAGGTCAAGGGCTTCCTCTATTCAATCCACTCTTACACCCACCCTGTTTCTCTTAATTAAAATGCTCGTGCAGGAGCCGAGAGTCAGACTTCATTCGTACAACGGATGGACTCTCCACCTGCAGGTGTCCAAAAGAACTTACTTGTCTCCCGTGTGGTTCTTGCAAAATAAGTTGGAGCGAGCGCAACTCTAACAGGGTGCATTTTGCCACTAGCTGCCTACGGACAATGACGTCGCGCTCGCGGCTCATGGTTGACGGGCTGAGCAGCCGGGCAAGTCCGTCATTTTCAGCGCACAGCGAGTGGCAAAGGCGCTGACAAAACGGGAGCTTTGAGCTGCTGAAAACGGCAAAACAAGTCTAAAGCGTGTTCAAACGCGTGCGCACAATGCTCCTGCTTGAAAGGTCGGAATTTAAGGGGCCAATTTTTTGGATGGCGGCCGCCGGCCAAGCTTTGGACGGAAAAGGTTTCCTGGCGACAGCGAGCGAGCGCGGCGCTGCCGTACGTGCACCGAGTCGCCTGCCTGAAGACCTTGGACAAGTCGTCGATGATGTGCCGCTGCTCCACAACTTGAAGGAACTCCATTTCACCGTCCTGCTGGCCGCAACCGCGGTCCAGGTCATTGAGCGAACTAGGCCTTCTCTGTGGAACACAAATGCAGTGGACTCTGTTGGCACGCCGCCGTTGTCCGCGTCGACTTACCAAGCTTGCCATCTCCTCGTTCTCCTGGGTGACAAAGCGCACTTTGTTTTCAAGGCGACACAGCACCAGCGAGAGTTCTTCATTCTTCCTGCTCAGGCGTTTGTTTTTGTACAGGAGTGGCAGAAACTGGCTTTCTGTTTCTCTCAGTCGCTTTAGCTGCAAGCATGAAGTGCGGGATGTGAAAGACGCACAACACGCGGGCCAGAACGTATCCATTCCTTTTGCATCGGTTTGAACGGAATCGTGGCTTTGGCTCCCAATAAAAGACATCTACCAGGCAACCGACTCGCCGCGCCGCTCAACTAATAAGCAAGCGCAATGGGTGCCTCGCTGGATGGCGCGCATCAAACGTAGCGCAAACCTTCAAGCGTGCCGTCAATAAATTACCAGTTCATTGCGCTCTTCAGAAAGCAGGGCGTTTCGATCCTCCAGTTTCCTGATGACTGCGCTGAGCTCAGCGATTTTCAGATGAAACCGTCGCGTGTCCCGATCCTCCTGAGACTGAAAACGCCCCGCAACACACACACACAAGCACTCGTTCAAAGTTCAAAACTGTTTTGAAGGCGGTGGACGTGGCCGGCCCCAGGGCTTCATCCAAAACACTAACCGCTCTGTCTTTCAGCTTGATCTCATCCGTCTGGATGTACAAACGGGGAGCGCTCAGGCAGGCGGGCAAACTCATTTGCCAGAATTGTGACAAAAACAAAGAGAGCAACCGGCCAATTTTTTTCTTGAATCGACTAGAACACCTTTGCTGTGACAAAAGCGAAGCGAGCAACCGGACATTTTCTTCTTGTGAAATAGAATAGAATAGAATGCCTTAGGTGTCATTGCACTGCAGGTATACAACGAAATTGGGAACATAGCCACGCACCGCGCATCTGATCAGTCCTACCAGTCGGCGGATCTCCCTCTCGCAGTCTCTCTTGGTTCGGCTCAGCTCCTCCCGATGCTGGTGATGAGCCGATCGGAGCTCGGCCGCTCGGGACTGCCAGGCCTGCTGGGCCGCTGCCAGGGCTTCTTCCGCGCTCCTGGTGGAGGCGACACCGCTCGGTCTCCCGACACCGCCGCGTCTCCTCCACCTCCGCCAGCAAAGCGCCCCCCCTCCTCACCTGAGCAGACATTGCGCCACACCGGGCCGTTGAGACCGCAACGGAGCGCCGCGACGCTTACTGGGGACAAGCTACACAATACGGTAGCGGCCGCATCGAAGCCCGACGTGGCGTGCGGATAGTCAGACACGGATAGAGCGGATCACCTTGTCCATGGAGCCGTCCCTCAGGCTGAGGACCAAGGCATTCAGTCGCTGGATCTCTCCATCTTTGATTTTGATCACTCTCATCAGCTCCATTTCATGCTGCCGCAGTAATGTCTCCCTGGTAATGGCTAACTCTTTCTGCTTCTCCTCATGGAGTTTGCTTTTGAGTTCCGTCATGGCGGCGGTGGCACGGTGGTGCTCCGCCCGCAGGTCCTGACTTCTCTCTCTCTCCAGACAGCTGACCTGACATGACTTAGACTTAGACAAACTTTATTGTCATCTTGTCTGCACATGGTGCATACAAAACGAAATTCCGTTGCATACGTCTTACAACAAAGTAGTGATATTGCAGTTGAATAGAAGTAACATATCCTATGAAAATATATATATATACATATATACTATATATATATATATATATATATATATATATATTAAAAATAAGTATAAAGTGCAGCAGTGATAATTATGCAATAGTGCAAGTAGGCAAAACAGTATTCAAGAGTGTGCAGAGGAATGCTAAACCATGTATTAAACTTCTATTTAAAGGGTTTATACAAGTTCAGTAAAGTTGGTAGTGCGAGATAGTGCAAGATAGAGGTCCGTAGTGTCATAAAGTACAGTTCTGTGAATGTGTGATGCAGAGTTCAGTTTAGAGCTCAACAGTTCTAGTGTTCAACAGTCTGATGACAGCAGGGAAAAAGCTGTTGCAGAACCTGGTGGACCTGCAGCGGATGCTGCAAACCTCTTCCCAGAGGGCAGCAGGGAGAACAGTCCATGGTGGGGGTGTGATGGGTCATTGATGATGTTACGGGCACGGGACATGCAGCGCTGAGATGAAATGTCCTGAATGGAGGGAAGAGGAGCCCCTATGATCCTCTCTGCTGTCCTCACCACTCTCCTCACGTTCTTCCAATCGGAGGCGGTGCAGCCTCCACACCACACAGAGAGACAGCTTGTCAGAATGCTCTCTATGGTGCTCCTGTAGAACGTCCTCATGATGGGTGGGGGCAGGTGGGCTCTCCTCATCCTCCGCAGGAAGTACAAGCGCTTCTGTGCCCTCTTGACCAGTGCCGTAGTGTTCATAGTCCAGGTGAGGTCTTCTGTGATGTGGACCCCCAGGAATTTGGTGGTGCTGACCACCTCCACAGCTGAGCTGTTGATGATCAGTGGAGCGTGGTGAGGCTGTTTTTTCCTGAAGTCGACGATGATCTCCTTCATCTTCTCCTCATTCAGGATCAGGCTGTTTTCTCTGCACCAGCCCACCAGCTGCTCCACCTCCTCTCTGTAGTCCAGGTCGTTGTTGTCTCTGATGAGCCCCACCACCGTTGTGTCGTCTGCTGACTTCACGATGTGATTGGTGGTGAACCTGAGGACGCAGTCGTGTGTCATCAGGGTGCACAGCAGGGGGCTCAGGACGCAGCCCTGAAGGGAGCCTGTGCTGAGGGTGATGACATCAGAGGTGTTCTGTCCGACCCGGACTGACTGAGGTCTGTTGGTGAGGAAGTCTAGCAGCCAGTTGCGAAGGGGGGTGTTGAAGCCCAGGTGTTCCAATTTTCCTACCAGATGCTGTGGGATGATGGTGTTAAACGCTGAGCTGAAGTCCAGGAACAGCCTCCGCACATGGGTGTTCTTCTCCTCCAGGTGAGCCAGGCTCAGGTGAAGAACGGAGGAGATGGCGTCCTGAGTGGAGCGGTTTTGCCGGTCGGCAAACTGGAACGGGTCAAATAATAGGGGGAGTCTGGAAACGATGTGACCTTTAAGCAGCCTTTCGAAGCACTTCATCATAACCGGAGTCAGTGCAACAGGCCGGTAATCATTAAATGAGGTGATTTGAGGTTTCTTCGGCACCGGAATGATGGAGGCAGTCTTAAAGCACGCCGGCACTGTGGCTTGGCCCAGCGAGGTGTTAAAAATGTCTGTGATGACCCCAGCCAGATGACTTGCACATTCCCTGAACACACGCCCAGGAATGTTGTCGGGGCCAGGGGCCTTACAGGGGTTGACTCTCCTCAGGGTCTTCAACACATCGGCGGAGTCAAGGCAGAGTACCTCCTCTTCCTGATGGGGGACAGTTTTAACTGCTGGAGTGCCGTTTAGTGCCTCGAACCTCCCAAAGAAGTTATTTAGACCATTTAGAAAGTCAGCATCAACTACACCCACCGGGGGGGGGGGAGGGTGAGTTGTAGTCTGTAATCGCCCGTATGCCTTGCCACATACTCCTGATGTTTTTGACGTCGTGGAAACGATCCTGAAATTTTCGACTGCGGTCTCGCTTCGCTATCCTGATGGCACGGTTCAAGTTGGCTCTCGCTGTCCTCAGTGTCTCCTTGTCGCCAGACTTGAAGGCAGAGTTCCGCGCTCGTAGCGTTTGACGTACCTCCTCAGTCATCCAGGGTCGTTGGTTGCCCCGGGTGATGATATTCTTAGTGGTGCTGACGTCCTCGGTGCATTTGTTGATGTAGGCTGACACAGTCATGGCACACGCATGTCTAATCTACATCGGGAAAACTGGGAGGGAGGGAGGCAGGCAGGGAGGCAGGCAGGGAGGCAGGCAGGGAGGCAGGCAGTGTCTGTCTGTTGAGGTTTTCACCTTGTTCTTCTCCTGCTGAAGTTCTAACTGGACGTCCATCAGTTTGGTTCTCAGCTCGTCATTGGCGGCCTGAAGGGCGTCCGTTCGCTCCGCCTTGGCCCGCCCTGCCGGAGCTCGTTTGGACATCTCTTACTCGAGTCTCGCCCGGTCGTCAGTCAGAGATCACAACATTTGTACCTGGAGAGCACAAACGCAGCGCTGTTTTCCACTGGCTTCGAACTCAACTTCAATCGGTACCGTAACTTACAACATCATAAACATAGAACTAGCTTGACTTATTCATTGAATAAATGCATTTGGTTCTTCAAAACTGCATCACGCAACATAGCGTGACCGAGACGGCCGTTATCCACCTGCGTGAAGTTATTTGGTGAAATGAATGAGATGTTTAAGACACCATCGTTCTGTCTCTATGTAGATGAAGGTAAATAATCGATTGCTGAAGGTCCAAAGGTGTTGTGATAAACAAATAAACATATTAGTGATTAGTGACATATTTGTGATAAACATATTAGGCAGGATAATCACATATGTTAACGTGACTGCCCACACTGTATTTATTTATGGTTATTTGTTAAATCGAGTACTGTTAGACATGAAATAGGAAGTGTTTAACATAAATGGAAGACGAAAGGGGTACTCACCATTGTAGCTCCTGCTGGTCAATGATACGAGCCTCTTCTTGCAGTGGAAAACATACAGCCAACAAACACCGTGGAACCTAAAGGAATGAAATTAAACATTAACATTTAGCCTCAACCAACATTCACAGATACAACGCAACGCAAACTACACAAACGTAAATCTTTTTAAACACAATGAGTTGTACTTACCGTGTACGCTCTAGACGGTCCACTTGCAAGCGGAAAATAAAGATATTTCTGTTGATAATCGTCGTGTTTGTATCCGGTGTCTCGCTCAAGGCCATTGCGCCCACAGATTTGAATTTTGGCGAGAGTTCAGCCTATTGACGTCATTTCCGCGGTGTAATACCCGCATATCTGAAACGGCAAAGTTAAGAGTAGAGTTAAATAAAGTTTTTAGTCAACGCAATAATTTACAACCATTGACCAGTCGAAATAATCGTCGAAATTTGGCGTCTGTGGCTGGAAGCAGACGCCGAGTTCGACATTCCTCCCAAACGCCACACTCCCTCGCTTTTCAGGGCTAAAAAAAAACAGTTGTAATTACCTTGTACGCTCTAGACGGTCAAGTTGCAAGCTGAAAACAAAAATATTTGCCTTGTTAGTCATCGTGTTACTAACAGCTGTGTCTTGTTTGCCAGAACTGCCGCTTTCCTACTTCCTGTTGCAAGCCACGCCCACGGATTATAATTTTGCCGTGACTTCCGCCTATTGACGTCATGTCCGCGTCACATGACTGCGACGTAATATTATCTAAAACTGTTTGTGCGGTATTGTGTTGTTCTGTGCGGTATTGTGTTATTCTGTGCGGCGTCGTGTTGTTCTGTGCGGCGTCGTGTTGTTCAGTGCGACGTCGTGTTGTTCAGTGCGGCATGGTGTTGTTCAGTGCGGCATGGTGTTGTTCAGTGCGGCATGGTGTTGTTCAGTGCGGCATAATGTTGTTCAGTATGGCATAATGTTGTTCAGTGCGGCATGGTGTTGTTCAGTGCGGCATGGTGTTGTTCAGTGCGGCATGGTGTTGTTCAGTGCGGCATAATGTTGTTCAGTGCGCCATAATGTTGTTCAGTGCGGCATGGTGTTGTTCAGTGCGGGATGGTGTTGTTCAGTGCAGGATGGTGTTGTTCAGTGCGGCACGGTGTTGTTCAATGCGGCATGGTGTTGTTCAGTGCGGGATGGTGTTGTTCAGTGCGGCATGGTGTTGTTCAGTGCGGCATAATGTTGTTCAGTGCGGCATGGTGTTGTTCAGTGCGGCATGGTGTTGTTCAGTGCGGCATGGTGTTGTTCAGTGCGGCATGGTGTTGTTCAGTGCGGAATGGTGTTGTTCAGTGCGGCATGGTGTTGTTCAGTCCGGGATGGTGTTGTTCAATGCGGGATCGTGTTGTTCAGTGCGGGGTGGTGTTGTTCAGTGCGGGATGGTGTTGTTCAGTGCGGCATGGTGTTGTTCAATGCGGCATGGTGTTGTTCAGTGCGGGATGGTGTTGTTCATTGCGGCATGGTGTTGTTCAGTGCGGCATGGTGTTGTTCAGTGCGGCATGGTGTTGTTCAGTGCGGCATGGTGTTGTTCAGTGCGGCATAATGTTGTTCAGTGCGGCATGGTGTTGTTCAGTGTGGAAAGGTGTTGTTCAGTGCAGGATGGTGTTGTTCAGTGCGGCATGGTGTTGTTCAATGCAGGATCGTGTTGTTCAGTGCAGCATAATGTTGTTCAGTGCAGCATGGTGTTGTTCAGTGCGGCATGGTGTTGTTCAATGCGGCATGGTGTTGTTCACTGCGGGATGGTGTTGTTCAATGCGGGATCGTGTTGTTCAGTGCGGCATAATGTTGTTCAGTGCAGCATGGTGTTGTTCAGTGCGGCATGGTGTTGTTCAGTGCGACATAATGTTGTTTAGTGCGGCATAATGTTGTTCAGTGCGGCATAATGTTGTTCAGTGCGGCATGGTGTTGTTCAGTGCGGCATGGTGTTGTTCAGTGCGGCATGGTGTTGTTCAGTGCAGGATGGTGTTGTTCAGTGCGGCATGGTCTTGTTCAATGCGGCATGGTGTTGTTCAGTGCGGGATGGTGTTGTTCAGTGCAGGATGGTGTTGTTCAGTGCGGCATGGTGTTGTTCAGTGCGGAATGGTGTTGTTCAGTGCGGCATGGTGTTGTTCAGTGCGGCATGGTGTTGTTCAGTGCAGGATGGTGTTGTTCAATGCGGGATCGTGTTGTTCAGTGCGGCATGGTGTTGTTCAGTGCGGCATGGTGTTGTTCAGTGCGGCATGGTGTTGTTCAGTGCGGCATGGTGTTGTTCAGTGCGGCATGGTGTTGTTCAGTGCGGCATGGTGTTGTCCAGTGCGGCATAATGTTGTCCAGTGCGCCATAATGTTGTTCAGTGCGGCATGGTGTTGTTTAGTGCGGGATGGTGTTGTTCAGTGCAGGATGGTGTTGTTCAGTGCGGCATGGTGTTGTTCAATGCGGCATGGTGTTGTTCAGTGCGGGATGGTGTTGTTCAGTGCGGCATGGTGTTGTTCAGTGCGGCATAATGTTGTTCAGTGCGGCATGGTGTTGTTCAGTGCGGCATGGTGTTGTTCAGTGCGGCATGGTGTTGTTCAGTGCGGGATGGTGTTGTTCAATGCGGGATCGTGTTGTTCAGTGCGGGGTGGTGTTGTTCAGTGCAGGATGGTGTTGTTCAGTGCAGGATGGTGTTGTTCAGTGCGGCATGGTGTTGTTCAATGCAGGATCGTGTTGTTCAGTGCAGCATAATGTTGTTCAGTGCAGCATGGTGTTGTTCAGTGCGGCATGGTGTTGTTCAATGCGGCATGGTGTTGTTCAGTGCGGGATGGTGTTGTTCAGTGCGGCATGGTGTTTTTCAGTGCGGCATAATGTTGTTCAGTGCGGCATGGTGTTGTTCAGTGCGGCATGGTGTTGTTCAGTGCAGGATGGTGTTGTTCAGTGCGGCATGGTGTTGTTCAATGCAGGATCGTGTTGTTCAGTGCAGCATAATGTTGTTCAGTGCAGCATGGTGTTGTTCAGTGCGGCATGGTGTTGTTCAATGCGGCATGGTGTTGTTCACTGCGGGATGGTGTTGTTCAATGCGGGATCGTGTTGTTCAGTGCGGCATGGTGTTGTTCAGTGCAGCATGGTGTTGTTCAGTGCGGCATGGTGTTGTTCAGTGCGACATAATGTTGTTTAGTGCGGCATAATGTTGTTCAGTGCGGCATAATGTTGTTCAGTGCGGCATGGTGTTGTTCAGTGCGGCATGGTGTTGTTCAGTGCGGCATGGTGTTGTTCAGTGCAGGATGGTGTTGTTCAGTGCGGCATGGTGTTGTTTAATGCGGCATGGTGTTGTTCAGTGCGGGATGGTGTTGTTCAGTGCAGGATGGTGTCGTTCAGTGCGGCATGGTGTTGTTCAGTGCGGAATGGTGTTGTTCAGTGCGGCATGGTGTTGTTCAGTGCGGCATGGTGTTGTTCAGTGCAGGATGGTGTTGTTCAATGCGGGATCGTGTTGTTCAGTGCGGCATGGTGTTGTTCAGTGCGGCATGGTGTTGTTCAGTGCGGCATGGTGTTGTTCAGTGCGGCATGGTGTTGTTCAGTGCGGCATGGTGTTGTTCAGTGCGGCATGGTGTTGTTCAGTGCGGCATGGTGTTGTTCAGTGCGGCATAATGTTGTCCAGT
Source organism: Syngnathus floridae (assembly GCF_059516105.1). Lineage (NCBI taxonomy): Eukaryota > Metazoa > Chordata > Actinopteri > Syngnathiformes > Syngnathidae > Syngnathus > Syngnathus floridae. The sequence continues at coordinate 1,669,746 of NC_142416.1, read as the reverse complement.
GCGGCATGGTGTTGTTTAGTGCGGGATGGTGTTGTTCAGTGCGGGATGGTGTTGTTCAGTGCAGGATGGTGTTGTTCAGTGCGGCATGGTGTTGTTCAATGCGGCATGGTGTTGTTCAGTGCGGGATGGTGTTGGTCAGTGCGGCATGGTGTTGTTCAGTGCGGCATAATGTTGTTCAGTGCGGCATGGTGTTGTTCAGTGCGGCATGGTGTTGTTCAGTGCGGCATGGTGTTGTTCAGTGCGGCATGGTGTTGTTCAGTGCGGAATGGTGTTGTTCAGTGCGGCATGGTGTTCAGTGCGGGATGGTGTTCAATGCGGGATCGTGTTGCTCAGTGCGGGGTGGTGTTGTTCAGTGCAGGATGGTGTTGTTCAGTGCAGGATGGTGTTGTTCAGTGCGGCATGGTGTTGTTCAATGCAGGATCGTGTTGTTCAGTGCAGCATAATGTTGTTCAGTGCGGCATGGTGTTGTTCAGTGCGGCATGGTGTTGTTCAATGCGGCATGGTGTTGTTCAGTGCGGGATGGTGTTGTTCAGTGCGGCATGGTGTTTTTCAGTGCGGCATAATGTTGTTCAGTGCGGCATGGTGTTGTTCAGTGCGGCATGGTGTTGTTCAGTGCGACATAATGTTGTTCAGTGCGGCATAATGTTGTTCAGTGCGGCATGGTGTTGTTCAGTGCGGCATGGTGTTGTTCAGTGCGGCATGGTGTTGTTCAGTGCGGCATGGTGTTGTTCAGTGCAGGATGGTGTTGTTCAGTGCAGGATGGTGTTGTTCAATGCGGCATGGTGTTGTTCAGTGCGGGATGGTGTTGTTCAGTGCAGGATGGTGTTGTTCAGTGCGGCATGGTGTTGTTCAGTGCGGAATGGTGTTGTTCAGTGCGGCATGGTGTTGTTCAGTGCGGCATGGTGTTGTTCAGTGCAGGATGGTGTTGTTCAATGCGGGATGGTGTTGTTCAGTGCGGGATGGTGTTGTTCAGTGCAGGATGGTGTTGTTCAATGCGGCTTGGTGTTGTTCAGTGCAGGATGGTGTTGTTCAGTGCGGCATGGTGTTGTTCAATGCGGCATGGTGTTGTTCAATGCGGCATGGTGTTGTTCAGTGCGGCATGGTGTTGTTCAGTGCGGCATGGTGTTGTTCAGTGCAGCGTAATGTTGTTCAGTGCGGCATGGTGTTGTTCAGTGCGGAATGGTGTTGTTCAGTGCGGCATGGTGTTGTTCAGTGCAGGATGGTGTTGTTCAGTGCAGGATGGTGTCGTTCAGTGCGGCATGGTGTTGTTCAGTGCGGAATGGTGTTGTTCAGTGCGGCATGGTGTTGTTCAGTGCGGCATGGTGTTGTTCAGTGCGGGATGGTGTTGTTCAGTGCGGCATGGTGTTCAATGCGGAATGGTGTTGTTCAGTGCAGGATGGTGTTGTTCAGTGCGGCATGGTGTTGTTCAGTGCGGCATAATGTTGTTCAGTGCGGCATGGTGTTGTTCAGTGCGGCATGGTGTTGTTCAGTGCGGCATGGTGTTGTTCAGTGCGGCATAATGTTGTTCAGTGCGGCATGGTGTTGTTCAGTGCGGCATGGTGTTGTTCAGTGCGGCATAATGTTCAGTGCGGCATAATGTTGTTCAGTGCGGCATGGTGTTGTTCAGTGCGGGATGGTGTTGTTCAGTGCAGGATGGTGTTGTTCAGTGCGGCATGGTGTTCAGTGCGGGATGGTGTCTTTCAGTGCGGCATGGTGTCGTTCAGTGCGGCATGGTGTCTTTCAGTGCGGCATGGTGTCGTTCAGTGAGGCATGGTGTTGTTCAGTGCGGCATGGTGTTGTTTAGTGCGGCATGGTGTTGTTCAGTGCGGGATGGTGTTGTTCAGTGTGGCATGGTGTTCAGTGCGGCATGGTGTTGTTCAGTGCGGTATCGTGTTGTTCAGTGCGGTATCGTGTTTCTCAGTGCGGTATCGTGTTGTTCAGTGCAGTATCGTTGTGTTGTTCGTATTGTGTTTAACACTTAGCCTCTAACACTTAGCCTCTAACACTTAGCCTCTAGCATCTAGAAGGTAAATAAATAGGAAGGAAGGACTCACCGGTGACGTCTTCGCCCACGTCCAAGCGTTGTACTTTGTATTTTCATCCTTCTGACAGTGGAAAACATAGCCAACAAACACCGTGGAACCTAAACGAATGAAAGAAAACTATCATTTGGCCACAACCAACATTCACAGATACAACACAATGTGACGTGCGGGGTTGAGGTTAAAGGTTGAGTGAAGGGCCCTCGTTTTAAACTACTTTTTTGAAAAGGATTGGGAACAAGTAAGACGTATTTAATTTATTTAATGGGAAGTAGTAAGAGCTATTGAATTTAATCTATGTATTATATTCTATTGTATTGTATTCTGTTGTATTCTTTTGGATTGTATTCACACTAACCCCACTAAAACTTCAGCCCACAAAAACTCGCCTCTGGCGCCTAGCCTCTGGCACTTAGCCTCTAACACTTAGCCTTTAACACTTAGCCTTTAACACTTAGCCTAGAAGGTGAATAAATAGGGTTAAAGGTTGAGTGAAGGGACCTCGTTTTAAACTACTTTTTTGTAAAGGAGTGGGAACAAGTAAGACGTATTTAATTTATTTAATGGGAAGTAGTAAGACTTATTAAATTTATTTAATCTACTTTTCTTCCCAGGCAAAATTTGATGTGCTGCAATTCCAAATTTCCAAAGTGAATGAAGGAATGAAGTCCTTTAAATTATGATTTTGTATAAATACTAGGCATTAACACAAAATCGACGGCACAAAATGGGCAGACTTTACTTGTTTGAAAAGGACTGGTTACAAGACAGACTTTTTTAATTTATTTAATGGGAAGAAGACTTATTTAGTTTAATTGATCTATTTTTGTTCCCTGGCAAAATTCGATTTGCTGCAATTCCAAATTTCCAAAGTGAATGAAGGAAAGAAGTCGTTTAAATTATGATTTTGTTTAAATACTAGGCATAGACACAAAATCTACGGCACAAAATGGGCAGACTTTACTTGTTTGAAGAGGACTGGTTACAAGACAGACTTTTCTGATTTATTTAATGGGAAGAAGACTTATTTAGTTTATTTAATCTATTTTTGTTCCCTGGCAAAATTGGATTTGCTGAAATTGTATTTTGCCAAATCTTGCCTTGAGACCTGATAGGAAGTATTAAACGCTTAGTTAAATCAATACAAGTTGGTAATAAGAGCGAGTAATGTTGGTTGAACCGATGAATGAAGGTTGAAAGCAATTTAAATTATGACTTTGTATAAATACTAGATATTAACAGAACATCTACTGCGCGAAATGGGCAGAGTTTACTTGTTTGAGAAGGAGTGGCTTATTCAAAACTAAGATTTATTTAATCTGTTTGTTCCCAGGCAAAATTGGATGTGATGCAATTCCAAATTTCACCACATGATGGTGCCCAATTTTGACTTCATAGGACATATTAAACACTTAGCTTGTTATTATGTTCAAGGTAATCAGATTTGTTTATTATTCTAATGGCCTCTTCAAAACTATTCTGGATTACTACTTTGGATCTATTCTACATTACTTGGCAACAACATACTCTGTAACAGATTAGGCAGTATAATCATATCTGTTAACTTGAGAGTGCCCACACTCAATCTACTTATCGTGATGTGTTAAATCAATTACTGTTAGACATTATTTGTCTGATAATCTACCAAATCTTTGAATTGAAGAATTTGTGATTTAATTAATAGCTTGTTGTTATGTTAAGGGTAATCAGACTTGTATATAATTCTAATGGCCTTCTTTTGAAAACTATTCTGAATTACAACTTTGGATCTTATATTACTTTGCAACAATCTACTCCGTGACAGATTAGGCAGTATAATCACATATGTTAACTTCAGTGCCCACACTGTATTTATTTATGGTTATTTGTTAAATCAAGTACAGTTAGACATGAAATAGGAAGTGTTTAACATAAATGTTATGGCTACTCACCATTGTAGCTCGCTCCTGGTCAATGATACGAGCCTCTTCTTGCAGTGGAAAACTTGCAGCCAACAAACACCGTGGAACCTAAAGGAATGAAATTAAACATTAACATTTCGCCTCGACCAATTTTCACACGTACAACGCAACGCGGCTACACTTCTGCTATTACAAACGTAAATCTCCTTAAACACAATGAGTGTTACTTACCGTGTACGCTCTAGACGGTCCAGTTGCAAGCAGAAAATAAAGATATTTCTGTTGATAATCGTCGCTGCTCAGTGGCTCACGGCCATCGCGCCAACAGATTTGAATTTTGGCGGAGGTTCGGGCAATTACGTCATATCCACGGCACATGACTGCGACGTAATACCCGCTTATCTGAAACGGCAGTTAAAAGTAGAGTTACATCAAGTTTTCTTGGAACCTAAACGAATGAAAGAAAACTATCATTTGGCCACAACCAACATTCACAGATACAACACAACGTGCGGGGTTGGGGTTAAAGATTGAGTGAAGGGCCCTCGTTTTAAACTACTGTTTTGAAAAGGAGTGGGAACAAGTAAGACGTATTTAATTTATTTAATGGGAAGTAGTAAGACTTATTAAATTTATTTAATCTACTTTTCTTCCCAGGCAAAATTTGATGTGCTGCAATTCCAAATTTCCAAAGTGAATGAAGGAATGAAGTCCTTTAAATTATGATTTTGTATAAATACTAGGCATTAACACAAAATCGACGGCACAAAATGGGCAGACTTTACTTGTTTGAAAAGGACTGGTTACAAGACAGACTTTTTTAATTTATTTAATGGGAAGAAGACTTATTTAGTTTAATTGATCTATTTTTGTTCCCTGCCAAAATTCGATTTGCTGCAATTCCAAATTTCCAAAGTGAATGAAGGAAAGAAGTCGTTTAAATTATGATTTTGTTTAAATACTAGGCATAGACACAAAATCTACGGCACAAAATGGGCAGACTTTACTTGTTTGAAGAGGACTGGTTACAAGACAGACTTTTCTGATTTATTTAATGGGAAGAGGACTTATTTAGTTTATTTAATCTATTTTTGTTCCCTGGCAAAATTGGATTTGCTGAAATTGTATTTTGCCAAATCTCGATTTGAGACCTGATAGGAAGTATTAAACGCTTAGTTAAATCAATACAAGTTGGTAATAAGAGCGAGTAATGTTGGTTGAACCGATGAATGAAGGTTGAAAGCAATTTAAATTATGACTTTGTATAAATACTAGATATTAACAGAACATCTACTGCGCAAAATGGGCAGAGTTTACTTGTTTGAGAAGGAGTGGCTTATTCAAAACTAAGATTTATGTAATCTGTTTGTTCCCAGGCAAAATTGGATGTGATGCAATTCCAAATTTCACCACATGATGGTGCCCAATTTTGACTTCATAGGACATATTAAACACTTAGCTTGTTATTATGTTCAAGGTAATCAGATTTGTTTATCATTCTAATGGCCTCTTCAAAACTATTCTGGATTACTACTTTGGATCTATTCTACATTACTTGGCAACAACATACTCTGTAACAGATTAGGCAGTATAATCACATATGTTAACTTGAGAGTGCCCACACTCAATCTACTTATCGTGATGTGTTAAATCAATTACTGTTAGACATTATTTGTCTGATAATCTACCAAATCTTTGAATTGAAGAATTTGTGATTTAATTAATAGCTTGTTCAGGGTAATCAGACTTGTATATAATTCTAATGGCCTTCTTTTGAAAACTATTCTGAATTACAACTTTGGATCTTATATTACTTTGCAACAATCTACTCCGTGACAGATTAGGCAGTATAATCACATATGTTAACTTCAGTGCCCACACTGTATTTATTTATGGTTATTTGTTAAATCAAGTACTGTTAGACATGAAATAGGAAGTGTTTAACATAAATGTTATGGCTACTCACCATTGTAGCTCGCTCCTGGTCAATGATACGAGCCTCTTCTTGCAGTGGAAAACTTGCAGCCAACAAACACCGTGGAACCTAAAGGAATGAAATTAAACATTAACATTTCGCCTCGACCAATTTTCACACGTACAACGCAACGCGGCTACACTTCTGCTATTACAAACGTAAATCTCCTTAAACACAATGAGTGTTACTTACCGTGTACGCTCTAGACGGTCCAGTTGCAAGCAGAAAATAAAGATATTTCTGTTGATAATCGTCGCTGCTCAGTGGCTCACGGCCATCGCGCCAACAGATTTGAATTTTGGCGGAGGTTCGGGCAATTACGTCATATCCGCGGCATTTGACTGCGACGTAATACCCGCTTATCTGAAACGGCAGTTAAAAGTAGAGTTACATCAAGTTTTCTTGGAACCTAAACGAATGAAAGAAAACTATCATTTGGCCACAACCAACATTCACAGATACAACACAACGTGCGGGGTTGAGGTTAAAGATTGAGTGAAGGGCCCTCGTTTTAAACTACTGTTTTGAAAAGGAGTGGGAACAAGTAAGACGTATTTAATTTATTTAATGGGAAGTAGTAAGACTTATTAAATTTATTTAATCTACTTTTCTTCCCAGGCAAAATTTGATGTGCTGCAATTCCAAATTTCCAAAGTGAATGAAGGAATGAAGTCCTTTAAATTATGATTTTGTATAAATACTAGGCATTAACACAAAATCGACGGCACAAAATGGGCAGACTTTACTTGTTTGAAAAGGACTGGTTACAAGACAGACTTTTTTAATTTATTTAATGGGAAGAAGACTTATTTAGTTTAATTGATCTATTTTTGTTCCCTGCCAAAATTCGATTTGCTGCAATTCCAAATTTCCAAAGTGAATGAAGGAAAGAAGTCGTTTAAATTATGATTTTGTTTAAATACTAGGCATAGACACAAAATCTACGGCACAAAATGGGCAGACTTTACTTGTTTGAAGAGGACTGGTTACAAGACAGACTTTTCTGATTTATTTAATGGGAAGAGGACTTATTTAGTTTATTTAATCTATTTTTGTTCCCTGGCAAAATTGGATTTGCTGAAATTGTATTTTGCCAAATCTCGATTTGAGACCTGATAGGAAGTATTAAACGCTTAGTTAAATCAATACAAGTTGGTAAGAAGAGCGAGTAATGTTGGTTGAACCGATGAATGAAGGTTGAAAGCAATTTAAATTATGACTTTGTATAAATACTAGATATTAACAGAACATCTACTGCGCAAAATGGGCAGAGTTTACTTGTTTGAGAAGGAGTGGCTTATTCAAAACTAAGATTTATGTAATCTGTT